>NW_008357493.1:5044792-5054980 GCF_000622305.1 Nannospalax galili | reverse complement strand
ATTCAATAATCAATAAAAATATATAGAGTAAAAAAATCAGATTAATACAATATTGTACCCATGCACGTTTTTAACTTTATGAAAGGAAGTAAGTTATTCCTATAAGGTTTCAGTTTGATTATTAGAATTGATGGGATGTCCCCCCCCAGTATTCATGTATTCTGTCATATATATTAAGGCAATTGAGTCAAGTTTGTGTCCCAAGAAGGCCCTTAAGACATATTATTAAAAATGCACAAAAATTCAATAAAAATATATAGAGTAAAAAAATCAGATTAATACAATATTGTACCCATGCACGTTTTTAACTTTATGAAAGGAAGTAAGTTATTCCTATAAGGTTTCAGTTTGATTATTAGAATTCTCAAAAGATGGGATGTTTAATGTGTGAACTTCAAGTATATTAAATGAGGTTTTTTTTGAAAAAAATTTTCTTCACCTCTACCTTCTAATAAAAAATGCACACATGATTCTTGCAATTACTATAGTATGACAAAATCTAGTTGAAAAATAAAGGAAAAAGTGCCTTGATAGCTATTCTTCTAAAATACATCAAAAGAATTTTACCCCCCTTTTTTGCAAATATCTGTGAATGCTAGTAGTTTATTAGTGTGGTTTTAATGTGTTAAAAGTAGAACATCACTATCTATTTTAATGACACATTTTCTAATCACAGAAAGCAATGTTGGATTCAATAACCACTTATCACAAGGCACTTGAGAACATCTATTTGGCCCTCACTTTAGATGATTCCTCTAACAGTACATAATACACAATCAGATAATTTTCTTATCTTCCCTGCCAATGCTGTTACTAACAAACAATGAAAAGATGACTCATACCAAAGTCAAATACAAAAACGATACTTTCCATACTTCATACAGACATGATAATATATGATCCAATGATGCGTGTGTGTGTGTGTGTGCTTGAGTGCCTGTGTGTCTTTCTGCCTATCTTGTAAATTTCTCTGATCTCTAGTCTCTATTCTGAAATGCATCATATTCCAAAGTATCTGGACTGATGGTTTTTCCTTTGAAAATGTCATTTTCATAGCTATTACCTATCATGGATAAGTATATGACTTTTAATGGATAATTTAGCTAGAGACCAACTTACTATCAAGGCATATGAAAAACTGTTTCATGATGAAAAAATATTATGAAGTGTTTGTTTTTGTCTCTATACCTTGTTTACAAGTCTTTTAGTGTAACAGACACACAGATACGCAAACACATGCAGGTGCACACACAGGCGGTCACTTTCAGACTATCATTGTCCAAAGATGTATATATCATTAAAGATGATGCATATTTATTTATGTTTAATTATCTGGAAGAAATTGAATATTTCAGAATAGTATGTATGATTGAAAATAAGCATGTAATTACAGTGCTTATGAAACAATGTTTTATTAAAATTGTATACAAAATATATTTAAGAAAAGTTTCCATATAGCCAAACTTGTTGATCATTAAGAAGGAGGAAGACATTAGGAAAATGATTAGAGCAGATCCTTACATATGAGATGTAAACTAATGAAATGTCTGTGTCTTCTGAAGGTGAGAGAACTTTTCTTTTCCTTTCAATTAACACTTGAAGTTAACATTTGTCTTGAATTATGCCATGAATTAGATTTAATGATTTTATATGAAAATGCCATGAAATGTTAAAAAAATGAATTGGCAGTGACATTTAGACCAACCTAAAAGTTTTTAGTAAGAAGAAAATGATCATATTTATTTAATATTTCCCCAAATTTTTAATGATTGATTTTTCACACATAGTCACCTAATTGACATTTAATCAAGCATACATGAGTGTATGTTAAATTTAAATTAATTACTGTATGCTAAAATACTTCAATTTTATGGTGTGTAAACATGTAACTAAGTTTTAGTTTCCAATTAATTACTGATTTCATAGATTATAAATGTATGTTTACCTAACAAACAATTCATTATGTTTCTATGGATGGCATTTTGGGGGGTTTAAATATGATGTAAAGTTAATTAGATGTCATTTTACAATAATATTTAGGATTTTTACATGATTTAGCCCATCCATTCATTTCTTATTTAAGTCATCTTCCTTGTAATATATGTGGAAATTATAATGTGTATAACAGCTACTTATGAATTCATAGTTATATGATTATGATTTGATTATGCACCAATGCAACAATATGATCATGTAAAATAAAAAATAATTCATGGCTTTAAAATAGAAATAGTGTCTATTTATAAGATTACATTAGTTAAATAAATGTGATTAAAAAGCTTATGGAAAACACCTGGCAAAATGTAAATTTCTGTAAATATGTGGTGATGCTAATTAACACATTATTACTTCCCTCTTGACTTCCCCCTTCTGCGCCCAGTGATTCGGTAGGTATGGGTTTTGCTACACTATTTCCATTTTCTGTTTACTTTTGAGTATTTAGCTTAAATTTTTGGTAAATCCCGCATTGGAAAAAGTAATTATTAGTGCAAACAGACCTAAATAAGGCCAGAGATAATTATTCTGTGAGTACTGATGATGTACAATCATCTCCTGTAGATGAAAAATCATACAAAGACTATGGCTGATTATATGTGATAGCAAAGGCTAATTCACAACGAAATCTGCTGCATATCCCATGCACCATAATCAGGAACTTGTTCCTTTGCCTTTAGTGTGGGGTAGATTGATAATGACACCTGAACTTTCACAGGGAAGGAAAGACTAACAAGCTTAAAGGAGAAGATGTTCTAGCATTGGATGCTTCTCAACTTCCAAATGAAGTCACCGTTTCTGCTTGTATTTTTCACATCAGGATATTTCAGAATCCTGAAGGCATGGTCCCAATCCAAAAAAGTGTATATAAACTTCATAAAAATTTCAGGTTGCCCAGGAAGTATTTCTAGTCAATGCATGTGCCTTAAACAGCAAAATTAATTTAATGACTAAGTTACTCTCAAACAATTTCATATTTACCAAAACAAAAATAAGATGCAATGCTTACAATAACATTTCTGGAATCTAACCTCCTAATTATAGCTTATCAATTAGTGTATCTCAAATATTAATATATACGTATATAGGCACGATGTGTCAGTTACTACAGATCACTGTAGGTGAACATACCAAGTTTATATACCGAAGTTTTGGAACCAAGAGAACAACAATAATGCATACATGAAATATTAACAGAATCATAACTATTATGTAAAATACTGAAATTTAAGTTCTGCATGCAATTTAGAAATAAACAGAGTAGCATCAAGTATACTAAGTATATTCTGGGAAATAGTATGGATTTTAAAAAAACCAAAGGTTAATTATGTCTAGGTTTGTAATCACTAGGTTACTCTTACTTCCCTGATAACAATTAAATATCAAATACTGTTTCAGTGCCTCTTCCAACCAAAATATTGTAGTAGGAAGTGGAAATTCAAAATAAGAATAGACCTTGATCTCTTCCCAAAATGAATTCATTAAAACTTGGTTTTGGAAACAATTTCTATAAAATACTAAGCTGCAGATAAAATTAAAATTCCATAGTGTACATTGGAAATCCACTTTTAATTAAGTCATAAGTTGCTTGATAATTTAATATAAGTAAAGAGTATTTACAAAATGAGAAATTATGATGTAGAAAATCTTCATGGAGAAGTTACGTGGGAATCAGGAAAGCCCTCATGGCCAATTGCAAGTTTGGGGGATACTAAGTCCTTTGCTTCCACATTCAGGAGGTACTTGAAAGAAGCCTGGCTTTGACTAAGTTTCCTGAAAGTTAACTCTACAATGAAAGGAAGTAAATGAACTTCGTGTTTATTCATCTTCCTCTAATGCCCTTTAGAAGACATTTTCAAGCAAGACATATTTATATTCCTAATATATAAATATAAAAATCATGTCTTTGTTTCTGTTTTATTACTTTGTAGATAGTTTTCAAGCTATGTGACCTTCATATCCAAAGTAATTCCTGAGGACATCAAAGAACTTTGCTCTTATAGATTATATCTACAACATATATTATAAATGAAATAAGACACAACTTCAAAATTATTATCTATTGAAACAGTAATACAAAGTGTACACCATAATAACTCTCAAATGTGATTAGCCTTAGTTTCTGTTGATTATTCTTCTAAGTAAACATTGGAAACCACAAAGAGAAAGAGCTAACTAGGCTCAGAACTCTAGGTGAGAAAACTAGAAAGTGGGATCACACTGAGATGCAGTAGAAATGCATCAGACACTTCCACATATATCAGGCATAGACATGTGCATCAGCTTAGTATTTAGGCCACAAAGCTCCAGTTTGTGAGTTCCTTCTGATGAAAAATGGCACTTCTTTTGGCCCTGGAGTGAAGTGACCACAGCAGGATATGGTAGTATGCTGTGATTCGGTGTTACCTCTGGTGTTCCTGGTATGGGGGCATCAGTAAATTTCCACACAGAGTAAAAGATTAGTAGAAAGGCTTTATTACAGGCATGAATTTATATTTTAGACTCTGAAAAGTTCTTTGTGAATTTTCCCACGCCTCTGAATATTCCACTGAGAATCAAATAGAGATCCACAGAAAAAGAGATGTAGAATTGCCTTCTGGGCTTGGGAGCCCTTCAGCCAGTCTTCTTTCCCCACTGAAGCTCAGTCTCTATTTTGTTTTTAATCTTTCTCTGACACAACATGAAGGATGAGGAAAAATACTAGCTTTGATTCCTCTGAGGTCTAACAGTGATATGAAAGGAAAGACTTATTTTGTTTCCTCAGAGCAAGGTCTATATCTTGGTCAATGTACTGATTTACATAACTTTTTTTGCTGGTTTGTTTTTTGGTGGTGGTGGTGGTGGTGGTGGTGTGTGTGTGTGTATGTGTGTGTGTGTGTGTGTGTGTACATGTTCATTCTGTTTATGGTTTGGGTGTTTGTTTTGTTTTGTTTTTCTCTTTGGGTACAGAATTCCATTATGTAAGCCAGACTGATTTCAAAGTCATGATCCTCCTGTCTCAGGCCCCTCAGTGCTGGGATTACAGGCCTGTATCACCATACCCAGTTTTTTCCCTGCAATTTATGTAAAATAAGTCTAGACTCTGACTTAAACACCACACAATGCACTAGAGTTTCCAAAAGTACAAATGTACTACAATAGGTACTCTTGAGTGGCTCTTCCACCTACTTTAAGGTATAGTAATCTAATAAAGTGATAATGCAGGGATGGGAAACAGTAACCCTGGCACGTTGCGCACGTTTCCTTCTTTCTCCTCCATGTTCCTTCCCCTTTCCCAGGCATTTCACTCAGTGCACAGAGTAGGTAAGAGAGGTATAATAAATGCTAGTTGAAAAGGTGTCTTCTAGCTTTGGTGATATATAATTGACAAATAAATTTGCTTATATTCAAGATATGAATTATGGTATTTCACGAAGACATTGTGAAATGGTCACCACAATCAAATTGGATGTCATGTCACTACTGATCACTGATCATTTGTGCATGTGTGTACTTAAAAACACTTACAAGGGACTCAGCCATTTCAAGAGAATAATACAGTAACACTGACTGCCGACCCCTGCTGTGTGCTAACTCTTCAACATCAGCAGAGCTCACTGCTCACTGGGTTGCATGTTTTCTATGTCTTGTTCTCACATCCTCTCTGTTGTGCAAGGGTGGAGAATTCTTAGACTTTGGCAATTTGTCATTTTCCCCCTTGTTTCAGTTGCTAAAATAATGACCCATTATATTATAACGTTCATGAATCATGTTATCAACTATTCTTAGGCATCACTGGACAAAAAAGGAAAAAAGAATCGTAAATACAATTTCAAAAAAAGGGATCTGAAAACAGAAGAATTAATGAACAGGATGCCACAAATGTGAGAGAATTTGCCAAGTTTCTATTAACGTTATACCAATGTATTTACTTGTTCTTTTGATAACTATCTTTGAAGTATTTTATATGAAAGCCACTGTGACATTTTCCATTTTATAGGAGCCAAAAATAATTATATATATATATGTATATATATATGCCTTTCACTCAAAAGCTGAGGTATTCAAATGTTTGCTGCATTTGCGCATACATGTACTCTTTGAATTCCTGAACACTACTGCAATCAGATGCAAACAAAACTAGTTATTTGATATATTGTTAATTCTTAAACTAACCCGTTCTATCTAGGCTGGTTACAACAACTATCAATTCATTTAAAGAAGTATACCATACAGATTAATTATACTTATGAGATTTACTCTGAAACAACTATTTTCAGAAGAATGAAGGGATACCGGTTTAGGTAAAGCATTCAGAAGGAAAGAGAGATATTTTAGAGTACTACTAAGTGTCATTCTTGTCCTAAAACCAAGGCCATTAGTAGAAAATCACTTGGCTAATATGCACTGGTAAATGTATTTCCAGCACTGTTGATCTGAGTTTTCACTTCAGTGTATAAGTTTGTTACTTTCCTGTTATTATTTTCAGAATGATAAAGGAAAAGCATAGTGAGGTAGTTGTCCTTGTAAAGACTAACAGTGCTTTGAGCTTATCATTCGCTTCCTCCGTGGCGCTCACAGATCATGGAAAGGACAGACAGGTTCTGGGATCTGGGAGTTAAAAGTCTTTTCAAGTTACTCACTTAGAGTGAGTATGCAAGTTAAGCACACAAGTAAGCATAAAGTATTTGACATATAGTGAATATTCAGTAACTTGGTTCTCTTTAAGTTCTTTTTTTTCCTAATCATATATAATAATCGAAAAATTAATGCTTGGGTCAGCTGTTCTGAGCAGTACTCAAGGTGTCCTCATTTTAGGAACTGCTATTGTCTTCCACAACTTAAAACTACTTCTTAAATATGTCATGCTTCATTTAACCAATCCTGGACTAATATATAGCTAGACTGCTAACAATTACCTACTACTTTAAACTGTTGTAATGGACATGTTTCACTTACATATTCCATGTTATTAGTGGCATTATTTTGATGGGATTAATTCTTAAACAAGAAATGGGTAAGCCATTTATTCCATTTATATTTTTAATCAATTAGTATTTTCTTAAATATGTTATTTTTAACATTTCAAAATTATTTAGGTTTATTTCTTCACATTTGTGTTAGCATGGTATTCTGGATTCTTAAATCTTTGCTAATCTGAGAAGCAAAATGTTTAAAGATTTTTTTAAAACCATTTTCTATTATTTGTAGCATGTATATTTTTACCTATCATTAAGATACTTTTCTTTGGAAAAATTTGTCGCCAAATTTTCTTATGACATATTCATATTTTCTTGAAATTTTTGCCAGAATTTCTTTTATATTTAGACAAATAACAATTTTTCATTTACTTTGTATATGAAACTTTAATTCTTTCATGTTTCCTCTTGAATTATGAGTCATTTGATAGAAATACTTTATTAATTAGTCATTAGTAAAATCATGAATGTTTTACACGATTTCTTCTCCTCTTAACATTTTTATTATGCACTTCTCCATTGACTCACTCACTGTAAATAATTTAGAAATATGATATTAGAAAACTTTTCTACTTTCCAAGTATTTTATCTTTTCTTTCTTTTCTCTTTCTTTCTTTCTTTCTTTTCTCTTTCTTTCTTTCTTTCTTTCTTTCTTTCTTTCTTTCTTTCTTTCCTTTCTCTCTCTCTCTCTCTCTCTCTCTCTCTCTCTCTCTCTCTCTCTTCTGAACTGTTGATGAATTTATTTTTCCCCCAAATAAAAAGAAATTACTTCAATGATCTTAAATGTTTAATTTGGGGGATTTTTCTCTTTTGTGTTTTGTGCATGCTTTTTTTCTTTTGGAATGTTTCCTACAAGACTTTTTCATAACTTATAGTTAATCAAGCTACTAAAAGCTAAAAGTTTTTTTTTTTTTTTTTTAATTGCTGGTAATCAACCATGCCTGGCAAATGACCTACCATTGAGCTACATCTTCATCCTTAATTCTGTTATTCATTCTCTCTCTCTCTTTCTCTCTCACACACACTCATATCCCTTACTATAATGAAAATAACACACAAGGTACAATGGTGAGAAAGTAAGAGACAAAACAGAGAGGTAAATTCTGTATTAGTTCATTTTCTGTTGCTGTGAAATAAAACACTATGACGAAGTCAATTTACAGAACGAAGAGTTATTTCAGTTCATGATTCAAGAGGAATAAGAGTCCATCACACATGACATTGGGAAGGCGTCGCAGTAGAGGCAGCCAGTACAGAAAACCAAGCACTCACACCTTCAAGCAGGTAGACGAAGCAGAGAGAGTGAAACTAGAAGTGAAATGGCTCTACTCCCTCAAGGTCCACTCTTAGTAATGTGCTTCTTCCATCAAAGTCAAACCTCCTAAAGGTTCCAGGATCTCCTTCAAACAACGCCACCAAATGGGGATGCCTGTTCAAATACGTGACACCTGTGGGGCACATTTCTCCTTCATACCACCACAAATATCACATGGCCCCTACTGTCATAAATAACTATTTAATCACTCCTTAGTATTGGATCATAAAGAAACTAAATTAAGCAATATTTATATACAGAGACAAAGTTGTTTGTAACACCAGGGAATTATTCATGCAAAGAAATCCCTTAATGTGCTCTTGAAGTCTCTGCAGAAAAATATCAGTTCAGAAGAGAGGAAAATTCTGAGTTATGTCTACAAAGTATAAAAATATAAAAAGTCTAAAAAAGTATAAAAGACTGAGTAGGAGGGAAAGTGATAAACATCCCCATATTTGAAAAACTCTCCAGAAATCACAATCCTGTATTAGAGTCCATCCTCAGAGGGATCAGTGAGGATGGGAGCTGGGAAAAGTATCTGTTTTAAAAGCCTTGATTCTTGTTATGAATCCAGATTTATTTCAAGTTTCATTAATTAGAAAATAGGATATAATAAAAGGCTTTTTAAAAAAAGTGTTGAGACGATCAGATAATTAAGACCAATGAAATTATGCAACAATTTTCAAGGTTTGCATAAACTCCCAGAAGATCATAAGGAGGCATAAGTCCTCATCATGACATTTTCATTACTTGGTGACATTCATCATCATCCCTAGCCCACAAAAACAGATCTCTAAGTTAAACACATGTGGAAACATACATCAGCACAATATGAAAACTGATTCACCAGTTTTTCCGAATGTTTCAACCTGCTTTTTTGGACTGTACATGTCAGCTGTCAATTTTGAAATAAATAACTTGAAAATAATAAGATATTTTCAGATGAAAGGCATGGGTGTGATACAAATAAAGGCACATAATAAGAGTTTCATAGATGTTGCTAGCCAGTTGTCTAACTCCTAGTTCACATAATGAGTGGTAACAAACAGGAATAATGTCTTGCACTGAGGGAAATTTAGTGTTTTATATATATATATATATATATTCATTAACATTGTGAGGATATGTAGCGTCACATCTAAAGTAAAATGAATGGTAACAGGAAACATTATAGAGTTCATTTTCATATTATATGTAATCTGTTTTATTATTAACTTAACTTTGTGTTATGCCCTGTGAGATTAGATTAAATATTTTTCTATATTGTATGACTCCTATTTGAAATGGACTACATGTATCATTAACTTACTTGAAATATTTTGATGTTTCTTTGTTTCTATTATGAGTGGAACCACAAATGAAATTTTGTAGATTTCTTGTCATCTCTAAATAAATATATTTTGAGTACAAATATTGTTTTTTAATAGATGTTTAGAGAATTTTGTCAATTTGTTTTTTAATTTCATTTTTATTGAACTTTTGCAATTTTCATACAATATAGTTTGAAGGTATTTAGATGCCCTCCCATACCTGAACACCCTCCCAACTGCCTCCTGCTCAATTTAATGTACTCTCTTATAGACATAAGATGGCCTATAGAGTCTGAATTTTGTCCCTAAATGTTCTTCAGTTTGGGCCAATTCACTGGACCCACCGAGAGTCCCATCCTTTTAAGACATTGTCTTTCACTCTCCCAGCAGCCATCAATTGCTGAGAGTTCTGTAGGTTGGATTGGATTTCTCAGCCATTTCCCTATGTCTATGAGGAGTTTTATCTAGTTTGAGCTGGCATAGGACTTGGGCATGCTGTCACCATTGCTGTGAGTTCATATGAGTAACTGACCAGATGTTTGGAAGATTCTGTTTCTTTGTCTTCCACCACTTGTGGCTCTCACAATCTTTCCAATTTTTATTCAAAAAG
>NW_008357493.1:5041639-5042450 GCF_000622305.1 Nannospalax galili | reverse complement strand
CCAATTAATTATTAATTCACTTCTCTGTTGGTATAATACATATATCATCAGAATTTAGCCAGCTTATAAGAAAAGTTTCTACAATGTTTTGAAATAGAGGCAACAGGCACAAGTGAGAAATTTGTGAAAACAAACTTAGCTATACCAGGTGAAACCCAGGAGTTCAAGCAAATAGTCAGAAATGTTTCTAACACCTGACCACATTGTGGAAATCGGAATAGAAGTGAAAACTGGTGACAATTGTTGAGTCTGACCATGAGTAAATAAATTGTTATGGATGAAAAAAAATGTAGTCAAGGGAGAGAGGGAGATGCTAAAAGCAGGACCTGGAAGAGTGGGTTTCCCACCAGTCAGTCATCTTATTGGACAAGGGTTGCCAGATAACATTGGGGTAGATTCAATCAACGTTATATTTCCCCTATTTTCCCCAGTTGTCCAGAGCTCTAAGCTTGAGGTCTATGGGCCAGTTGGCTTAGCTGGAAACAGCTGAAATTGCAAGTTGAATGAAGACATGGTTAAGGAAGGAAAGACTACAGCAAAGCTAATTAGAGTTGACATGGCAAAGAAAAAAAAAAGTATTGAGCAACCAAAGTGAATACTGGGAATAACTCAGAAAACAGTTTCTAGAATCATTTACAAGACAGAGTTAGACAATGGTAGCTAACTACATATAAAAGATGAGACACCAGCTAACACAATTAGAAATTTCAGAACCTTAATGATGTGTGCATAATAGTGGGAAGGCAGATAACAGATGTAGATTATGACATGCTCAGTGTGTGTGTGTGTATGTGTGTGCGTGTGTGTGTGT
>NW_008357493.1:5013568-5028698 GCF_000622305.1 Nannospalax galili | reverse complement strand
TCCCAATTACTTGTTTTAATAGCTTTTGTATAATCTTCATCGCTATTATGAGATATAAAATGTATTTATCAAATCTGTAACCATTATGCCAAAAAATATGAATTATTGTAATATTTTGTATATTGTTAAAACTGTAACTTTAATTGTAAAAAAAAATTTAAATAAAAAAAGATAAAAAAATATATTCACATATGTTCAACACTAATAATTAAAGAAGAAAACAAGTAATTGGGAGAGTGTATGAAAGGACATGGGAAGAGTCAAAAGGGACTGGGCAAGAGGGAAATAATGTAAATATAATACTCATGTATGATTTCTAAGCAAGGAAAAAGGGCCAGGAAAAAAATAAGAAATTACTTACAACTCCCCCATAGACTCTTCTTTCTCTCTCCCCCTCCATGACCAGTAAGTCCCATCACTGGAGGCAGGAAAAAGGAGTAGAAATAATCTAGTTACACGTATGAAATTCTTGAAGAATAATTTTAAAATGTTTCTAAAAGCAACTATTTACAAATATTTTCCAACGATCTGAAGATCATATTGTTGATCATACCTTTTGTTGTTCAGAATCTTGTGTCCCTTTCCAACAAAGTTATTTTTCTTCTGTTTCTTGAGCATTTTGTGGTGGGTCCCAAGGAATCCTTTCTAAGACTGATGAGGTCATTTTCCTATGATTTCTTTAGAGATTTGGAGTTTGGCTCATTAAATTTCAATGCTTAATCAATTTTAAATATTCTGAGGTGATTAGAATTAGACCAATTTTATTCTTCTGTGTGTAGAGAAACAGTTTTTCTGACAGTTTGTGAAGAAATTACCATTTTCCATTGTGTATTGTTGATATTCTTGTCAGGCATTAATTGACTGCATGAATCAGTTTATGAGTTTTTAATTCTCTTCCATTGGTGGTTTCTACTTCAGCAAAATTCTTCCTTTTAAATTGTTATTAGTTTATATTAATTGACAGAGTATGTTTCATTTTGACATTACCAAACATGTCTAAAATACACGTTACGCATACTGCCACAATAAGTATGTGTGTTCAGGTGCATCTGTGCTATGCTAAATTCCATTCTTTCAGATGTATATTTATGTCCAACCAGCAGTGCTACTTTGAGTTTCCTGGTTTTGTCTTTCGTTTTGTATGTGTACTGGTATTGCAGTATGTACATTTTGGCACCCTTTGCATTATTTGAAAAAACGTTCTTATCATGGTATCCAAAGTTTAAAAATGGTTAAATTAAACTGAATTAAAAATTTAACTAAATTTAAAAAATTTAATTGTTGCATTTTTATACAATGAAATTTGATGGTATTTAGATCCCTTTATTCATCACACCTCCCTCACTGCCCACTACACAATTCAATGCACTCCACTATATATACAATAAGGCCTATAGAGTCTGGTTTATGTCCACACATGTCTCTCAGTGTGGGTCCATCCATTGGAGAATGGTCAACTTATGAAGAGTCCCATCTAGAAGCCATCATTTGCCAAAAGTTTCTTTGGTTGAGTTAGGATTTCTTACACATTTCTCCATATCTGTGCTGGGACTTTGTCTGGTTCAAGAGTGAGTGCATGGGTCTTGTGCATGCTGTCACAATTTCTGTGAGTTAATATGAGTAACTGACCAGCTTTCTGGAAGACCCTGTTTAATTTCCCTTAAAAATCTCTCCACCTTCTCTTCTGCAATGATCCCTGAGCCTTGGGAGGAAGGAGTTTGAAATAGGTGCCCTATTTAGGGATGAGCACCCTGTAGCTTCTTTTTCTCTGAACATTGGCCAAATGTGTGTTTCTGTGTTAATCACTGTCTTTTGCATAAGAAAATCTCTGATTAAAGTTGAAAGATGTATTAGCCTTTTGTATAGAGGTTGCATTATAAATATGTCACTTATGACTAAGCATCTCATAGACCATTATTGTCTGTGTTTGACCACTTGTGGAACTCTGTGTTAGTCTCCACCTTTTGCAAAAAGAAGCATCTTTGATGAACAGTGAGAGGTAATCTTTTCTGTAAGTAAGGCATGTTTAGAATAAAATAAGAAACTGCTTTGGTGTATGGGAATGGCAAAAGTATGTTTTTCTCTAGGATCTATGATCTCTCTAGGATCTATTATCTTTCTAGCCATGTGTATTTGGCTGTTTACAGTACCACATGTAAATTCTATTCCATTTAGCAGGCCTTAAAAGCAGTTGCTTACCCCCAGGATAATAGTGCCAGCACGGCACCAATAACAATAACTTACTCGGTCATTGCTGTTTATTAGGCTTCACAGCTGGGTAAGCCCATTGATTGGTTTCCTGCCTTGGCAGCTTGTATAGTATCTTCTGAACATGAGTGCTAATCTTCAGGTCAGTTCCAGCTCGGTTGCTTCAAGTCCTGTGTCTGAAGTGTGTCCAGTCTTCAGCAACAGGGTCTTACCCTCAAATTCTAGGAGGCAATCAAACGCTGTGGCAATAGTATGTGTTATCAGGGAGTCTCTTGCACTACCCTGACAAGCAGCTTGAAGGAAGGTGTCTGCTGCCTGGCACTGTGTTTTCTGTTATATAACTTTCATCTATACGTATGCACTTAAATGCATATTATATATGAGTTTGTTAGGAAGACTTTGAATTAACATATTTCCCTCTGGGTTTTCACACCATGTGAGTGTTCTTTAACATTCCTCTCAGGTCCTCTTATAACCCTCTTTACTCCCTCTCCAATTAAAGTACCACACCTTTCCCTATTTTCCCTGATACAGTGTGTAAACTTTTAATTTTATATCTTACCCAAGAAATCTGTTTTTTATCTCCCTAGTTTTAATAATGTTTGACATTTGGAAATGTGATGATCTAGGTTAGTTTCAAAGAATTGTCCTTTCTCAGTAAAAACAAGGTTTGCTGTTTTTGTTTCTGTTTTCTACTATTGAGAAAAAAGTCACTGAACTTTTGAAAGTGATTGCATTGAAGCCTTAGTTTGCTTCAGATAGTATGAATGTTTAGCAATTTTTATTCTTCCTATCAGTCCTCAGTGCATATGTCCTGGTCAGGATTTCTTGCTGTAGGAACAATATTGGTCAGTGACATGAACGTGAAGGCGCAAAATTACTTTCCTGGTGCCAACTCTCCAACATTGACAGAGTGCATGAAGCAAAACCCGTCCCACTTCTCTGCTCCAAGGAGTGAAGTGTGAGGTATGTAGTATGGCATCCTTACCAGTGCCAAGGGCTTGTAGCTCCCTTGCCCTGGTGAGCTTCCCACTTAGGAAGTATCTCCCTGTTATCTACCTTCTTTCTTCTGTCTTACTTCCACAATTCTTACTGGTATTTTCTAGAATCTCTCACAAATAAACTCCTTGGCTTCCAACCCTTGTTTCTGGCATTGCTTGAAGGTGGCCACCCATCTACCCAGGAAAAGCTCCTGTAATATCTCTGCCCCATTTTCTTTTCAGTGCTGATTCCGCTCCCTACTTTTCTCTCAGGCATTCCATTCCCTCCACTGTCTTTTTTTCAGTACTACAGGGATATCACAGAGCAATAATTCTCACAGCAAGTTCTGTACCATCCTCTTTCGCTTGCCTTCTTCTTAGTGTCTTTCCCAGGTCCAACCTTCTCCCACCCATGCCACTCACAGCCACTCATGCCACTCTTTCTTTTTCCTTCATAACCCATCATCATTTGCAAATGGTACGCATTTGATTAAATTTTAAATTCACATCAGTTCCAACTAAACATAACCTTACTAAGTCCATTCTTGGTTGTGAAGGAGCAACACAACAGAAGGTTCACAGAAATATGATTGAGGAACAAGCAGTGAGAATGACCCCAGGAAGGACAAAAACCACCTGCTGCTGCATTCCTGCACCCAGCGCCGGCGTCCCCCAAAAGAAAGGCTGCCATGCCCAAGAGAAAGGCTGAAGGGGTTTCCAAAGAAGATAAAGCCAAGGTGAAGGATGAGCCACAGAGAAGAGCTGCAAGATTATCTGCTAAGGCTGCTCCCTCAAAGCCAGAACCCAAGCCTAAGAAGGCACATGCAAAAGAGAGAAGGTGTTCAAAGGGAAAGGAGGCCTGGGAGCTGATGCTGGCAGGGATGGGAATCATCCTGCAGGAAACTGAGATGCTAAACAGATAAGGCACAGAAAGCTGAAGGTGCTGGAGATGCCAAGGGAAGTGTGTGCATTTGATAACTGTAGACCTATTGATGTCTGTCCCCTAAATTGGTTTTACACAGTTTGTTGGGAAATCTGGAATTTGAGGTGACATCAATGGGATAGTTCCTGGGAAGAGCAGTGGTTCCTTCTGTAAAAGATTGTGGATCTTCAGATTGATAATTCTGCATGTTGATTTCATTTCATGAAAGTCAGGATCGGCTGATGAAAAGTTGTTAAACAACATGCTTAATATGAAATATCAACCCTCACTCTAAGCTTTCCCCATTCAGAGTGTGGAAAGAAGATGTCACTAGATTTTATAGTGGTTTTCTGATTTTGGTAGTCCATTCAAGAAGGGAGTTTGAAAGTTCTTGTATACTGTTTATGATTTTCTGTCCATGTCCTCCCTGAAATACCATGATTGTTTATGAAAAGTATCTTTAATGAAGCAGGATACAGTTTTAAAAAAAGAAACGTGATTAAAGCTTTAATTGTCTTAGGAGACCAAATGCCTCAGAAAAAAAGGAGATAGGTAGTGTATTGGTTATCGTGCTGCTGCTGTGATTAAACACCATGACCAAGGCTACTTATGAAAGGATAGGTTTATTGGGGCTCATGGTTCCAGAGGGATGAGGGTTTGTCATGGTAGGGAGGCAAGGCAATAAAGATGGACAGAACAGAAAGCTGAGAGTTAATATCTTAAAGCATGCACACCAAGCACAGAGAGAGCAGCAGCAAGGGGGGCTCAAAGCCATAAACTTTCACCCATAGTGACTTTCTTCTTCCAGCGAGGCCACACTCCCTAGGTACTCCATAACCATCAGAAACAGCACCACAAACTGAAGGCTGTATACCAAGTGTTAAATGTTAGACCCTATGATGGGTACTTCTCATTCAAACCGCAACAGGAAATAATAAACTGTACTAGCTTTTGTCTTGTTTATTTTGTCCTTTTTAATGTGCAATAAAGCAACAATAAAATAGTTGATGAGTTAATGGAACAACTTGAAGGAAGACCTTGAAGACAAAATTTGATTTAGAGAATGTTTAAGAGGAATGCCAAAATCAAAACAGTTTTGAATTTTGCATTGTTCAGACCAGGTTAATTTAGAAATGATGGGGTCTGACAATGTTTATATAATGTAATATCCATAAAGAGGAACATAGATGAACACACCTCCTCTGCAGGAGCATCGGGTGCTAGACCCCAGGGATAAAACCAGCAATAGAAATACTTTGTGAACAAATATATGATGGTAATTGTCTTGCCCATTTGTCAGATAAACGGTGGACATTTTCCAAACTGAAGTTGCCGTAAAACATTTACACTGTGTTTATTGTAGCACATCCACAAACCCTGAAGAATTTTAATAACTGGACAGGAATTTGAGATCCAGAAAAACTCAGTTAATAATATCTCAGAAGATATCCCAGGCATATCTACATGTGAAGAATTTTTTAAAAAGAGAAACTTAAAGAAATAGAGTGTGGGTCAGGTATTGTGTGGCACAGATTTAGGCATTCTGGGGATCTATTGCTGCACTGCTCTAGTTCTGCCATGAGGCCCTACAGAACTTTCTGTACATTTACATTCCTATGTGTTTCAATAATACTTTTACTGGTTCTGTGAGTCTTTAAAATATCCCTTATTATGTCCCTCCCTGCTAATTACCTGCTATAGGTTCTGTTTCTTGAAGTTATAGAGCCTTAATGAAACAAAAATGAATACCCTCTGTTGAGACGACTGTTCAAAATTTCTGAATGAGCATCTCAGTGGAATACAGAGAAGTGAGGCAGTCAAGATCACTTTCAGAATGAAAGACTAGTAAGTGTTTGATAGCTGCCAAACATTTACTAATGATATAAAGAACGCTGAGATGCTCCCAAATATAATCAACTTTGTAGCTTCGTCTTTAGGAACAGTAGGGTTGAAATGTGACCCTCCTCCCCCATATATCTATGGTGAATTTTGATTTTGTAGTACCCAAGAGAAAGCATTGCATTTTGAGAAATGATATTTAAAGAGGGAATTAAGGTGATCATTTCAGAAGAACAAATTTGGGTACAGAGACACACTGAGTGGTTATATGAAGAAGCAGAGAGAAGGTGGTGGGAAGGAAAAGATTCCATGGTAATCAATCTTGATATGTCTAGCTCATTCAGAATTTAATCTTTCAGAAAAGAAACTTCTGTAGTTGAAGACTACTCTTGTGAAGTCCTTTGTTAGGCCAGTCCAATCAACCAATGCAAAGATAATATTAACAAGTGTTTAAGTTCACAGTACAGCTCAGAGAGGAAGACCTGGGGTAATCATAGAATAGCTCTGGGTAGTTCAGATTCAGGAGCAGTAAAGTTGAAATGACCATTTTACCTTGAACAAGGAGAACAATTAAGTCCCATCATGTAAAACAAGGCCACAGTACAGATTACACATTGAAAATTGTGAAATGTAGAGTCTGCAGAATGTTAAAAACATCTAGATTTAGGCAACCTAAAATCAAGATCCCCCAAATGATTTATTTCTTAGTTTAGCAATGTCTTTATATAATAACAAGCAATAGTCCTACCAGCAGTTGAACCTACAAAACACATCAATGACCAGCCTGGCAAAATATCTGTAATGGTGAAATAGTGGCACTTTTATCTGGGGCTTACCAACAGCTATTTTATTAGACTTAAGTCTTTCCCAATAGTAAGGAATTTATACCTGGTAATGTAGACATAGGCTAATACCCTTGACTGGGGAGGTCATAGACTTTAGGGGAAAATCTACTACTGTCATTTTCCTAAACCAATATTATTTCTAACCACATTCTATATACTTATCCTTAAATTCATAAGTAAATGTGGTTCTCACTACTCATCAAAGAAGGATCATTTTGCAACAGATGGAGAATCTTACAAAGTTCCACATCTGGTCAAAATATAGAGAATAAAGTGATGGTGGAGTTCCCTAGCCTGAACTGATACATCTAAAATGCAATCACTACACCTAAAACTCAGCCAACATTGAGGAAGATGGAACAGAAAGACTGTAAGAGCCAGAGGACCAGGATGCCTGCTGCTCCAATATGTCTTCTAGACATGACAGGGAAGCTTCACTGAGGAAGATGGAACAGAAAGACTGTAAGAGCCAGAGGACCAGGATGCCTGCATGACAGGGAAGCTTCATCCATGAAATCGCAACAATATGGCTGTCTACAAGAGACCTGTATAATGACAACACCAGTTGATATGTCAACGTGGGTAGGGGAAATTTCACGAAGTCCCACCTCTAGATGAAGAGCTGCAGGCAAACAATGGCTGCTGAGAGAGGGACAATCAATATTCTCCAGGGACATGTTTCCTGATGGAGCATCCAACTCCAATTGGCCAGCCCTAACCAGACACCACACACACACACACACACACACACACACACACACACACACGAACCACTGATCAGACTCAGTATTCAGTGTTAATCATCAGAGGTCACAAAATTGAGAGAGTACAGAGGGACGTGGGAAAAGTGGGAAGAGGAGGGAGAGGTGTGGAGAGGTTGTAAATACACTACTAAACTAATGTATTAATTCCCCTCCCCAAAGAGAACAAGACTAAATGTTTACTATTAAGAAATTATTCTTGCAATATTGACATTTAATTTACAAATAGTGATACTGTATATCCTGAATAATATCTCACATAATTTTAAAAAATAGTAGTGTATGCAGTTCTATGGATTATTTCATCCAAACAGGATGAAACCATTGTTTTGAATATGTTGTTAACATCCAGTTGTGTTGAAATGGTATACTATTAATACTATGCTGGTCTATTGTAGTAAATGTAGAAATAAGCACTTGATAATTAAGAATTTTTAAAATCTGAAGTTATAATTGAGAAAATATTCTGGAAATTTTAAGAACTAGAACTGTGTTTGTGTGCTTGTTTTCTGACATAGACTCAGCCCTAACCAAAATTAATTTATATAGATGTTGAAAGGCATACAATTTGGAATAAAATGATCATTTTCACAATTACAAGACTTTAAATAATTCAGCCTGGTTGGTAAGTATGAAGCCCCCTGTTTTAGGCAGCACTTTCTGAAAACTTGCATCCATGTTAACTAAAGTAAACAAGCTGAAGTTTTCTACACTTGACCTTAGAAGCTCATCCTCCTGGAATATGTCTTTGCATTTTGTTGAAGTGTTTACCTTCCTAATTACCTCCTGGTGTCTTAGTGAACTTTCCTCTGACTGGTCTAAAGAGTTCTTCTGGCCTCTGGTATTTGTACATGGAATCTAAATATTTGTGAGAGTACTTGCCCCTGCTCTTTCCTCCTCAGTTAGCAAAGCCAAACATCAGTTGGTCTCAGACTGCCACCAACATGGAGAGAATGTCAGTTAATCTTTGGAGGTTAGTTTATTTGTTCTTCTGACAACATCTGTACTTAAGCAAGGATCACTGTTTATTCTCTCCATCTCCAATCACTGACAGGAACTCACATATGATAGGTATAGAATTTCCTCTGTAAATTTTATAAACTTTACCCAATATTCAGAGGCAGATGTGAGTAAAGACAGGTGATTCCATATGCTGTGTGCCTCACACTTAAAGTGTAACAAAGCATGTGGAAGCAGCCTGACTAGGAGTAGAGGATGCCTTTGTAGAAAGAGGAGGAATGTAGAAAACAGTACTAGGGAAACTAGAAAGTAGAATTCTTAATCTTTTCCTTTGAGTTGACAATAAACTGCATATATTTAAAATGTAGATTTGTTACATGTGTTATGTGTTTACATGTTGTGCTGTGTAGCTTCAGCTGTCAACCTGCCACACCTGGGTGGAGGGAGCCTCAATTGGGGAATTGCTTCCATCGCACTGGCCTGTGGCGATGTCTAGGTGATATTTTCTTGATTTTTCAGTGATGTGGGAGGGTGCAGCTCACTGTGGGTGGTGCCACCTCTGGGCAGGTAGGCCTGTGTTGTATAAGAAAGCAGGCCAGGGGAACAAGCCAGTAAGTAGAGTTCCTCCATGCCCTGTGTTTCATCTCCTGCCTTCAGGTTCCTGCCCTGACTTCCTACCTTGGCTCCCTTAGTGATGAACTCTGACCCAGGAGCTATAAGCCAAATAAACCCTTTCCTCCCCAAGTTGGTATTGGTCAGAATGTTTTGTTACAGCAATGGAAAGCAAACTAGAACATATGTGTAATTATTGAAACCACAATACAATCAATATAGTGAACATATCTATGATCCAGAAGAGAGTCCTTATCCTGTCTTTTCATAATTTCAATATTCCTACATTTCACAGAGATGTCCACTCTAGCTTGAAGGAATATTGACATGGTTCATCACCAGAGATTGTTTCAAAAAGTCTAGAAATTTCTACAATAAAATCATACACTCTTTTGAAGAAGGAGAAACATCCTATCCGATCTCACTTAGAAAAATTCCTTTGAGATCACATATATTGTACAGTGGATGCTCTCTCTTTAATTTTTTTAGCATACACAACATTTGGTTAAGTTGTTCACTTGATAATGGGTATTTTAGTTCTTTCCACCTCCTATAAATTTAAAATAAAATTTATATGATGAATTTTACAGAAGTCTAAGTATTTATAAGAATGTATAAATTTTCTTATTCCTCTCAAGTACATATGGAGAGATAAAAATATTGAATCCTAAAGACAATTTAGGATTTTCAGAAACTGTCAATGTCTTTCTCTCTCTCTCTCCCTCTCTCTCTCTCTATATATATATATGTACATATGTGTCTATATATATATGTGTACATGTAATTTAATTTTAAAATCACCTATTTTACTTGTAAATATAATCCAGTCTCATATTTTAGCATTTGCAAAAAACATGCACATGTACAGATGTTAGGCCGTGTCTTATGGATATAAGTGATTGGCACTTATATCTACATAAATATCAATTATTTCTTTTCCAGTTGACATATTCTGGTTTGTTTTACATCTTCTTCACTAGATGTCACTAGAAATTAAAAAGATATTAATCTTTGAAACTTTTAAATTTATCATTTTGTTATTTTCTTTATTAAATTTGAGTTTGTATGTAGGAATTATTTCCATAATCTAAGTTCACAAATGCTTTTCCTCTACAAGATTTATTGTTTTAGGCATTACATTTGGATTTGGGACCCTGACACATTTTGTTTTATCTTGTATATAAGAAAAGAAGTATATATGTAAGTTTTTTTTTTCTTTTTGAGACAGGGTCTCCCTGTTGTCCCAGCTGGCCTGGAACTCACTATGTAGACTTGGCTGGCCTTGAACTCACAGAGATCTGCCTCCCTCTGCCTCCCATGGTCTGGGATTAAAGGTGAGCAACAACATACCTGGCTGTAAGTTGTTTTTTTTTTTTTAATTTTTCTTCCTAACACACAGTTACTCATTCAAGCATTATTCATTCATTCATTCATTCATTCATTTTTTAGACAGGATCTCATGTTGCCTAGGTTGGCCTGGACTCCCTAGTTATACAAGTATGATTTTGAACTTCTGATCTTCCTGCAGTCACCTACCAAGTACTGGGATTGCAGGCATGCCCCTGGTGTTTGGTTTATGTGGTCCTGATATTGAATCCAAGGCTTTTTACATGCTATGAAAACTACCTGCATCCCCAGCTTATGCAACAATTAACCCAGTCTTACTTTTCTCTCCTTTGCATGGTTGTTGACACTCAGTTATCTATATATGCATCGGTCTATGTTTAAATAATGTCTGCCATTCCATTAATCAACTTAACTGTGTTATTGCTCTATAGCTTCACTTTATAGATCATTATCACCTTATAACAGGTTTACAAATTAGGCTACTTTGATTTGCCAAATGGACCTCTTGATTCAGTTATTTGCTCTACTCTAGAACATTTTTATTTCTGTGTACATTTTAGAGTTATCTTGCAAGGTTCTACAAGAGAACTTCCAGTAATTTCATTTGATAAATCCTGACTTTCTATGTTAATTTGATTCATATATTTTATTGGCTTTTTCTCTCCAACTTTTCTAGAAGCAGAATGAGAATATCTAATTTTAATGAAAGCTTTGAAAATGGGGTTATCAGTATAAATTAGATATTGAATCAATTGATAAGTTTGAGTCTTACACCTTAAGGGGGAAAATGGAAAAAACTACAAGTGAAAAAATTAACCTACATGGAAGATCAAAGATACTGAATGATTGTTATTCTGAAAATCTGCTAAATTCTTATTTGAACAGCAAGAATTGACTAAGCAAAACATTATATATTTCATTTAGGTGTCCTTGTTTTACAGTCTGAAACTGCTTGCTAATACAAATGTAATTGTCTACAGTCATTTAATATCCTCGATTATAAAGCTGAACATTAATACAGTGTAAAACAAAGGTTTTTATGCAAATAATGTTGTAAAATACTTAGAATATATTAATCACATAAAATGATAGTTCTAATAATAAAAACATCTGAGATTTGAGTGCTTCTTAACATACTGCATCACCACCCCAGTCATGAAATGTGACATTTCAGAGCCAGGACTGTGACTGCCTAGTCATACATATAGTATATTGCATGGTCCATACATATGGACCAGGATTCAGTGATGTCTTTAATGTATAGTTTCTGTAACGGCTAATAGTTAACCAACTTGATACAATCTAGAATCACCTAGGAGAAAATCCTCTCTTTATTCTTAGATGAGGCTTGCCTCTGGGTATACTTGTTGGGGAATTATCTATTGGAATTAATTACATGGGAAAACCACCTTGAATGTGGGAAGCAATAACATTCTAAGGGATGGAATCCTGGATTAAATAAAAAGGAGAAAGTGAGCAGAGTGCCAAAATCCATCTCCTTCTGCATCCTGACCTCAGAGGTGTTGTGACCATTTGCCTCCTTAAGCATGTGTGACTATAACTTCCTTTCCACGATTGGAGGAGCTGTGGGACTGTGAGCCTTGTAACTGTGAGCCTGGTTACCCTTCCTGAAGTTATTTTTTTCAATGTTTTGTTGAAACAATGAGACAAGTAGCTAGAAAACACTCCCTTTCCTTCTTTTCTCTGCAGACCAGGCTGCTTTCAACATTTTATCTTTAACAAGACTTCAAGTAGATTGATATTCTCTGTTTTGGCACATTTTTAATGATTGTTCATTGTTGATGTTCAATGAGATACTTGGGTCTATAGAGTTAGTTGTTTTCACACTTGAAAAATGTTCACCATCATTTATTAAAATATTTTTCTCTGTATATCCAGTCTTTGATGACTCTAATTACATCTATCATCTATCTATCTATCATCTATCTATCTATCTATCTATCTACTTTGAAGACAATTTTGTGTGATAAGAAAAGTTACAAGTAACCACAAGCATTAAGCGTCAGAGCCTGTGTGACAGCAAACACGTAGTGAGTGGTTTATGATTGTAAAGAGCAGCGGTTGTTGTTAATACCCCTTCTGTGCTTCCTCTCTATACCACATTCTCCTTATTTATGATGGGAGGCATAAGAAGCCTATGCCAGGACTCTTACAGGAACATATATGTATATATATATATATATATGACGTCTATCTTTCATCTATCTATCTATCTATCAACTATATTTCATCTATCAATCTATCATCATCATCTATCTATCTATCTATCATCTATCTATCTATCACCTATCATCTATCTATATCTATAGCTATCTACCATCAGTCATTTATCTATCATCTCAATCTTCTATCTAATTGCTTCCTTTTGTTTATATATTTTTACTGTTTCTTTGTATTTTTTTTTACTACTTATATTACACCTTCACCTACAGTGTATTTTTTACACAGAATTTAATATTGTAGAATGAATTAAAGCATATTTTCATATCCATATTGTAGTTGTCCTTCCAAGAAGAACATAGACTTTTTTTGTTTGAATCTTTCTCCTCTCTTCTTAACATGGTGGTATTATCCCTTAGCTTCCTCCATAGGAAGAATGTGGTTATAACAAATGTTTAACATTATTTCTTATTATTTATGCTTTTCTCTTTATGTCTTCCTGGGTTTGTGTTTAAATAGCAGTGCTTTTTATTACCGGTTAGACTTTCATGCTTATATGCATATGCAGGTATTTTAAATGTAATGGGAAAAATTTGAATAGGACATTGTTGGCATATTTTCTGACTGTTTTTAAAAATATAAATTTTCATTTGAATAAGTTTAATATTTTTGGTTAGTAAAGTTCTAGAAACATTAGGCAATTTTTAGCACAAGTATAGTGCTTCTCCTCTCCTGAGAAACTGTTGTAGGTTCTCTGCTTTCACACCTTCATATTCCATAGCTCAGTGGTTAAAGAGAACTTTCTTCAGCTCTTCTTGGCTTTATTTCTTTGTGGCTGTCTCTCCTGTTTGTCCTCTGTGAGCCTGTCTACCTTGAATCTCCGCAGTCCTCGCTCAGTCTCTTCAACCCCAGGAAGCCCATTGATCTCACTCTATTCTCAACTTCAGCTGCATCATGAGCGAACTCTCTCCAGGTGGAAAATTGTGTTCATGCTAAAGCTTAAGCAATGTGTTTGTCGGGTATCAAGGACCGCGATCTTCTCTCTGATGTCTTTTTAAAGTTTTCTTTCATGGTATTGTTTTTTTTGCTTTTGTTTTTTCCTTTCTTGCTTGGAGTTAAACCTAGGCCCTCATATATGCAGGTTGATCTTCTACCACTGAGCTACACCACTAGTCTCATAAATTCTTTTTTTTAAACCAACTAATTAATTAATTAATTCGCTACTTATTTTTAGGCTATAAGAGAGTCAAATATAAGTGACCATGGCCTGGGAACACAGATTCAAGTTACGCCAAATTCCATGATCCAACATAATAACTATTTAAGTTTTTTATAGTAACAGAACAGAGAAAAGTCATAAATCAAGATACTTTCAAATACATTGGTGGAAATACTGAGTATGTGTTTACAATAAAAGACAAATCTCAGCTATAGGACTCAGACACTATCTGATGACACTCTTTTGGTTGGCAGAGGAAAGGTTTTGTTTATCTAAATTCCAAATGACAGGATACCAAGTCCGAAACAGAGGTAAGCAAGGAGTGGCTATTTAGAGCTAAACATGGCTCAAGTTAAACTGTAAATAGACTGAATCTTCAGCATCCTAAACTTGGCCACAGTCACTGAAGTTCTAACCAGTTAATACAGTTTATCACTGAAATGCTAATTAGTTAATACATTTTTATAAAATGTTCAGTCTTTTGTTTTGTTGTTGTTACCTTTGTTGTTTTTATACAGGATCTCCTTGTAGCCCCAGCTGGTCTGGAACTCACTACATAGAGGAGGTTGGCTTCTATCTCACAAAGATCTTCCTGCCTCTGCCTCCCAACTGCTGGGATTAAAGGCATGTTCCACCATGCTAGGCATTATAATGTTCAGGGTCTTTTTATATGAGTGTAACAAATGTTCTGAAATTTTTAATAAAGAACTAAGATTATGACTGATACTCTTAAGATTACAAATATAATTAACCCTTGAATTAAAGATACATAAACTATGGCAATCCTTTGAAATACTAATTATGTTGTCAGTGATCAATTATTATATGGTTAGTCATCTTGGGTTCAAGTTAGTACATGAAATTTTTGCTCTAATTTCAATAATACAAGTATATATTTTATCATTACTGCTAAGGTTGAACTTCAAAAGTTTTAAAATCTCTGATCCTGCAATATATGGTAGCACCGTCAACCAGATACTGGACTGTTCCTGTCATTGCCTACCTATTCGTGAACTTGGTCATATGTGTTTTATTATTACTGCCATAACTAAAACAAATAATTTATATAGGTTCAAGATGAAAGGCAATGCTCTAGAAGACCAAAAAAAACTACGAAGAACTTTAAAAAGTATTTTCCTTGTTCCAATTAATGAATCATTTTTATGACTTCATAAATTTTGACTTATAATACTTAGATTTTGGTATACAAATGAAGATTTTTAAATGTTTCCATGTGAGATCATTTTATTTATGGT
>NW_008357493.1:4993754-5012434 GCF_000622305.1 Nannospalax galili | reverse complement strand
TTCTTTTAGATGCACTTAGATTCTAGTTAAAGCAGACTGCCCATTTATCATGCAAAACCCCCACAAACAAACTAAACCCACAGTTTAAGAGTATCAATATTTGACACTGAGGAAATCTTAAAGTCAACTTGTTTTTAGATTTCTCCATATTTCCAACTACTTTAGGTTGAATTAACACAATCATCAAACATAAAACCCACTGGGGTGCCAAATGGTGATTTTTCTCTAAATAATTTCTCTTTCCTTGAATTTCTGCTTCCCATTTGCTCCTGCAAACACAAGCCTTCTTGTACTAGCTCAGGAGAGCTGTGTTTTAGACCAGACCTATGTGCTGCTTATGGGAGTAGTTCCCTTGGGTCTCATCCTAAGCTTGGTTCCTCCCACTGCATCTCAGGCTTATACATCGAATTTATGAGAACTTGAGGGGGCTTGTGACACCAGTGACAAACCTTTATGTGTGTCTTCCTGTCAGAGCCAATAAAGTTCCTTCCAACCATGGAATGAGGTATTTCTTGGGGACTTTCTTTCTTTTTAAATTTTTAAAAATTTTATAACCACATGATTAGAAGAAGCATTTCATTACAACAGCCCTAACATATTCAATAACAATTTCCAGAACAAGGATACTTCTCTTTCAAAATTTGCTGTAAATTTTTAGGTTTATAATTGAATTAATACAGGTAAACAATACTGTACTCAGTATAAATCCTATAAGATATAAAATTAAATAAGGTTTTAACCTATATAAAAGATCTCCATCTAATTATTAAAATACACAGTTTCATACACAAAAATTCATTTTTAATGCAATTAACACTAAGATGTTTTAGTACACATGCATTTTTAATCTCTATATATCTGATTATTACTAGTCACAGTTGGTTACTTTCTGAGATCCTTGGCACTTGAGCATGGATATAAAGTCATCAGGTAGATTTCAATGGTAATGTTTTTCACATCTACTAATTATTAAGGAGCAAATTTATATGCTTTGAAGAATTACTATTTTTTAATTTTTAAAAAATTTAATAACCACATGATTAAAAGATGAATTTCATTACAACTTTAACATGTTCAGTAACACTCCAGAGCAAGGATACATCTCTTTGAAAAGTGGCTGTAAATTTATAGGTTCACAGTTGAAATAATACAGTTATACAATATTGAACTCAGTATAAAACCTGTAAGATACAAAATTGAATGAGTTTTTACCCTTGATCTCCAATCTCCATTTCATTTTAAAATATGTTGTATCCTACATTTTTAATGCTACTAATGCTTAGATGTTTGCACATGTGTCTTTAATCTCTACGTATCTGATTATTACTAGTCACAGTGGGTTACACTCTGATACTTAGTACCTGAGTATGGACATAAAGTCATCCAGTAGATTTCACTGGTAATGTTTATCACCTCTACTATTTAACATGAAGTAAATTTTTATGCTTCCACCTCAAATATGTCTTTTTAAAAATTTTGTGAATTTTTCTGTGTGTATATCATACAGTACATCCCACACAATCTTATTCATCTATATACCTACTTCCCAAATGGCAACCTCCCATAGCCTACCCCCTCCCACATACTGGAACCCACATACTCTGTCATCCCTGTTACTGTCATTTGTGTTGTCGACACCCCCAGCCATTCTCCAGTGCTTGTCTGTCTGCTGAATCTAGTCAGCCCATGTAGAGATCCTTGTTTTAGGAATCTCAGCTGTTCCTCATGTAGCTGCAATCAGTTGTTAATATTCCTTTAGATAAGATTGGGTTCTGCTGTTCATTTTCCCAGTTCTATGCTGGGTTACTGCCTGGGAGTCTCTTGCACCACCTTGGCCAATAACTCCAAGGAAGGTATCACCTGTCTGGCTTTGTTTCTTCTTATATAGCCTTTAGCTATACATATGGACTCTTAAAGATTATGTTGACCTCATTAATCTTTGTTATACTTTCCTTTTGGGTGTTTAAGACTCTACAGTTGGCCCAGATAAACCAATTTATTTTTAATCATAAGGTCATTTGAGGATCTGTTCCTCAGGGGTAACATGGACTTGGGAGTAGCCCCTGGCTCCTTTCTTTTACCAGTTCCATCTATGTGAAGATAAGTCAAAGGTCCTGCTCGACCATGGCTAGCTTTGCTTGCAAGCATGGAGGAAATGTTTCCTCTGTGTTGACCCTCCTCTTTGTAGACTGGATGCTGTTTCAGGTACATCTGGTGGGATCTCCATGGCCTCCTTGCTCAAGAGGATATGTGACTCACCACAGTTACAGGACATTTTGAGAGATGCTCATAGTCCCCTGGAACTTAGTCATCCTAGGCAGGCAAGGAACAAAAACTGTCCTTTTTGTCCCCCTGACCAAATTAGTATAGGCCTCAAACTATGGCTGCTAAACATCCAAGAAAGTTAATTCCACCAGTCTGTTACTTTTCATTACCATATGCCATGTAGATAAATCTTGGGCAAAGACCCAATGCTCTCAGAGAAACTTTGCCTAGACATATACTACATGATTTGATCTGGTGTATTTATAATTTGTCAGTAGGTTGTTGGCCTAATATGGTTCCCTCTGGTTTTCTAAAACGAGTTAGGTATTGTATATCTCTCACATTGTCTAATCCTTCCACCATGGTTTCCTCATTTAAGGTGCCCCCATTTTTCCCATTCTCCCTTAATAATACCCTTCTCCTATGGTCCCACCTCTCTTGAGCTCCTTCTTATCCTTTATCCCCTAGGTTCCTTGTATAGCCTTCCTTCCCCCCTTCCTTAAAATAACCCCATTATTATCCATATATCCCTTATTAACACCTGTTTTCTACTGTTCTTCTCTTTCAGATTCTTTCTTTTTCTTTACTCCCCTGGCTCCTCTTCATTATCTTGATTCCTGCATTTATGTCTGGATACATATTCACTTATAGCTATTTGGTGTTAGGATCCACATATGAGGGAGAACATATGCCGTTGTTGGTTTTTTTTTCTGAGTCTGTGTTACTTCACTTAGTCTAACATTTTCTAGTTACATCCATTTATCTGCAAACTTCATGATTTCATCTTTCTTTACTGCTGAGTAAAATTCCCTCATATAAAAGAACCACATTTTCATTATCCATTCTTCAAGGTTGAGGGACACTTAGGTTGCTTCCATCTCTTAGCTATTATGAAAAGAGCAGCAACAAACATGGATATACAAGTGTCTCTGCAGTAGGATGAGTTCTTTGAGTATATGCCAAGGAGTCGTATAACTGGGTCAAATGGTAGGTTCATTTGTAGTTTTTTAAGAGTTCTCCACGCCTCTTTCCATAGAGGTTGAAAAAGCTTGAAGTCCCGCCAGCAGTGGAAGAGCATTCCCCTTTCCCTACATCCTCTCCAACATTTGGTATCGTTTGTTCTCTTGATCTTAGCCAATCTGACTGGGGTAAGATGAAATCTTAAAGTGCTTTTAATTTGCATTTCCCTAATTACTGGTGGTGTTGAACACCTTTTAAGATACTTCTTAGCCATCTTCATTTCTTCTTTTGAGAACTCGCTGTTCAGTTCCTTAGCCCATCTGTTGATTGCGTTACTTGATTTTTTGATACTTTGTTTTTTGAGTTCGTTATATATTCTGGATATTAAATCTCTGTCAGACGTGTCACTGGTGAAGATTTTCTCCTATTCTGTGGGTTTTCTCTTCACTTCCTTGGTTGCTTCTTTTGATGTACAGAAGCTTTTTAGTTTAATGAGGTCCCATTTGTTGATTCTTGACCTTGTTTCCTGGGCAGTTGATGTCCGGTTTATAAAATCCTTCCCCACACCTATATCTTGTAGGTTATTGCCAAAGTTTTCTTCTAACAGTTGCAGAGTTTCAGGCTTCACATTGAGGTCTTTGATCCATTTGGAGTGGCCTTTTGTGTGAGGTGAAAGATAGGGGCTTAGTTTCATTCTTTGACAGGTGGAGATCCAGTTTTGCCAGCACCATTTGCTGAACATGCTGTTTTTTCTCCAGGGAATGTTCTTGGCTCCTTTGTCAAATATCAGGTGGATGAAATTGCATGTACTCATATTTGGGTCTTCAATTTTGTTCCATTGATCTATGGGTGTATTTTTGTGCCAGTACCATATTGTTTTATTAGTATAGCTCTGTAATATAGTTTAATATCTGGTACAGTAATCTCCCCAGCATTACTCTTAGTGCTCAGGATTGCTTTGGCTATCTGAGGTCTTTTGTGCTTCCATATGAATCTTGGGATTTTTTTTCTAACTCTGTGAAAAATGTCATGGGAATTTTGATTGGCATTGCATTGAATCTATATGTAGAGGTCTTTAATGTCTTTGGTCAGGTTTATTCCCAGATACTTTATTTTTTTGCAGCTATTGTGAAGGGGAGGGTTTACATGTACTCTTTCTCCAATTGCTTGTTATTGGTACAGAGAAAGGCTACAGACTTTTGTAAATTAATTTTGTAACCTGCCACTTTACTGAACATGTTAATAATTTCTAGGAGTTTTCTGGAGGAATTTTTGGTATCTCTTATATATAATATCATATAATCTGCAAAAGAGGATAATTTGATCTCTTCCAATTATCACTCTTTAATTTTCTGCTCTTGCCTTATTGCTCTTGCAAGAGCTTTAAGCACTATGTTAAAGAGAAGTGGAGATAGTGGACAGCCTTGTCTGGTTCCTGAATTCAATTGGAATACTTCCAGTTTTTCCACATTTAGAATGATGTTGGCTGTGGGTTTGTTATACATGGCTTTAATTATGTTGAGATATGTTACTTCCAGTCCAATTCCCTATAGGACTTTGAACATAAATGTGTGTTGAAGTTTTTCAAAACTCTTCTCTGCATCTATTGAGATGACCGTGTGGTTCTTGTCTTTGTGCCCACTTATATGAATTATGACATTTATTGACTTACATATATTGAACCATCCCTGCATCTCTGGAATAAAGCCAACTTGATCATGGTGGATGATCTTTTGTTGATGTGTGTCTGCATGTGGTTTCTAAGTATTTTTTTGATAATCTTTGCATCTATATTCATTAAAGATATGGGTCTATAGTTTTCTTTTTTGGTTGTTATCTTTACCTGGCTTTGGTATTAGAGTGATGCTGGCTTCATAGAAGGAATTTGGAAGTTCTCCCTCCATTTTTATCTTTTTGAATAACTTAAGTAGTATTGGATGTAGATCCTCTTTAAATGTCTGGTAGAATTCTGATGTAAATCCATCTAGTCCTGGGCTTTTTTCAGTCGGGAGGTTTTGTAGTACTGTTTCAATTTCCTTATGTGTTATGGATCTGTTTAAGCTGTTAATCTCTTCTTGGTTTAACTTTGCTGGATCCCATGCTTTTAGATACCCACCCATTTCTTTTAGGTTTTCAAATTTAGTAGCATATAGGTTTTTAAAGTATTCCCTTATAATGTTCTATATCTTTCTGGTATCTGTTGTGATGTTTCCCCTTTCATCTCTGATTTTGTTGATTTGAAGGTGCTCTTTCTTTCTTTTGGTTAACTGGGCTAGGGGTCTATAAATCTTGTTTATCTTCTTAAAGAACCAGCTCTTGGATTCATTGATTCCTTGTAATGGTTTTTTGTTTGTTTGTTTCTATTTCAATAATTTCCACTTTGATTTTTGTTATTTCTTCTTGTCTTCTGAATTTGGGTTTCATCTGCTGTTGCTTTTCAAGTGTCTTGAGTTGCAAAGTTGTCATTTATTTGTGAGTTTTCTGATTTTTTTAATGTAGGCACTTAGAGCTACAAACTTCCCTCTAAGGACTCCTTTCAGTGTGTCCCAGAGGTTTTGTTGTGTTGTATTGTCCTTTTCATTTAGTTCCAGGAATACTTTTATTTCTTTCTTAATTTCTCTTTTGATCTATTTATCATTCAGGAGTGTGTTGTTTAATCTCCATGTGTTCATGTGGTTACTGGTGACTTTTCTGGTGTTGATTTTAAGCTTTGTTGCATTGTGGTCTGATAGAATGCATGGGATCATTTCGATCTTTTTGTATTTGTTGAGGACTTTTCATTTAGTTCCAGGAATACTTTTATTTCTTTCTTAATTTCTCTTTTGATCTATTTATCATTCAGGAGTGTGTTGTTTAATCTCCATGTGTTCATGTGGTTACTGGTGACTTTTCTGGTGTTGATTTTAAGCTTTGTTGCATTGTGGTCTGATAGAATGCATGGGATCATTTCGATCTTTTTGTATTTGTTGAGGATTGTTTTGTGCCCCAGTCGATTTTGGAGAAGGTTCCATGGGGTGCTGAGTAGAACCTTTGGTGTCTGAATAGAAAGTATATTTTTTGGTGCTTGGGTGGAATATTCGGTACATGTCTCATAGGCCCATTTGATGTATGGTATTGTTTAATTCAGATGTCTCTCTGTTAATTCTCTGTCCTGTTGACCTATCTAATGGTGACAATTGATTATTTAAGTCCCCTACTATAAATGAGTTGGGATTAATATGGGTCTTAAAGTCCTGTAGCACTGCTTTTATAAAGTTGGGTGCACCAGAGTTTGATGACTATATATTCATGATTGTAATATCTTCTTGGTTTATTGGTCCTTTGATCAGAATGATGTGGCCTTCTTTGTCTCTTCTGATTAGTTTTATTTTAAAGTCTAATTTTATCAGAAATTAGAATTGCAGTGCCTGGTTTTTCTTAGTACCATTCTCTTGTTATATTTTTTTTTCATCTTTTCACCTTAAGGTAGTGCCTGTCCTTGAGATTGAGATGATTTTTTTACAGACAAGAAAAAGATGGGTTTTGTTTCTTAATCCATTCAACTAGTCTGTATCTTTTGACTGAGGAGTTCAGTCCATTGATATTTAAAGTTATCAATGAAAGATGTGTATTGAAACTTGTCATTTTTATTTCTGTTTACATCTTGATATAACTGCATTTCCACAGCTTATTACTTCATTGAATTTCTTTCTGTCACCCCTTGTGTATAGTCATTCCTTTCTTCAGGTCTGTGTATTGCTTTAAGAACTCTCTGAAGGGCTGGTTTTGTGGACATGAATTCTTTCAGCCTATTTATGTCATGGAAGATTTTTCTTTCCCCTTCAACTACGGTAGACAGTTTGGCTGAGTAAAATAATCTGGGTTGGCATCTGTGGTCATTTAGAGCTGGGCCTACTTTGGTCCAGGCTCTTCTGGCTTTCATAGTTTGCACTAAAAAGTCAGTGGTTTTTCCTTTATATGTGTTTTGTTGTTTTTCTTTTGCAACTTTCAGTATTGTCTCTTTGTTCTGAACATATAGTGATTTTACTGTGTTGTGCTGTGGAGCGATTCTTTTCTGGTCCTGTCTATTTGATGTTCTATGTGCTTCTTGTATTTGTATGGCCATGTCTTTTTTGAATTTTGGGAAATTTTCTTCTACAATCCTATTGAAGATCTGTTCCATACCATTATTTTGAGATTCCTTACCTTCCTGTATGCCTATGATTCATAAGTTTGTTTTTTTTGTGTGTGTGTGTGTGTCTCACACAATTCTTCTATATTCCATTCTTTTGTTTTTTAAAATTTTTTTCATAATCATTGCTTGAGTGGTCTAATTCATCCACTTCCCTATGTCAGAAGTTTAGCTCATAAAGTCTCTTCCCATTCAATAGGTTGCTTCTTCATTCAAATAATGATTTAGTCTTCTGTATAGGAGCTTTTTAGTTCCATAAGGTCCTATTTGTTGATTGCTGAACTTAATGCCTGCACTGTCTTTTTCAGAAATTCTGTTCCTGTGACTCATCTTCCTTCAGTTCTTTGATTTCTTTCTATATGTTCTTAAAATTCACTGAATTCTTTTATCATGTTTATAATTGTTCTTTTGAGTTCCATGTCCTGTGTTATCTCTAGGGAGCTCTCATTGTACTCCTCTAGAGGACTATTTTTACTTGGTGGGGATATGTTATTTTGGTGTTTCATGTTATTTTTTCTTTGTGACTTTGACGTGAATTTCCTTCATAGTCTCTGATTCTTGTGTGAGACTCAAGTCTTCCTTTGTTGAGTTTAGATCTGCTTGTTTTTATAAACTTTATGCGCCTTTGTGGTTTACTTTTTGGGCATGAAAAGCTGTTTGGTCTAGGCTTCAGGTTCTCTGTTTTGATTTTATGTTGGAGTGGCCTAATTGCTTTTGCCTTCAGGAGTTCACACAGAGGCCCAAGTGAGATGAGTCTCAGATGATATCAGGCTTTCTCCTAAGGTATGGGCCCTCCATGAAAGATGCTGCACTCGAGAATGTGGGGGCTGCGTTGGCCTGAGAGAAGGGCGAAGGATAGATGCTGGTCTCAGGAAGCTGGTGCCTGTGCCACCCAGGGAAGTAAAGGAAGGTGATGGCCAGAAGAGGACTAGAGGGTTCCTGGGGGTGGCAGGGAGGAAATTGGTTAGTCCCGATGCAGAGGATTAGGAAGCAGTGGTGGCTCTGGGTGCAGAGGTTAACCCCAGTGTCTGGAAGCAGTGGTGGCTCTGGGTGCAGAGGTTAGCCCCAGTGTCTGGGGTGCCAAGACAAGAAATGGGCCTCTACCCAGCTTAGGAGGAGAGACTCAGTCGGGAGCTGGGAGGGTGAAAGAGGCTGGGGGAATGAAAGCATGCTGGGTGCTGGACTTACCCAGGGAAGGTGCTGGGACCAGGACACTGGAGGCTGTGCAGCCCAGGAAGCAAAGTGGTATGAGGTAATGTTCAGTTTTAAGACAGTTTTTTTCTAACTTTCATTCACAGTTCCCCCTGTTAGCCGAGCATCACGTTTTGTGCATGCAGGGACCACATAGTTATCTATTTTTATTTTATGTTTTTGAGTGTTCTACCTACATGTTCGTAAGTGCATCACATGTGTATAATACCTGTGGAGGTCAGAAGAAGTCATCAGATCCCTTAGAACTGTATTTACAGAAGGTTATGAGTCACCATGTGGGTGCTGGGACCCTAACCCAGGTCATCTACAAGAGCAATACTTTGTAAGAATGTTCTTAATCTGAGCCACCCCCTCTCCAGACTCTTGCCTAACTTCTTGATAACAATATATTTGTTACTGGACAATATATCTTGGTACAAACAAGAAGTCTCCTCAATTTAAATCTTTTCTCTCGTGAATACAGCACCACCAAAGCTATTTTTAAAATCCTTGGCAGAACATACTTTTCTGAAAATGAATTTTATTTCATTTTTATTATTCACACACATTTATATTCAAAGAGATGATTTAGCAATTGAAAGATGATAAGTTCACACATATTAATTATAAATCCATTAAACTCATTTTTCAAATCACTAGGTTCCAACCAATATTGGATCATAAGTGTTCCTTCCCACAGACTCCCTGGCTGCCCACTGTGTTTTGATTCCCCAGGATCAGCCTTTCTTGCCGTCAGCTCTAACATAGCTTTGTTTTTCATCCCAGGCTTGTTGGATCATCTCAGTCCTGGCATTCTGATCTTTGCCACTTGTTCTTACATTCACTCTCTTTCTCACTCTTCTTCCCTTCTCTCACCTTTCCCATCCCTACCTTAGTGAAAAATGCCAACATCAAACACTGAAACATTCAAAGAGAGCAGTTTTTCCAGAAATGTGGGTTGAATGGGGCAAGGGTGGTATCTAGGATTCTAGCAAGAGTTTTAAATTAAGGCTAAGTTTTGTTACACAGATATTCCTGCTGAGTCTCATAGGTCCCCAAGCCCATCTTGTTCCAGGTCTCCTCCCTATCACTGACACATTTTTTTAAATTAATTTTTAAGTGACCTTTTAAAATTTAATACACTATTTCCCAGTCATATCCATACTCCCACCCACATCCATAATCCCACACACACTCTGCCATACATGCTGAGTGTATTTCATTCAGGTGTTTGTACCCAAATGTCCTTCACACACTGGAGTACAAATGTACACACTGGAGTCTAGTCAGCCCATCCAGTGGCTGTATGCAAGTCATGCTCACCCTAACCCAGAAGCAACCAGTCTGAAATAGTTCTTGACCTAGTGCTGCCAGCCACCTATTTCTCACCTCCTCTTTGGGCCCTTGTATGATTGAGCTGATATGGGCCCAGTGTTGGACAGTGCTGCTGTTGCGGGCACACATGAGCAAACCACCTCTGGCCTGGAAGCCTCCACATCATTCATTCATGAACCAGCCCTGGCTCTTACAATCTTTCTGTTTCCTCTTCCACAATGATCCCTGAGCCGTGGGTGGGTAAGATTCCATATAGGAATTCCATTGGACACTCTACAGTCTGTTATTCTCCAAAGCTTGGCCAATTGAGGCCTTCTTTATGTAACGCTCTATGATGTACATGGAAGCCTCACTGGTGAGAGTTGAGGGGTGCATTAACCGTCTCTCTACCCCTTATTCCACTATGTTCCATGTGCCTCGGTTATAGAGATTTGACTACAGATGTGTCACCTAGTACTGGGCATCTCACAGGTGTATGTTCTTTATGCCTGATTAGATGTGCAACTCTGCAGTTGATGAGTGCTATATGGCATGTTTGTCACTCTAAGTGAGGTCTCTTCTATCTTGCTCTGCGTTCCCTTCCAAGCAGTTCCTAGGTACACATACGCATTAATGTTCAGACACTCTACTGCATTTCTCATAGGGTTTCTAGGGCATCACTTTTCCCTCTAGGTTTCCTAGCCCCCAGAGATTCACTCATCTCTACTCTTTTTTCCCCCATCCAGCCTCCCTCCTCCCTCCCTTCCCAGTACCAGTGCTTCCACCATTCCCACCCTCCCCCCCCAATACTTCCCAACTCCCTCCATCTTTCCATTCCCTGAGCTCCCTCACTCCTCCACACTATGGCCTCTTGCATGGCCCTCCCTCCTCTCTGCCCTGCCAATTACTCACATTTTTTCCACCTCCTTCAGGTAGCATCTGTTCCTGTCTTTCTCCCTTTCAGGTTGTTTCTTTTCCTTTACCTTCACATATCCTTTTCCTTTACCTGGGTACTGGTGTTGCTTCAGAATTTACATACTCACATATAAGGGATTAGTACTATAATCCAAAAATGAGGGAAAACATGCATCTGTTGCTTTTCTGCGTTTGTGTTACTTCACTTAGTATAACTCTCTCTAGCTCCATCCGTTTACCTGCAAATTTTATAATTTCATCTTTTCAAACTGCTAAGTAGAACTCCACTGAGTAGATGTACCACATTTTCATTAACTGTCAGTTGAGGGACATTTAGGTTGTTTCCATTTCTTAGCTATTGTGAAGAGAGCAGCAACATATATGGATGTACAGGTGTCTCTAGTACGATGAGTCCTTTGGGTATATGCCAAGGAGTTGTATCACTGGATCATATGGTAGGTTAATTTTTAGTATTCTGAATGTTCTCCACACTGTTTTCCACAGTGTTTGCACAAGTTTGCATTCCCGCCAGCGGTGTGAATCAGCACTCCTGTTTCTCCACATCATCTCCAGCTTTTGGAGTCTTTCGTTCTCTTGATCTTGGCCAATCTGACTGGGGTAAGATGTAATCTTAAAGTGGTTTTGATTCACATTTCTCTAATTACTAAGGATGTTGATTGATCACTTTTTAAGGTGCTTCTTAGCCATTTTTATTTCTTTGCTTGAGCACTGACCCATTTTCATTCACACATTATTACAAATTGTCTCAGAAGTCCCCATCTTCCATTCAAAATGTGAAATGCAGGTTTGGAATTAGTTGGTCAAAGACAGGGCCTCATAAATTATTCTTAGAGAGCTTTCTTAGTGCTGGTGTGGATAGTCCCCTGAGTACTTGAAATAGCAAGATACTGGAACATCTGCATCTTCTTTCTTCCAAGGAAGTCACCCAGAAACAGTAAAATGCCTTTCTGTGTGCTTTCTTCCAAGGGCAATTAGATGGCTACTCTCTCAAAGACTCTCCAGGTATAAAACAGCAGAGATACAACAGTCCTCAGTCCTTTACTGTATTTGAGGTAAGAGATCTGTGGTGGTTTGTGTAAGTATCCCTGATGGGATGCAAGAATAAGGACACTTGATCCCCAGTTCATGGCACTGTTTGGGGAGGGTCATGGAACCTTTAGGAGGTGTGTTCATGCTGGAAGAAGCATGTCACTGAGGACTGGCTTTGAAGGACTGGCTTTGATGGTTCACCTGGCTCTTTCTGCTTCTTGTGCCTGGTGAGTATTTAAGTGTCGTTTTCTGCTCAGGCTGAGTCCTGCCGCCTCCTGCCATGCCTGCCCCACCATGATGGACATGGACTCTTATCCAGATACTCCAGAACCATAAGCTAGATAAACTCCCTTCTTTTTAAAAAAAATATTTTATTATTTTTATTTTATAAGTATATTGCCTGTATGTATGTGAGTTCACCTGGAGGTCTTTTGATTCCCCTGGAACTGGAGTTAAGGAAGGTTCACAGCTGCCATGTGGGTGCTGGGAATCGAACCCCAGTCCTCTGCAAGAGCAGTCAGTGCTCTTAACTGCTGAGCCATCTCTCTAGCCCCAAACTCTCCCTTCTATAAACTGCTTGGCCATGGTGTTTTAAAACAGCAACAGAAAAGTAACTAACACAAGATCTATATCTGAAGAAAAGAGTTTTTATTCCTGTGGGTTTGTTCTAATCACTTAATGGAACAGTAAAAGGTGAGAAGCACATTCTTTATACTTGGGAGAGCTGAGACACTTGATAATAACTTTTTTTCATTCATCTAAACATTCTGTACTAAGAGATCATTTACCTGTTTGGTAACATGGATTGCATGCTGCAGTGGCAACACATATTAAATAAAAAGTGAAATGCAGCCAAGTGCGGTGGCTTACGCCTTTAATCCCAGCACTCAGGAGGCAGTGGCAGACTAATCTCTGTGAGTTCAAGGCCAGCCTGGTCTCCATAGTGAATCCAGGACAGCCAGGGCTACAGGGAGACCCTGTTTCAAAGAGACCAAAAAAAAAAAAAAAAGTGAAATGACATAAATAGGATATTTTACATTAATTTGAATAATATTGGGAAATTTGTTCCAGTCTTAATTTAGAAACTCTGAGTAAAAGCAAAGTAATTAATTATTCTGATATCAAAGAAACAAACATTTTCTAAAAGTCAGTCTAATCTAAATGATGGAAGGAACAGAGAATTATGGCCTTTCATTTACTAATGGAAAATTGGGACTAACTCTTAGATTGCTAGTCCCTTCAACAAGCTGTGCTAGGACAGCAGTAAGCCATAAACCCTGAGAGCAGAGGGAATTGACTCCAGAGAAATTAGCTCATCCTCACATTCAGCCTTGCGAGCTGCTCTGGAATCCCTTAAGGTCTGTGCCTTTTCCTACAGAAACCTGTGATGAGTTTCAGGGCTTGCTAGCAAAGCCACCTATTCATTCCCTGTAGCCCAGCCTCTTTCCCCTAACTCTCTTGAGTAATGTCACAAAGGCTATGCCATGAAGCCAGGCATTTTGCAATCCCAGTGATAACCAATTAAACAAGTAAAGAGAAAACATACACCCTTTGCCTGTGAAGGCATTTTGGGGAGCCTAGTAAAGCCTCAACACATTCTTATGAATCTTCTATGGATTCAACTTTGTTTTTTGCTGAGAAATATTCTGGTCTTACACTATTTGTAGTTAATTACTTAAACAGATGGTACTGAGAAACACCAACTTGATTCTAATACTTTAAAAATGTAGATCGCTTACTCTTCATTTCCTCTCATGCTTAAGTGTCTGTGATTGCATACGTGTGGTCCCCTGGCTCCAACCTGTCCAGCTAACCCAGGAATCATGGATGATACTGTCATAGGACAAGTATTTAAGGAATGTGTTTTGATAACTATAAGGACCTTGACTTTGTGGGTAGCCATACATTTTTCAGTCTCTTGATATATAGAATGCATTGTATGCCTAGGAACATGTCATATGTAACCAATGTGAAACATTTTTATTTGCTAGAACAGCCATAAAGGATTCAGGCAATCATTTTTATGTGCATTGTTAAGAAATTTAAGGTTCAAATGAGAATATTTATTACACGCAAGTAAAATATGCTTATAATTCTCTAACTCACCAACATTTCATATATCATCAAACATTCCTGGCAGAAATTTATGTTAGATATCAAATTAAACATTTATGTGTGTTTGTGACATGTCCATGCAAAAAAAATACTCCTGTCTTTTCAGTAGCTGAAACATGTAATTAAGAAAGTTTTTATCCATGTTATCAGAACAACTAAAGAACAGGGGTTTGTCTTGTGGAAGACAATCTGTTCCTGAACTCGAACTCAACAAATAGCCTGTTCTAAACCTGAGTCAGGCTCTGAGAGGCTGGCCATCTTCAGCATCTCTATAGTGTGTCCTGGCTTCAGTCACTTACCAGGAATCTCACAAGGACATGGTATGCTTTCTTAAGTGAGGATGATGATGGGCAAGAAAGTGTCAGCAGCAACTGAAAATTCTGTGTCAGTCTCAGCATTATTTTCTGTTCCCAGCATATCTTTGTGTGCGGAATATTCATGTTGTGCCCTAGGAAAGGAGGACTTTCATTTCTGGAGATTTTCCTTCTTGTCCTTCTTTGTGCTGAATCCTTGTGATATTTCCTGTCACGCCATCAATTTCTAGCCTCTTGCTCTACCATTCCCCCACTCCATCCATCTTCCAACTACCCTGTGGTTAAGATGTCAGGCTTGTTTGTAGGATGACACCGACCAATAAATGGCATAGGAAAGGAAGTCCACAGACAGGCTAAATATATATTGTCCATATGCTTGAAATCAGCAGGATAAAGACGACATTTTTTATCAAGTGGAAAAAACTATGAATTATTTAACATATAAAACCGGGCCAATTGGCCAACCATGTGGAAAAGGAAGACAAACTGAATCCCTACCTCACAACATGCAGACTAATAAAATCCAGATGAATTAAGCATTAAGATGTGAGGAATGGGAAACAAGAGTCACTGAAATGAAATATAGGTGGTTCTGTGCTGTTGGCATGAGATAGGTGAAGCAGAGGAGTAAGAAACTTCACTGCCTCTAAGGAATATTCTGCATAGTAAAAAGAATATAGGAAAATAATTTGAAGCTCATAAATTAAAATATTAAAATTTGTTTTATAAACATCTCCTGGTATTTAAATTTAACACAGTAGTAGAAAATGTACCTAATTGGTATTGAACAGTTAGAAGTCAGTGACCAACATTCAGAGGAGAAATCACAGGTACAAAAGCAAAAAAAAAAGAAAAGTAAGTTAAATCATTAATCAAATTCCCTTTGTCTGTAAGTGGAGGATTGGCTTTCATCATGTGTTATTCACTACAGTGTCAGTAAACATATCCCCTCACACAGCCATTAGATTACATTGGTTGCTTATGATGGGCAACTTGAAATAATATATTAAAGTTATGAGAAGGTTTGAAGTTAAATTACCATTTAAGGGCTTGCTGCAAATAAAACTTACATGCATAATATTGTTTAAGAAAGCTAAATGTTAAAAACAATTTATCTTTTTCCGTAAGGAACTGACATAAAAAGCGATTTCGAACACTGCATTTATAATGTGGAAATAGAATATTCTTTAAAAATTTGAAATTTTAAAATTAATTATTTAAACTTCCTTGATTTTTTTCAAATTAAAAATTATTAGTGAGTTGGACTAGCCATTTTGTCATTGTTCAACAGAGACATACTCCTAGGGGTTACACCTCCAATGGTTAAAATTTTGGATAGCTAAGAAAATAGAATCTTTCACTGGAAAATGTTCATTTAACAAGGCTGTTTAAGAACATATAATCATTTGGAACCAGCACAATTTATTGGGAGTATTATATCAAACTAATAAAACGTCTGTATTTTGAAAAGATTAGTATAGACTTACAGACAGAAGCTGTTTTGTATAGACCATCCTGACTTTAGTAAACCACTCAACTGTTTCTTGTGAAATCATAGTTGAAAATGAGGACAGTGGGAAATATATGTAATGCAACTGTATGAACAACTGTTCATGTAGGCCTAATGATGTACTAATATAATTTGGAAATAATGATCCACAAAATAGTGAAGTAACTGTAAAATCTTCTCATTGCCTGTCTCTAGTTGCCTCTAGCTCAATACGTTTTATCAATAATTTGCCTGATAAATTGTTACCAAGTTTTTAATATATTTTCCTTTTAACATATTAAGAACATAAGTGATTTTAAACAAAAAGTTATATGAAATTTGACTAGTTGATTGGATTTAGTTTTTATCTTCTTTGTAAAGGCAATGTTTCTATTGTTAAAAGAGAAATTTTGAAAGCATCATGTCTACTCATATGTGGCAAACAAGTTTGTTTATAGTATTATAGTGGATGTCTCTAAAAACAAATGGAGAAGTTACTGTCCCTTCAATGAAGCTGTTTTGTTGATTTTTTGGGAGTCTTTAGGTAGCTAGGAAGCATAAGCAGATACACAGGGAACAATGTTGAATTTTAAAATGTTAACTCTTAGGTGTCATCTTTCTCCCGGCCTTCCACCAGTGAATGTGATCTGGTAGTTCTTCCTGCAAAAGTTAGCTTTCTTTCATTTTCTTACTTTAAACTATGAGACTCTTTCTTGTATGTCTTCCTCAATCTTCTAGCAAGTAAGTGGTAAAGTGTATAGGTAATCATGTGTGTTATCTAGCTGGCCTTTGAAATTCACATCTAATCCATTGGTGAACTGAGGACAGTTTCTTGTGCTAAGTTGGGTTGCTCTGTGATAAGCTAAGATTCTAATAAAGAAGAGTTATATTGAATCTCACCCAATTATTAGGAATGCCAAGTCATTGGGATTCTATGAGTGCTACCCTGGTTCATAGTTCCTTATCCACTCCATTAACCACGTTTTCCTCTGAAAGACAATTTACAGTATGTTCCATTGATGTAGTAAATGATTTCATGACAGCTGTAGTGACTGTGAAGTTATAGAAATTATTTTGATCTACTCTTTATCACCTCTTCCTCCTCCCACTTCTCTTAATCCTCCTTTATTTTTTAGACAACCTGGGATAACCTTTAACTCACTACATGCCTGACAGTGACCCAGAATCTTTGGTCCTTCAGCCTCTACCTCCCAAGTGCTGAGACTACAGGCAAATCACTATGTTTGCAGTGCTAGGGGATTAGCTAAGGGTTTCCTGAATGCTAGGTGAACACTGTTCCAATTTAGTCACATTTCTAAGCCCTCTTTTCTGTCAATAAGATTGTGTTCCATTTTTTAAATGACTCCCCTACAATTTACAGCATAGCAGTTACCACTGAATAGAAAGCCTCACCCATTTGTTGTCTTAAAGTGTACCTGCTTCACTGATTTCCAACTGTAAAAACCAGAGGGAAGTTAAAAGTTTGGTATTTCTCTTCCAACAGTCCTCTAGATCCAAGGAAAGACAGAAAAATGAAAAAGTTTCTTTCTGCTGTTGATATTAATCCTTTTGATTAGTCACAGCATTGCTTATTTTTATACATTTAAAAACTTTGCACAATAATAATTATTCTGCACAATAATTGCTAATAAAAATTTCAAGTGTTGTTTTTCTTTCAAATTAACTTCCATCCACCAGGGATTATGGAGAGTCTCAAATAAAACCCATTGTCTCTGAGGAAAGGATGCTCATGTTCTAAACACAGCCTGTTCCTATATGGAAGGTGTAAGTTCAAACATATTTATTTGTCTGTGTGACAGAGACATATATCATACAGGTACGTCATAGGAAAACTCTGCACAGGTTTTGTGGGATATCAATCTTTTTAAAAATGCATAAAATAAGAGGTAGGGTTAAAGACTTGGAGCATGAGGGAAACTTCAAATCCATTTCAAGTGTGAATTCACAGACAAGAGCCCTTTGCATATTTTGGAGGTCAGTTGTCTACTGTATTTGGTATCACATCATTTTATTTCAGTTGTGGATAGATTTGAAGGCTAAAATTAAATTCACTGTTTCATTTTGTTCCTCATGTTTGAGATGGGATCTGTGAGGTCATTAGAGCACCTCTGAACCTTTATAAGGATCGCAGAGCATCCTGTTTCCTGACATATTTAAGAAGATGGGGTAGTTCACACCAGCTTTGGTAGCATATTTATATCTTGCTTTGCTGGAATTTATGCCTTAAATTTATCTAAGCTGCCCCTGCTATCTTTCAATAAATTGGTAACTTGTTCTACTTTGTTTAGAATTTATGGATATTCCATTTGATTCAAGAAAGTAAAGAGTGCTTATGACTGCTTATCATGCCCGAAAAATCCTCTAATATTCCGGGATTTGGAATGAGAAAACAGAAATTCATGCTCCGACTTCATCATATATCCAATGTATAATAATGAACAAGTTATATATTCTCTCTAAAATTTAATTTCTCTTTTCTACTATTAGAGACTATTTCATAAAGTTGTGAGAATCAAATAATTTACATGAAGGAGTTGATAAATTTACAAACAGGGAAATCATATACAAACATTAATCACTTTTTTTTAATTTTTAAAAATGATTTATTTAATAACAACATACTTAGAAGAAGCATATCATTACAACACAATTGACATTTTCAATAACGTTTTCCTGAGGTAGGATGCATCTCTTTCAAATTTGGCTGTAAATTTTTAGGTTTACAGTTGAATTATTACAGTTATACAATATTGTACTCAGTATAAACCCTATAAGACATAAATTAAATGATGTTTTAACCTTTAAAAAGATCTCCATTTCATTTATTAAAATACACACTTTCATACAGAAAAAATCATTAATACAATTGACACTA
>NW_008357493.1:4971569-4988902 GCF_000622305.1 Nannospalax galili | reverse complement strand
GGGGGGGGATGGAAGGGTGAATGTGGCTTAGGGAGTCCCAGCGCAGAGAGCTGCGCTGTAGACTTACCCTAAGAGGCCTGAGGATAGTCGTGCAGGCTAGGAGAGTTAGCCGGTGGTACAGGCCCAGGGAAGCAGAGAGAGGTGAGGGCGGGGTCAGGACCAGAAGCGGTGCTCCTGCAGGCCCAGGGAAGCAGAGAGAGGTGATGCCGGGGTCAGGACCAGAAGCGGTGCTCCTGGAGCCCAAGAAAAGGGACTGAGTTGCTCTGTGTGAGAAGGATCAGGAAACAGTATTGGTTCCCCAGGTGTCTGGGGCCCCAAGACTAGGAATGGCACAGGGTCCAAACTAGAGTATAGAACAGTGGGCGGGGAGGCAGGGGGGTGTGGGGTGGGGTGGAAGGGTGAATGAGGCTTAGGGAGTCCCGGCATGGAGAGCTGCGCTATAGACTTACCCCAAGAGGCCTGAGGACAGTAGTGCAGGCTAGGAGGGTTAGCCGGTGGTGCAGGCTCAGGTAAGCAGAGCGAGGTGAGGGCAGGGCCAGGACCAGAAGTGGTGCTCCTGGAGCCCAAGAAAGGGACTGGGTTGCTCTGGGTGAGAAGGGTCAGGAAGCAGTATTGGTTCCCCAGGTGTCTGGGGCCCCAAGACTAGGAGTGGCGCAGGGCTCAAACTAGGAGTATAGAACGGCGAGGGGGGGGATGGAAGGGTGAATGTGGCTTAGGGAGTCCCAGCGCAGAGAGCTGCGCTATAGACTCACCCCAAGAGGCCTGAGGATAGTAGTCAAACATTAATCACTTTTAAGGCAGTAAATACCTCTAGTCAGTATGGTGCTTTGAATTATTCCTATTTAATCATATAAATATCATTGTACAAGATTGCTTTGCTGTGTTTCAGCAATGCTGGTACCTCACAATTTATACAAACAATGCCTTTTCCTGGCCTCATCATAATACACTCACTTTTGATCCTCTTCCTTCTTCCTTGTAAGTCTTGATGTCAATGAAATGAGGATTCAATGGGTTCATCTCTCAGTCTGAGCTACCTTCTTTTCTCTCTCTCTCTCTTTTGCTTTCTGTGTATCATTTATGTCCAACTTTGGGCAAAAAAAAGCTCATGTGTCAGGCAAACTTAGGTTTGAATTCTGGCTCTATTGGTTTCTATCTTGACTGTATAATGAATGCAATCTTAAACTTGATCTTAATTAGATCTTATCTGTTAAATTGTTACCACAATTTTACCCATTGTAAATATTCAGAATTTCTAAATAGAATTCAAGTTTCTTTAAAACCTTCATGTGAACCAGATGTCCATTCTCTATCTCACTCTGCCCTCTCATTCTTCTCCCCTCACTTTTTATTCATGAGATTCTTCTGCTCTGAGTTGAGAGGCATCGAACTTACTTCCTACTTGTGCTCATTAAAATAGGAGCAACTGAAGTTCCTAATTTAGAAACAGAAAGTGATTAAAAATCCCAGCATTTTCCACAGAATTGCTGTCTCCTAATTGGCTGGTTCCTCCAATGGGTGGGGCCTGACTAAGAAGGGATGCTGGGCATCATCTTGGGATGGAAGCCAGGAGCCACTGGTAGAGCGTGATGGTGTAGGAAACTCCTCGTAGCCAGTGCAGCAACTCAAAGACAGAATGGACTGACTCCCTGTGGCCCTGGAGGCATGACAGAAAATGCAGGGCTATGGGCGTGGCACGGTCTGATAAGGCGGGCTCTGTGCGGCAGTGGCGCGGGGCTAGGCACTGGGTACTCAATTCCTTTGTAAGTTAATAAACTCACATAAAATACATTATATGGTTTGTCTGATTGTAAACAGGAGACCCAGAGAATTTGGGCCACAATTGCACTTAGAAAAAAGATGCCAAGGTGTTTTCAAACGTTAGTGGTAACTCTTGCTACCTAATTCTACGGGGCCATTACTTTTGGTGCAGTCTTTGGTTCATTATGCAACTGGAGGAAATAAATCTTTTATTATGCCTCCTCACTTAGACTCTTTCAAAAAAGAGAGTGATGGCTTCCAATTGAAAACATGGGATACTGTCTCTTCACCTTTCCCTTTCTACCAATGAGACCTCAGAGTATATATATATTTCGTTCTTGGAGTTCATGCTTATAAAGATTACTAGGCAATGTCAAAACTTTACTTTTCTATGTTCTGCTGATGTTGTAAGGATTGAAAATGTTAAAGGGTTTTTTTTTTTTTTTTTTTTTTTTTTTTGGTCTTTTTGAGACAGGGTCTCCCTGTAGCCCCAGCTGTCCTGGAACTCACTATGCAGACCTGGCTGGCCTTGAACTCACAGAGGTCCGCCTGCCTCTGCCTCTCGAGTGCTGGCTTTAAAGGCTTGCACCACTACGCCCAGCCTAAAGTATTTTTTAAACCTGGAAACCATATGAAACTATATGAACACTATTACATGTAAGTGTAGTAGAAGTTTTCTCTTGTGTAAAATATGACTATTTCTAATAGACATAAAATGACAGAGCCCTCAGAAGGCAGTTCTCCGTACAAGTTAATTCCTGAATTAATATACATTGTCTGTTGTCTCTAAATTAATTGATCTCATTGAAAGAAGTGGTATGTGGGTTGCAAGCTTGACTCTATATCACCTTTTAAGCAAAAAAAATGCTAGAATTCTGAGGCCTCATATAGGGCTGGAGAACTGACATGAAAGATATTTTGTGACTTTCCATTTCCTGAAATTCTAAGAACTGCAATTGAAAGGAAGTGTACTTTAATGTAGACCTGCATCTATTTACTCAAGGTCAAGGCACAGAGATGGAGCAGACTAGGGGAGGCTCAAGATAACTTAATATACCATTTGTCATGAGTGAAACAAGTAGTGGATCAAAATCCAGGCAGACAGAGATGAGCACAGATGAGATGTCAGAGAAAATAGGGACAGTCAGGGAAAGGTGTTCAGGGGACTACCAGAAAAAGGCAAGGCAGGTTAGAGGTTAGAACATTCAAAGGAACTTGCAACCCTGTGTCTGTATCATACACAGACTTCTCAGAATTCTGTGTGCAGAAAAATTGCCTTGATAGGAACAGATTCAAAAGCATTACTAGACAAGGGAGCTACATGAATTAGTTTCTTTCAAAAGTGGTTCCTTTGCAGCACAGGAACACACATAGGGTTACTGTAACTTAATAAGATAAGATCTTGAGATTTTGTGGGTTAACTTTGGTTCTACCTGTGAAATCCTGGACCTGGAGCCACTCCCTGAAATGAGGGGTCTGTGGTTAAGAAAAAGCTGCAGCTGACAGTGGTAACACAGGCACATCCATGCTTTCTGTTTTATTTGAATGGCCAGAAGTGATAATAGCAGATGGGAGCTATCTAAATTAAATCCTCAAATCAAAGTCAGCTTTGTTAGTTTTGCCCATAGACCAGCTCTGTTTTGAAGAGTCAATCTTTTTGAGTGAAATGTTTATCAATTTAATTCTATTGAAGAAGCTTAATTGTTTCTGTTTTTGTTTTGCCTCACTGTTTAATTCTCTCAGCAAGTTGCATGGTCTTCAATGATGAATACAGAGAGCACGAACATCCTCAATGAAAGCATATGGCTTTTTAGTCAATCCCTTGACTAACAAAATAAATTTTGGTCCTTTTTAATGAGTTGTCAGTTTTACCATAGGGTAGGGTTATGAATTTAAACTATAAGCAGGGACAAATGGACTTTTATCTGTTGTAAACTGCAGGCAGTATGGCAGGGACTGATGCCAACTGGTATTATTTGGGGTTTATACGTGACCCAGGTAAGAGCAGACAGAAAAATTTCCTTATTTGAAAATGACATTCAGATTTTGGAAGTAAATAAATGGAAGGCAGTAGAAACAAAGAGAAATGTCTTATTGGATTCAGTTGTTTCCTTACTGTGCCTTACAACCCAATTTCTCAAACATATAATATTGTGTCTAATTTTCTGAATTTGTAAATGCAGGCTGCTGTTATTTATAGATCCCAAAATCAAGTATTAAAATATAATATTCATCGCATCATGACCTAAATCTTTGTGCTGGACATATCTCCTTGGGATGTATAGGTAAATCTCACTTTTTGGCGAATAAAGAGAAAATCTTGAAAGTTGGATTTGACATCAACTTTTCCTGGTATGGTTTTATAGATTAAACTATTATCCTATCTCTTTAAGAGAGATATTCAATATCAACTAAATAATGCATGTGGATGGGTTACTTGCCTTGGACAGAAAAAAATGACCTAAACTCCTGGTGCTGAAATTAACTGGTTTCATAACTTATGCAAATCATTTAATCCATTATTATTTTCACTTCTCAATAAAATATACTTCATTTAAAATAGCACCTGTAATAACTGAAACAGTAATTTTCAAGGTATTGTGAAGAAATGTAGTCACATTGCCAAAAAGACTTTGTTTATGATCATGTAAGTAGTATATTGTTCTATTGTTAGATTTTCATTATAAGTATTTTCTCTACTGTGCTTTGATTAATGAGTTATTTGCAATTTATCCTCTTTTAATTAAGTTTATCTCTTATTATAACAGAAAATTTAAGCCCATATACAAAGATAATTAAAAGTTCTCAAAGTAATCGAAGGTAGCATAAGGTTGTATTTGCCAGAAAGTTATATAACACATTCTCCTAAAGTTTGATCTATTATATGCAATTTTTATAAACCCTTATTTTCTTATGAAGAAAGTAAATTTTACTGTCTGACCAACATCTTCATTAAATTGTGCTTTCTAAACTGTATCTCCACCTGTAGAAAAATGAAGTTGAACCTTATCTTTTACCCTGAACAAAAGTCAACTACAAATGGATCAAAGACTTCAATGTGAAACCTGAAACTCCAAAACCATTAGAAGAAATCAGAGGCAATACCCTACAGGATATAGGCATAAAAAAGGACTTTCTGACTGGGACATCAGTTGCTCAGGCATTAAGGACAACAGTCAACAAGTGAGACCTCATTAAACTAAAAAGCTTCTGTACAGCAAAAGATACAACCAAGGAAGTGAAAAGAAAACCCAAGAAGTGAAGAAAATCTTCACCTGCTACACATCTGACAGAGAATTAATACCGAGAAAACATAAAGAACTGAAAAAATAAAGAAGAAAATAAATGACCCAATAAGAAGATGGGCTAAGAAGCTGAACAGAGGGTTTTCAATGAAGAAATAAGAATGCCTAAGAAACACCTTCCAAAGTGCTCAACATCCTTAGTAATCAGAGAAATCCATATAAAAACCATTTTATAATTTCACCTTACCCCAGTCAGACTGGCTAAGAGCTAAAGAACAAAAAACATCAAATGCTGGCAAGGATGTGGAGAAAGGAATGCTCATTCACTGCTAGTGGGAATACAAAGTCCTGCAACCACTATGGAAAGCACTGTGGAAAACTCTTAACAAAATGAATCTACTATACGATCTGATTTTACCACTCCTTGGCATACACCCAAAGGACTCATCCTACTGTAGAAATACCTGTACATCCATGGTTATTGCTGCTCTTTTCACAATAGCTAAGAAATGGAAACAACCTAGGTGTCCCTCAAGTGATGGATAAATGAAAATGTGGTACATTTACACAATGGAGTACTCAGCAGAAAGGAAAGACTAAAATATGAAAATTTCAGGTAAATGGATAGAACTAGGAAATGTTATATTAAGTGAAGTAACACAGACACAGAAAAGCAGGTGACTTATGTTTACCCTCATTTGCAGATCTTAGCACTAATCCCTTATACGTGAGCATGTATCCTGATGTAACAGCACGAGTCAGGAAAATGGAAAGGAAGCACTGAAATAAAGGGGAAGTAAGAGCCTGAGAGAGGCAAATAGTAGGAAACAGATGTTAAAAAGGAGGAAATGGTAAAAATGTGGATATTCACTGGTAAGGGAGGAGGGAAAGACATAGAAGGAAACACGAGGGTAAAGGGGAAGAAGGAACTCAAGAGAGGGGGACAGGTATTATCAAGAAAAAAAATGGGGTAAATGAGGTCACTTTAACTGGGGAGGAATGAGTGAAATTAGACTGGGAGAGAGAGGAGAGAGAAATAAAGCTTAGGTGGCATAAAAAGCCAGAGGGAAATGTATTAACTCACTGCTCCCGAGAAATACACGTACAATATCTGAACTTGAGTGCATGTGTATACATGAAGGCTCTATAACAAGGAACATAGTGCGAGACAGGAGAAACCTCCCATTTATTGGTCAGGGTAATCCAAGAGACTCCCAAAATTACACAGACTATTGCCACAGCCCTTGATTGTCTCCCAGAACTTGAAGACCCTATTGCTGAAGACAGGGCACACTTTGCACACAGGACCAGAGCAATGGAGGTGGGAACAATCTGGAAGCATCCTCCCTGAAGACCAGCTCTCATAATTCTAGAGGATACTATGCAAGCTGCTAAGGGAGAAAATCAATCAATGATCCAAACCAGGTCCAAAACCTAATACCCACAATGGCTAGCACAGCAAATGATCTCTACTGATACAATAGTGGTACTTTTATCCAGGGGGTAATCAACACCTACCTAATTGGATTTAAAGTCCTTTAAATGGGAGGAAACTCAAAGGTATCAGCACTGTAAATGTAGGCAAATTCACGTTGCTGGAGAGGTCATAGATCCTATAGAAAACCCTATCTCTGTTATATCTCTAGATAAATGAAATTTCTTTCTGTATGCTAAATATGAATCATTACTATTACAGACATGTGTACAACACACCACCCATCAAGAAGCTTCTTTTTGCAACAAATGGAGACTGTTACAGAGTTCCACAACTGGTTATACACAGAGAATATACATCTGATAGGTCCCCAGACCTAAGTGACACATCTGCAGTGGAACATCTCTTCCAAAGGTTCATGAAACAGCAGAAAATGGTATAGAGAGAATGCTAATACATCCCTCACCTCTCAACAGAGAAGCTTCCTCATACAACAGAGCGTGATCCACACAGAAGGCCACAAGTGGCAAAGTTTTAGAGAGCAGGAGACTGCAGAGTTCATGTTCCTACATAGGACTCCTATATTAAACCTCACCCAGCCAGGACTCAAGCACCATCATGGAAAAGGGGGTAGAAAAATAATAAGAGCCAGGGTCGGTGGATGAACATAAGGCCACAGAGATTTTCAGGCCTCTGGAAACTTGCTCATATGAATTTGCAACTATGGTGACAGCATGCACAAGAAACATGCCGATTCAATCAGACAAAAATCCAGCATAGAAGGAAGGAAATGGGCAGCAGGCCCCAAACCCTAGCCAAAGAACTATTGACAACTGATTATTACTGGGTGGGGGAGAGTTGATCTTCAAGTAAGTGATTCTAGATAGACTGACTAGATTCCAGTGGATCAACTTGCACTGAGGTTCATATAGGTAGGAATACTTGACATATTTTATGGCAGATTGCATAAAATCCAAGGAGAAGTGTTATCTGTGAGTGTAGATGGGGGAGGGGGTCTAAATTTCATTGTTTTTTTTTTTAATATGAAATGCACAAAATCCCAATAAAAATATTTTTGTCTGATTTCATCTACATTTCAGGAAAAATTAACATTTCTTTGGTATGTATAATACCATAGAATATCTTTTGTTCAGCTTGATATTTTAACAAAGACTTGAAGATATTTATCAAATTTGAGAATCAAAAGTATAAACTTGAAAGGATTCTTGACCGCCACCTCATTTGGTTTTCCATTTCGGTAATGCAGAGGCAGGACTTGCAGAGGATAATAAGGAGTCTCTCCAACATTCTTATATACAAAACAATTCTAATTTTTTGAGTGTTCATAGAAACCTTCTTAGCATTATTATGCAGTTTAACAAGAATAAAAGAAAATCAACTGTACAACTTTTATTGGGTACATGAGAATACAAAGTCCTGAAAAGTTAGGTGCTTTTCATACTGCTGCATGTTGTAGATGAAAGAATAGGGTTATAATCTTGTTCCCATTTTCACATTACTTTATAATTTGGAAAGGATGAGATATCACAAGGAAATGGCAGAAACAATCACACCTTCTGTAATGTGAGTGGTAACAGAAAGTTAGGGAAGAAAGGATTTATTTGGTTCACAATTCCAGGGTTGCAAGAAACCAGGAATTTGAAGCAGCCATTCACACTGCATCCACTGTCCAGGAACAGATAGAGAATGGCCATCTGCATGCTTACCTGTGCGTGCTCGCCTCTCTGCTCTTACACACACCAGGATACTCAGACCCAGGGAATGGTTTTGCCCAAAATGGGCATGTCTTCCCAACTCAACTCATGTAGTCAGGACATTTCCTCACAGACATGTCCACAGGCAAACTGATCTAGACCATCTCTCATTAAAACTTTTTTCTAGGGATTCCAGATTGTGTCAAGTTAACAAAGAGATCTATCATATTCTAACTGGTCTCTGTTGACCATGATACCTGACTTCATGCACAGTGTTTAAAAGGTAATGTCTATGATCCAAGGCGAATGTGTTTATTTTATTTTGTAACTTTATTTGTGGGTATGCAGATCCTGTTTATATGTAAACACCAAACAGAGTGCTGCCAGGTATAATGTAGGAGGGCTGTCAAAGTCAATCTTGATGTGAAGGCGGTGGCTGGCAGTTCATGACACATTGGAAAAGTTCAATGATTGCTGCACAAAGACAGAAGAAAAACAAGTGTACCCTACCACTCCAAAGCCTGTACTTTTTTCCTGACCTACACATTTGCTTCCCAAAACAACAGGTAGCATACAATTATTCTTGTCAGCATAGATCCATCAAACACAGACCAAACAGGGCGCTAGAGATCATTCTTTTGTGACAATTTAAATGGTGTTGATTTCCCACAAGAAACTATTTACATTTATGATAGCATCATTAGACATCGAAACACACCTTGGTGATAGAGCTTTCATGTACTCAGCCTCATCAAGGTCAGCCAGTGCTTGGAGGTGAGACAGATTCATCTGTCCTGACAAGGACGCTGCAGTGACCAAGCAGCTGACTTTGCCTCACTTTGCTGCCTTTTTTGTTGTTCAAATGAAGATAAATCTCACTGTTATCCTTGCTTGCATAATCTGGTGTCACATTGCAGGCTGTTAGTCGCTTCTCCACGTATAAATTATTGGGCTATCATTTCACAGAGTCTGGTGTGCTGCTATTTTAAGCATCCTCTGCTTCTTCCCTTGGTGGCATTCCTGTTACAGACCCATTAGAGGGAGCAGAACTGCTGTTAGTGCACAGTGCTCGTGGTCCACTTAGGAATCAGATTGCTAAAAGCATACATATTTGATGAAGCTAACCTAAGTAAAAGGTTATGGTGTTTAATAGCCTGTAAAAGGCAAATAAAAATGTATGGAAATCATCTCTGTATGGATGTCATACTCAGAAATTGGGATAAACAGCCTTTCTTGGATTAATGAAATTATCCTAAGGTATTTCCTGTTACAACAGCAAATAAAATTTATTTCCTATTTATCTCATAAAAGTATGAATACATGGCTTAAATTAATAGTGTTAGGGCAATTATACTTTATTAATTTTGTGTCTCAAATTGGTGATGTAAATAATCTCCAAACATAGGCTAGTCTGCCCAAAGTCTTCTATCAAATCTTTTCTTTAACTAAAATAGCAAATATGCTTGTTTTTATGCTTTTTATAATTTTATCTCTGAATGAGGATTTGAAGTCATCAAGAAAATAACAATTGATGGGATTTTGATTAGCATAGGTCATTTGTGTGTGAGAGTAATATACTGTGAGAGGTAAATAGGCTGCCACATTGCACACTGACCAGCCAATCACTCCTTTTAGCAGTGTAATGCGATTTTTGGACTGGAGCGATGGCTCAACTGTTGAGTACTGGGCTGCTCTTGCAGAAGACCCAGGTTCAGCAGCTTACAGCTGTCCATAACTCCAGTTCCAAGGCCCCTCTTCAGACCTCCAGGGGCATTGCATGACACTTACTTGCGTACAGGCAATACACTCATTCACGAAATGAAATAAAAATAATAAAATAAAATGCTTTGAAATCATTGTAATATGCTTAACCATGAAGTTCAGTGATGATAAATGAAGTTCATTTCATCTTGGAATACATGTGCTTTCATTATTTGTCATTTGCTTCCACTTCTGGGTTCTGATTTTTTTTTCCATTTGGAGGTAGTATTTATGCCACACCCACAATGCTCACTTGATCACATATTTTTTAATCTAATGTCATCCCAATTACTTATGAACCCCAGTACTGGCTTTAGGCAAACATGACTTTGTGTGTCCAGTATTTATTTGAGCCTTTTATGAAGGAAAATTCAAATGAAACAGTCACTATCTTGAAGAGTTTTTTTTTTTTTTTTTTTTCCTTCAACACTAAATTCCAGATGGCTGTTGGGTAAGGGTTACTTGACACTCATGAAGCCTTCACTGGCCATGAAAGATGATATAGATCATAACAACCTTGTAAAACAGAGAAATGGTTCTGTAGTAAAGTGACGTGCTCATAGACATAGCTAATACACGGCAAATCAATCTTTGAAAAGTAATGCTAATTTTGTTCTAATTCTTTCACAATGAACTAATGATGTGACCTTAATTCCAATAAAATAGTTTTCCCCAATGCATATGTCCAATAGAGAAAAATCCATCTTTTGGCCAAAGTTCTGAAGAAATTAGCCATGGATGAAGAGTCAAGACATGTTAATTCAAATCAGCATTCGACAATGTCATTATTTCCGTTGACATTAATGGCATTTTTTCTGTTTCATAATCAGAATGTTCTTACACAGTCTTGATTACAATTTTCAGAGTAAGAGTTGCCTTTGCTTAGCAGTTTTAGACAAACAACACAACTGTGGTAGAGAAATGGATTCTTTACTGAATGGTGCTTGAGATAAATGATGGGAAATCGAGGGGTGTAGAGGTCATTTGTTTTAAAAAACATTTTAATACAGAACATTTGTATTTGTAATTTATTTCAATTTCCAATGTATACATTTTTTAAAGCAAAGATAGTTAACATCTACTTTGTGATAAGATCAACATTCAATTAATCATTCTCTTCAAAGCCTTGAAAGCTAGCTATTTTTATGTTTCCTCTGCTTTGCGTTCTATCATTTTTCATTTATATGGCATCTGCATGCAAGAGAGATTTAGTGGTAAGGAAAAGAAAGGCCTAGAACAAGTTAGCAAAATGATTATGATGTGTGAAACAACCCTGAGAATAATTTCTCGCTGAGTAAAATAGTAGAGTAGAAACACTGTAAATTATTTTCTAGAATTTGGAAAAACAAACACAATGCATGTGGCCTCTTAGGTATGTGCTCCCCATACACAGGCATGCTTGGTATAGCTATTCATTATTGAATTTTTATTTTAATCCTGCTGCTTCATTTGCTAATCACTAACTATATTTGTTATGATTTCCATAGTTTTTCTCTCCCTTCTCATCTAAAACAACCCAAATACACTTACCCACAGAACAAGACAGGAAATCAGCTTAAACAAGTGGTTAGTTTTGAAATCATATTTATGGAGAACATTATATTAAATTATGGAAAAGGATTTTCCCAAATGACTTTTCAAGTAGCATGTCTGTAAGCTTTATTCTTCAAAACAATAGAGCAATTGCAGTTGTAGACCTGAAATATTCACTGATAATGCATATGAATAACTTCATTTTCCAGGAATATTACATTCACTATCCAAAAGCCAAGCTTATTTCTTCCTGTTGTGAACAAATATTCTCAATTTAAAAAGGCCAGAACTTCATACTTAGCGGGACAAGGAGTCTCAGCACCTTTCTCCGGTTTTCACATAAGTGTCTTCCCATCATTTTTCTAGTTCTACACGAATGTTTCTTCCTGGGCTTACACAAACAATCTTCTGCTTCTGAATCTACACAAAAATCTAAATTAATAAGGAAACATAGTGAGTTTTATAAAATGATTCCATTCTTAAACAACAGAGAGATAAATTTGAAACACATAAAATCATTCCATGCTTCCTTCCTTGATTGTTTGAATGATCTTTCTGAACATCAACACTTGCTCCTTCAAGAGAATATTGAGAGAACGTGGATGTCTTCACTGTTCAAATAAAAGAACTGAGTTTAGTGTCATGTAAATTTAATAGGAAATGTTTGAGGAAAGGAAGTTGTAATTAGACAATAATGGTAGAACAGAAAATTCTTGAGTCTTGCTTATGTGGGTTGGGAAATACATTGGACCGAAAATATGAATTGGAGAGATTCGTTTGCTCAAAGGGAGAGATTTGGGGCCTCTCTCTCTCTCTCTCTCTCTCTCTCTCTCTCTGTGTTTGTGTGTGTGTGTGTGTGTGTGTGTGTGTATAACAAGACCACTGAATCTAAGACAGATTGTCATCTGAGTAAGAATCTGCAGAAATGCGGTTAGAATGGAGACAGTTTTGCAAAGTGACAAGTCCTGAGTAAGATAGAAGAACCTGGGGGAGACCCTGGGAAACAGGATGTTTATGAACTTGCTAGAGTCATGGGGGACCCTGTGAAAGTGAGTATGTGAACGGTTTTCTGAGACTAGCCACCTGGCAGAATTCTAAAATACTGAGAGGAAACTGAGGACTAATGCTTTCTACTTACTGTCTCATAAGAACCAGTGGATGAGGAGAACCCAGGCCATATGTGGCATCCCACTGGTTAAGCATGCAGCTCCTGTGCAAGAGAGAAGATACCAGATTCCTTTATAAATGTGAGCCAAGAACTATCTGTAACATACAGCAGTTAGTGGGAGGATTAAACAGAAATACCATAGGAGACTACCTAAGGAAACAGGAAGTCAGTGTTTTGGGTTAGGAGAAAGTGATTCAGGCAGTGAAGCCTGGCTAAGGGTGATGCAAGGATTCTACAGCCACGGACCAGGACCGTGTCACAAAGATGAAGGAGGAAGTGGCTTCTAAACACCTCAGATGCTGACAGAATGTCTCCTCCGGAGCTTCATTCTTAAAATAACTTCAGTTGGTGTCTCTGAGTGATTTTATTGAGTTTTATTTTAAATACATCAGCTTGGAAGGATCAGAAATCTTTTTAGTGTTGGTTTGAACTATCACAGAACTGGGTGGATCCTGTGATCTGAATTGCTGAACAGGCAGGAGAGATATGCTGACAGGTGAAAGGGTATGAGCCAGTAGCGTGGTAAGGACTAGAAAGAGAAAAGAACTTCCCTGGGCCTCACCCACCTCCATTCCTGCTGTGCTTCCCTTGTGACTCATGATACCCTGAACAGGAAGGAACAAAGGTTGTGTTAAGAATCAAGCTGGGCATGTCACACACCTTCCAATACAGCCCCATATATGGCATAAAGTGAAAAGAAGTAGGCTGTCCCCTTTTGGTCAAACCGATGTGAGGGCAGGGTGCTATCCCTCAGGACAGGGAGTCCAGCATCTGCACACAGTTGTTAAGCAATAAATTATTGAGTGCCCTGATCACAAAGAACAGAGTAGAGCTGAGTCCTCCTGAGCCTTCAAAGGCCCAAAATAGCTACAGTGTCAGGGCATGTCGTGACTTTAGTCATCCTGGTACAGTAACAAGATCTCTGCAGGTATACTCTGCAATTTCAGCTGGGTAGTAAGTCATCTTCTCTTTAGAGGAAAGAAGGAATGGGAAGACAGCGACACAGTGGTCTAAATTCTTCCATTTTTTTGGTTGAAGTACATTTCAAGTCATGCTTGTCCACTGGGTTTTATAAGTGAACTGAACTTAATTTAGAAAATTATGTTCCTGCTGTGTTCATTTTCCTGAGTTGTAAGCAACCTTCCGATACCCAGAAAGAAATGTCGCGTGGGTCTTTGAAAGAGCAGAGTGAATAATTGGGTACAGTGTTTCCGTTTTCTGGTAGAGGATTTTGTACTTTCTTTAGAAATGTCCATGCCTGAAATACCTGGAGCATGAAGAAACATCCTGGGGAACCCGGAGTTCAGCACCTGTCTGACAGTTCTCTAACTGAGGGTATTAGCAGGTACTTCGTTAATCTCTCTGCCTTGACACTTAAGGGTAATAAAAGAGACAGGAAGCTGACTCACATGTCCAGCATACCCCAGGTATCATAGTTCCATTAGGAAAGTTGATCCTTGGTTTCTAAGCAGTGGTCCTGATGCTATTTTTTTAAATTATTATTATTATTATTATTATTATTATTATTAGTCTTTTTGAAACAGGGTTTCCATGTAGCCCCAGCTGACCTGGAACTCACTATGTAGACCAGGCTGCCCTCGAACGCACAGAGATCCACCTGCCTCTGCCTCACAAGTGCTGGGAATACAGGTGTGCACCACCACGCCATGCTTGATGTTCTTATTTTTAAAATTGCATTTGGCATATATAATCATTGTGGAATTGCCTCCATGTCACTAGTCAATATTATTCAAAGTTAAACAAGAATCTCTATGTCATGAGAATCTGCTACAAAATACAATTGATTTTTTAGAAGTCTTATTCAAATCAAATAGTTAAATTTTTCATACAATATATTTTATTGAATTTTTGTGCATTTCATAAAATACATCTTAACCATATTTAAAGCCCTTCCCCCCTCTGTACTTCCTATAACCCCTTGCTGTATTTCGTGCATTCTGATATATATGTTAAAGCTTATTCAGTCAAGTTTTTGTCCCCAGATGTTTCTTGGTGTGAGGTCATCCACTGGAGCCTGTTCAGCCTATCTAGAATTGCTCCCTTGAAGAAGATTCGGGGCTCAGGGACTATTGTGGAAGAGCAAGCAGAAACACTGTAAGAGCCAGGGGTGGTAGATGACCACAAGGATACAGCGTTTTCCAGGTGGCTGGGAACTCACTCATATGAACTTACAGCAATGGTGACAGCCAGGACAAGATCCGTGCAATCCCAAACCAGACAAAAACCCAGTGTAGAGCTCAGGAAATGGAAAAAAGTCCCAACATTACCTGAGGAACTATCGACAGCTGATCACAGATGTGTGAGGGAGAGTTCATCTTATTTAAAATATTTGGATTAAAAAAATAAACAGTTTAATCTTTTATGTTATAGAAGTTGTCTTTAGAGGTTATTTTTATTTTATGTGTATAGTGGTTGTGTGTCCATATGTGTGCTATGAGTATGCCTGATGCCTGGGGAATCCAGAAGAGGGTACCAGATCCCCTTGCCCTGGAGTTATTGCTGGTTGTGAGGCACCATGTGCGTGTTGGCAACTGACCTCAGGTCCTATGCAAGAGCAGTAAGTACTTTTAACTGCTGAATCATCTCTCCAGTTCCTAAATTCTACAGGTAAATAATGATGACTGTTCAGAGGTCATATGTTGTGTGTAAATTATAGGCACTTTAGTTAACAGAAAACAGAAACCATAGGTAAAGTACTTTAGAATTCTTTTTATATAAAGGTACAAGTAATTAAAGAGAAATGACCCTGTATGGACATCCATTTGCTACCCTTTCTTCAGTACAAACAATATAGTTTATATATGCTTTATAGGTGCTGTATGAAAGAGGTTGAATTTTTTTTCAAAGCATTTCCATAACCCAACATTATTTGTGGACTATTCTCATGATTATTTTTATATGAAACTTGAGAGACTAATTTAAGAAACTAAGAGTTATGGAATACCTATATGACCTTCAGTCTTTATATGTTGTTGTTTATTTAAATAAATATCAGGTGCTAATTTGAATATAAAGACGAGAGTTTTAGAAGATAGCAGGGCCAAGATGTAAGAACATGAGCATTCCAGTTTGGCCCCTCTGTCTCTGTTCTTTTTCACCCCACTGTTCGTCCCGTGGAGCTACCTAAGTCGTTCCCTTCCACCTGTCTTTTTTATCGTCTGTCTTCTGCATAGTGTGAGACAAAAGACAGCATCAACAATCTTCAGAGAGCAGGAACAGAAAGAAGCCAGGGTGATATTCTCCTGACTCTTTTCTTGTCAGGTGCCTCTTCCCATCTGCCTGATCCCAATTATAAAAGTAAAGCCTCTAGCAGTCAACCTTCGTCCACAGCCGGTGGCTTCTGGGCTCCAGAATATACTCCATTTCTTTGCCCTTTTAGACTTGGTGTGCAGTGCCTTCCCCAGTACGTACACTGGATTTTTATCATCCAATATAGAATAATACAAGCTGCTGACACCATTCTAGATCATTCATTTCATTCAACCTAACTAAACCTCTGCAATTTACATCCTTAGAATACAAAAATTTTGAAAGGTAAAGAAATTGTCACCTGAACTGACCACAGGAAACATACCTAAAAGGAATGATGGTACTGAACTGAAATTTATATTGGGTGGAGATGGTAATCTGTGGAATGTGGTGGAACCATGAGCATGGGGGAAGGTAAAGAATCTGGGCCGCAAGTGACCATGACCAATTCCTATAACTGGATTGCAAAGTTCAGCAAGCAAGGCTTAGCCTAGCTGCTACTCACGGCCGTGGAGAACAAATGGAGACATGAAAACACTGAAAGAGTTAAATGTCCACACAGCTGAAGTGCAAGCAGAATGCACATAGCATCAGGACAGTTATAGGGATGGTACTAATCTCTTGCAGCTGCAAGGCAAATATGGCTGAAATTCAAACACAGTCCCCATAGCAGAGGTCCCAGAGACACAGCACTGCTAAGGGTGACCTAGGGATTATTTACTAAAGTAAGAAACATAGAAGAGAGGTCGCTACTTACTTTATTGGTACAAATATCTCAGCATAAAGAATCAGTCAAGGCAAATTTAAAACTTCCTTGGTTTTAAATCAACGCTCTCTACTGGAATAAGGAGGCTTCTTCTCCTCGAAGTCTTATGATGACCAAACCACACACCGATAAGTTGCCTTTATCCCACCCTTTTTAGACTCCCAGGCCTATAAAAGGATTCAGATCACAACAGAGCCTAGACAGATACGTTAAAGAACTCTTCAGGGTGAAGACTCTATACATGGAAAGATCCCTTAAATTACTTTCCTTATCAGTTGATCCTTAATGATGAACTGCATGAAAATATGCAGATACACTCACCAAAAAGAAAGATTTTCTTATGTCAGTTTCATGAACCAGAGTGGTATCAGTTAGACAACTGACAAATCTCCTTCATTGAGCTTGAAATGGCAGATTTGCTCTTTCAAATGTCTATCAGAGATTAGTTCATCCCTTAAATTACTTTCCTTATCAGTTGATCCTTAATGATGAACTGCATGAAAATATGCAGATACACTCACCAAAAAGAAAGATTTTCTTATGTCAGTTTCATGAACCAGAGTGGTATCAGTTAGACAACTGACAAATCTCCTTCATTGAGCTTGAAATGGCAGATTTGCTCTTTCAAATGTCTATCAGAGATTAGTTCATCTCTGGCCTTTCAGCTTGTTTTTTTTTT
>NW_008357493.1:4969446-4971429 GCF_000622305.1 Nannospalax galili | reverse complement strand
ATATATATATATATAATTCAAACAAAGCCACCTATGATTGATATGGATTGGCTGTGAATTCTTTCATGCTACAATGGTAGTTAAGCTGTTTCAACAGAGATCCTACCACCCACAAGGCCCCCAAATATTTGCTTGTTTCTGCTTCACTAGAAAAAAAAATACTGACTCCAAAACTAAGGGGGACCCAGAAACAAAAATCTCTATGAGGGTGGAATGTTTGAAGCTTTGAATAAGTGCTCTTCCAGGCCTCCTTACTGTGATGATGGACAGCATGTTTTCTATCAGGTTCTGGAGAAATATGTCCATGGCCTTCCTTCATATTCCACTGGGATAATACTGTTGCCCCCACCCACGTTTGCAGGCATGTACAACCCTTTCACATGCCTTATAGATCTGTTTATCTATAAGGTTCATACATGAGAACCATATAACTGGGTAACAAAGAAAATGGGAACAATCTAATAATGCAAGTAAATATAAGTAAATATATGATTTTGTGTTAGATCACAGCTGTAGCTATCTTCACTCAATGCATTCCAAAGCCCCAATGTGGACTTATTTGCAAATGTGAAGCTGAGCGAGCTCACTTAGAGTCTAAAGGTCAAAGTATTCTGAAGTGCATTTTCTGTAAAACATACAACATGGTCAATTTCCAAAAGTGTAAAAAAGAGTATTGATTAACAATAACAAAAAAAGAACCAAAGTTGAATCTTCAAGGAACTGTCAATTTCTGGTAATAGATAAATAATTTTAATGTAGCTAACTTTTAGATCAATAATTTCTTTTTCCTATATTAAAAGTGATTGCTTTTAGTTGAGGTTACTTTTGTTTTGCTTTTAAGGTCTACTTTCAAGCAGCGTATTGAAGGCAAATCTTCTCACTTACCCATCAGACAAAGGCACCTGGTAAACACAATGAGCTGCAAGTGTCTATGACTGTGGCAGATTCATCACAAATTCCAGAAATGAAGTGTATGAACAGCTCCCTCAGGCTGTGTTGGACATTCATAACTGTGGTGAAGGCATCAGACTGAAACTGCGTTGTTTTTCATTTATGTAGGCCCATAGGATGTTTGTGTCCTTTCAAAATGTGTACATTGAAAGCAACTATGGTTCAGATAAGCTTAAATGAACAATATTCTAGAGGCTTGGTGGGACAGGAATGGAGCCACCGAAAGGTTCTTAGTCCATTGTGGGTACTGGCTTTTGGGAGGTAGTAGGGAAGCTCTAATGTCATTGGAGTTCTGAGCTCTTGCAAGGATGAGCTCCATCTCTAACTCATTGTTTGAAGATATGGTTGCTCCCTCTTTCACTTGTTTCTGCCATCTACAATGAGGTAGGCATCAGAGATGAACCAATGATACTATGCCATTGACTGTCCAGATGTGATCTTGCTAAATTTATTTGTAAAGTTAGCCTGCTTTCGCTATTCAGCTATGCAATAAACTGTATACTAACACACACAAAAAAAAACCCTCTTCTTTGATATGCCAACATTTAGAGGTGGTTCTTTCGGTCGGTCCAGGAGTAGCACTCTCATGTCAGAATTCATATCCTTACAAAAAGAAAGAAACAAAAAAATGAAATGAAATCTCCCTTTCTTTCCATCACGAGTACACAAAGGGAAGAATCCACCTGAAACTTGGAAGGACGCCCACACCAGACCTCAGATCTGCTGACTCCTTGATCATAGATTCCCTTTCCCCCAGGAATGAATAAGTTCCCCATTCTGGAGTATTTTGCTGTATAGTAGTTTAACTAACATATCAGTCTACAATTCACAAATCTGTTTCTTTTCAGTTAGTAGAATGCCCAGAGAAAGGAATAAGAATATATTTTGCTCTTATATTTGATCTTGTCTTTCCAAACTTTTCTCTAAAGAAAACAATAGCCTTTCACATGAATGACTATATTAATAGTCAGTAGCTAGAGTTATATAGGTATGTTGGATTATATACTAACCTGCTGAGCTTCAAACAATATT
>NW_008357493.1:4950797-4968780 GCF_000622305.1 Nannospalax galili | reverse complement strand
TCAATGAATGCAAAGGCCTTACAACTTAGGAAAGATCCTCAAAATTCAATTATTGGGAAATTTAAGAATATACTGATATAAACAGTTGTGGATCTTTCATTTTCAATTACAGAGAAAGAGACACTTTTGACTAGGTCATTTTGCCACATTGGCTAAATACTGTTAAGGTAATTTTTTGAAGTGGTGTTTACATCAAGTAAGACTCCAGCAATTGAAGATGTCTTATACAATGTCACTGAGAGATACAACAACGCTACAGAGACTCCAAAACATCCCGAGAGGAATCATAGCACTCTTATTTTTCCACAAAAGCTAGTCTTCATTTCAAATGCGAACCCAAAGCCGAGTCCCTGACCCCATGACATTTTGTTGTCTTATACAATGTCACTGAGAGATACAACAACGCTACAGAGACTCCAAAACATCCCGAGAGGAATCATAGCACTCTTATTTTTCCACAAAAGGTAGTCTTCATTTCAAATGCAAACCCAAAGCCGAGTCCCTGACCCCATGACATTTTGTGTAGCCAAGAGTCTGTGAAGCTTCACTGCTCTCCTTGACCTGGTGCTCTGTGATCCCCAAGCTACAGCACTGAGTGTGCACCTGTACTATTTTATGGACAAAACAAATGTGTTCATACTCTGGGCCAGTGTTAGTTCAGAGAAGCACAAGTGAACTGCAGTTTGTTATTGGGCCATGTATACTACAAAAGTTGCCTTTTCCACCTCACCTAGTATCAGTATGCATAGAATTTCAATCAGCCGAACCAGATTTTAAGATATACTTGAGAATCAAGTGACCCATCTTTTATTATATGATTGACATTTTCAGTAACATTGGCAAGAACAATATTGTGTTGGAGGAATGGTTTTGCACCATTGAAAATTAATTTTCTCTTATTTGCCTAAATAATGTATATCAAATTTCTCTCTTAGCCTTAGACACTGATTTCCAATTCCATTATTTCATGACTAGCATATTTTTTGTCATTTTAGTAATATTTTTATTTATTGGTTCATTGAGAATTTCCTATAATGTAGTTTGACCATACTCCAGACCCCCTTCTTCAGAACCCCTCCCCATCTCTTTTCAGATCCACCCCATCATCCTACCCAACTTCATGTCTATTTTTTTTGAGAAGCACTGTTTATTAAGCATTAACCCAGAAGCATTACAGCAATACAAACATATATGCATACAACACATAGGTCAAACTGTTACACAAATATACAGGGGGCTTGATGATGTCTTATGAAAATGTCACAGGATGTTTTCTTGACCTCAAAGTATCAAGGTGATCAGTCTACTAAAGCATTTGTCCTTGCTGAAGACCCACTACTAACTGTTCATAATTGGGGATCATAGCTGCCCTTCATCAGGACTTTAAACTCATTATGATCACAAAGCTCTCAACTATGTTTAAATGACTCTGAATCTCTGTTTCTGATTCTTTTTATTTATTTATTTTTATGTGTTTGAATGTATATGTTTAAGACCTGCGGAATGTATATGTTTAAGACCTGTGGCGTCTAATTTGTGTTCCTCAAATGTTCTTGGCTATTGGTCTATCCTCTGTAATGAGGTTAACTAACCTGGCATCACACCCTTAAAGTAAATTGAATCTCCCTCTCCCAGAAGCTATCAATTGATAATAGTTCTTCAGCTAAGACCAGGACTTTGTGCCTACCTTCACTGCCCCCAAGATGAGGGTTGTGTCTGGCTTGGTTTTGCACAGGTCTTGTGAAGGTTCTCAAAACTGTTGTGGGTTCATACGTGCAACTGTCCTGTTGTTTTGGGTAAATATGTTTCCTCGTATTCATCCACTACCTCTGGCTCTTACAGTCTTTGCACTTTCTTTCACAAAGCTTAATGAGATCTTCAGGGAGGGGTGTGATATAGATGCCACACTTTGTTCCCAGCACTCTGCAATCACTTATAATCTGTAGGTTGACCAGTTGTGGGTCTCACTGTTAAAAACCATCTGCTGATTAAAAAAAAAGCTTCTCTGATGAGAAGTGAGAGATGTACTAACCGGTGGGTACAATAAGTAATTAAGAATGGGTTTAATATTATGTCAATTTATAGAATAATAGTAGTAGGTTCTTCCCTACTGCCTATGACCTGCATAGCCACAAGTTCTTGGCCCCAGTAACAGTGCCAGGTATGGATTCCATCTTGTAAAGTGGGCGATAAATCCAATCAGAAAGATGCTTCAATAACATTCATGCTACTGTTGCACTGGTGGGCATGTCTTGCTAGGTCAGTTGTTATTGTAACTCACAGGTTCATAGCTGGGTAAGAATGATGATTACTTTTTTCACCCAGCCTTGTATATAACACCTTCAAGACTATAAAAACTTTAAGATCAGTAACAGCTTGATTTCTCCACTGTGTGTGACTCACATAGTGTCTTCAGCACTAGAGTCTTACCATCAAATTCTGGAGAGTAACTGAGAGCAATGGCAATAGCCATTGTTGCTTGACAGTTGATGTGACACCTTGTTGAAAATGCCAAAGAGGTAGCCCATTCCTTGCATTGTACTTTTTATTTGCTAGCCTGTGATATATGATAAGGGCATTGTCCCCCAGTAACAGGGAAATTCCGTTTAAACTGTGTATATGTATATGGTGTATAGATATTTAGAACGCTTCTATAATAGTAGGTTTCCATAAGACTTTTTCAAAATATCCTTAGTGCTAGTCAGCTCTTCCCATACTCCCTCCACTACCCTGCCATCTCATCCCAAACTCTATTAACCTTTTAAAATCCATTATTCCCTTTTCCCTCTTTATACCACTGCATTCTACCTTCCCTCTCATAAATCATCCCACATGTCCCCATATTAGTTTCCTGATGTCCACAGACTTACCAGTTGAAATATAGATCTAAAGATTCAAAGCTAGCATTCACATATGAGACATTCTTTTTCCTGGTCTAAGATACGTCACTCAGAATGATTGCTTCTATCTCTATCCGTTGCCTTGGAATTTTATTTTTCTTAACAGTCGAATCATAGTCCATATTTTCATGATCCATTCATCATTATATAGACATCTAGGTTGTTTCCATTTCCTGGCTATTGTGAACAGAGCAACAATGAGTAGGGATGAACAGGCATGTTTGTAGTAGGATGTAGACTCCTTTGGATATGTGCCCAAGAGTGGTATATTTGTATCATGTAAATTCATTTTTAGCTTTTTGAGGAACCCTGACACTGATTTGCATAGTGGCTGTACCAGTTTTCATCCCACTAGCAGTGAATAAGCTTTCCTCTTCCCCACATCCTCACCATCATTCGTCATCATTTGTTTTTTGGATTTTAGCCATTCTGACTGGCATAAAATCACATAGTAGATTCATATCTCTTGAATTACCAAAAGAAATGTATGACAAATTTAAATCTCCTCGACTCAGTCATGTGACACATGGGGAATGACCAGTTTCATTCCATGAGCTTTTTCCCTAATTTTTCTAGAGCCTGGTGTACTTCCAAAAATGTACTAAGAATGGCCTTTCAGGCCAGACTAAGAGTTATTAGATGGGTTGGAGGAATCTCCAGTAGTCTGCATTTCAGTGACTGTAAAATACTCTCTGTGGATACTTTTTGCTCATTATTCATGGGCGATCCTTTAGAACTACTGAATATAAGCAAGTATGCCAAAAACATTGAAAATCAAACAGTACAGAAAGGTGCCTTAAAAGATTAAAAGAAAAGTCAGGACTCTTTTTAAATGTTTAGACAAATTCCTGTACCACACAGCTTGTGTCTCTTGGCAATGATATTTTTTATTCACTTTTCTTTGGTCTTTTTGAGATAGGGTCTCCCTGTAGCTGCAGCTGGCTTGGATTCGCTATGGAGACCAGGCTGGCCTGCCTCTGCCTCCCTAGTGCTGGGATTAAAGGTGTGCACCACCGTGACTGGCACTTTTCTATTCACTTTTGTCATTATATTCATGTTTCTTCTTGAGTCCTTCCAGAAAGCACCAAAGCTGTATGGTCCCTCTAATGCTAAGACATCATCAGTAGATCTTAGGAAATCATTCTGAAGGATGGGGCCACCATTTACCTCTCGTATTCTTAAAATATTCCTTATTATCATAATTAACTAGGGATGCTTATGAAAGATGTCTCTTTAACTTGACTACACCAACAATCATAGTGAATTACATCCATCTGAATATTTTTATACAATTTTGAATAATATATAGGGAGCTGAGATATTTAGATCCCTCTTTTACACGAAAAAATTACTGAACAAGTAATCACTGGTCATTTTAACTTTATTTCACTTAATCATGCTTTGAAAATGAGAAGCTATTACTTTCTGTTCAATAGTATAATCAAGAGGAATAATGTGGACTCAAATTAGAGCTTTCCTACTTGATGTGTTTTCTCTCCTTACATTTCTACATATTTTATATTTTTTAATCTGTATATTTTAATATCTCTTTCTTCTATTGGTATTCTGAAATGTCTATATTATTTTTGTTTGTAGTGTGTCTTCCAGCTATAATCTTGGAACTTTCAGAAAATTTAGCAATACTCTTCAATATTCCAACTTCTACTTTTCTTTCTGGGAAAGCCATATTCCACCTTCTGTCCTGCTCTCTGAGAAAGCCATTGCTGTGCTCCTGGCTCACCACATAATAGATGATCATGTAAGCACAGAATCATCGGACTCTGGGGTGATGAGGTTAGATTGTCTCCATTTTGGGGTCCCCTCCACAGTACAGCCACTGGAAATTTGTAAGGAAATAATAATAATCTACCCAAGCTCTCATTTACCAATAGCAGAGCCATGTCCAGGAAAGGCAGAAATCATTTGCAAAACATCAAAATTTCAAATAGTTCTGCATAAAATTATAAATGTATATAACATTAACTACTCTTTTCACAAATTTTATCCTTGGCGGCTTCACTCATTTGCCCACTAGTGTTAATGTGATTGATTTTACCTTCTTAGAAATCAGACAGGAGGTGAATTATGCTCGTATACTTACATCTTCAGTACCTCATCAATAATAACATTAATTGGACAGTGTCTTATTTTAGTATATCTTTCTTGATTTATAACTAATTCTTCTTGGTACATATACTAATTCTGTTTGGCTTGTTTTGATATCATGTTTCTGAGGTCCAGGTAATGGAAAAAGTAGAAATTTGTTTCTTTTGGTTTTAGAGATATGTCATCACTGTTTAAGAAATAGTGTTGGCTGATTTTTAAAATTTCTCTGCAAAAAGTTGGGGGAGGATTTTTTTCCCTGTTTTCAGTCATTTTTGCTATGAATTGTTTACTTATCTCTAAAAATTATCAGAACAAATTAATATAACATAACCAATGACTTCTTCATGAATTATAATTTTTTTAATTTTAGCTGTCAAATATTTTAAGTAATACATTCTCTATGGATACACTTAAAATGAAATTTTAATTCAAAGGCATATTATACACACAAAATATGTGGGTTTCATTGGTATTCATCCAAGCCCAGCACAGTGCCTGAATCATAACTCAAATGGGCATATGTGTTAGAAACAACTCAGAAAAGAGTGGACACATGCGATTCATTTAATCACCTGAAACTGGGCATAAAAATCCTTTGAACAAAAAGTACTGAGTTGTCTCTTGAAATAGCATGTGATTGACAGAGTGAGGATGATAAAACTGAGTGGACAAGCAAAATTGCTCTCTTCTACTAGAGCAGATTAACTTCTAGTGGATGTAGCTTCACACTGAGATTTAGAGCATATGGGAATAATGGAAGTAAACAGCAAGAGTAAAACTTCTTGAAGGCATTTGAGAGTTGTTCAGATTGCCAAGTCTAGATGAGGAAGGCAGGTGCACAAGAAGCCCCAATGTCCTGCTGTTGGTATAGCATTTTTTCCAAGGTTTATGTGCAGTATAAGGTGAAGAGTCTCTTGGATTTCAACGTGTGTTCAGGAGGGAAGGCAGACAAATTGAGTACAGAAATTACAGAAGCAATCCCCCTTTAAATGATGCCTTACATAGCCTGGAAAACTGGAGAACAGAGACCAACATAAGCAACTGATATTGCATTTCCTTAAGTGTAACCAGTAACAGCTTAATTTAATTGGAAGAATTAACTAAATTGAGACAGAGAAACATGATCTGGCTTCCACTGACTGAGCCTTAATCCCATCCATGGCACCATTTTGACTGTACCTTTCAGATTCCAATTCCTATGCTTGTGTGAATCAGTATGGATGCTTTTGGAGCATTATGAAGAGAGGTGCTGCTCCTTCTTCACCATCACTGTTAGTTCTGATGCTCCCCTGTAACTACGTGTGGCTGTTTTGCATTCTCTGATTCAGGTGGTAGATGAGAAATGGAGGATGACAGCATTGGAGGAAAAGAAAGGATATTAAGATAAATGACCAAAAGCAAGATCTTAATCTTTCTTGAGTCTCTGAATTTTCAGAGACTACAGTAGCAGCATGAAATCATGTCATAAAGGGAAAGAAATATGTTTGTTTATGCATAAATATTTCCATAACAATTTAAGGTTTAAAAAGTAATATAAGATGGCTTAGTGGTTAAGAGCACTGACTGCTCTTGCAGAGGACCTGGGTTCAATTCCCAGCACCCACATGGAGGCTACAAACCATCCTTAACTCCAGTTCCAGAGGAATTCGAAGCCATCTTCTGACTTCCACGGCATGGCACGACACGGGTGCACCCACATACATGCCCACAATATACTCATACACATAAAATAAAAATAATAAATAATAAAGTAATAAAGCCTCCTGTATTATGTGATCACTCTTAAAGCTACTGTAGTCAAAAATATAACTATCATTTATACCTTGCATTGAGATACCTACCAAAGATTATCACAGGGTAGAGAGACTCAAGGTGACTTTTTATCATTCCTCAAATTTACTTGGTTTTCTGTCCTTTATTAAGTATGGATTGTGTCAATGAGTTAAGTTACAGAATATCCCAAGGTGAATGTTGTAGCATCAGTCAAATTTTCCCTCTCTCAACCCTTTTAGAAAGTACAGTGGGTCGATCCTGTTTTTGTTTCTGTTTTATTTTGTTTGTAACTTTTCTTCTGACATGAATTGATTACCTCCTTTCATACGGTCTTCATTGCTAAATCAATCTGATATTAGTCTATTGCTTTCAAAGAACCTTTTGCATGTGCATCTAAAATACACGATCACTGAAGACTGCCTTTTATATGCCACATACTGTCAAACACTGTTACAGTCATCAACCCATGTCAGCTTCAGACACCCTGTGATTCAAGCTGAAATCCTGGTATGTATCAAATGAATTCAGGGCACTTTGCAGGTACTCAATTTGTCTTATACTAATAGAAACAGTTAATGTGTGTAGTATTTCAATTTGGAAATAAAACAAACTGAGGTGCAAAATTTTCAAGAAAGCCACTGACAACAAATTAGGAACTAGGTCTCACAATCAGAATCACTTGCATAGGTTAAGTGCCCAGGATAATTTGCTCCTGCTCAGAATCCTATGCTCAGTTTCTAAAGAGGACCAAGTTTTCAAAAGATTGCATTATTTCTGCAAAGGCACTTAGCAGATGAGTTAGAATTGGGACTTCATCTTTTGACTCTATCCAATAGAAAAATATTAATCTGCGGGGATATGCATGCCTCTTGTTCATCCTATTATATAACAGCTACCATGTACCCTCTATCTACCTAGCTGTCCATCTGTCGTCTATCCATTCAATGTCATCTTTCTACTCTATCATCTATTTAAGTATCTCTATGTATCATCTGTCCCTTTATACTCTTTACATACCATACTCACTTACCATTGCTATTAAAATTAATCAGAGAATACCATCATGTATTAGAGGACCCTAAGTAAAATTTCTTTCAAGTAATAATGGCAAACACAATTCATTTATGAGGCAGAAGTCACTGGAGCTTTATTAATATTCCTGACTGTTCTTTTCCTCCAAGGCTATAGTAATTTTAACTTTTCTACTCTCTTAATGTTGGATGTAATTTTGTGAGACTGCACTCCTCGGCAATGGAAACATTTTAGAACTGAAGTGTCATTTTTCATGTTCTTTTCCTCTGTTCTGGCAAAGCTTGACATCATGCATTGAGGTGCATAATTAGATGGTGGCGTCTTGTTAGCTTGGGTCTGTGAGCAAATTCCCCAGGCAATTTTCAGGAGAGATGAAGCATGAAAAATAATAAATGTTTTTGTTTGAAGCAAAGAAATGTTGGGACGCTCCTTACCGCAGCAAATGCCATCAGTACTTACTAATCACATGTTATTCACTAATTCTCTTAGATTTAAGAGAAAAGTCAAATAACATTCACCTTCTTTTGCTTAAAGAATGCATGTCAACTGCCTATAGACACCAGGAAATATACAAGGGTCTATATCTATTTCAATGAGTAAAACACAGTTAAACATCTGTTCTCACAAAGTTTATCTTGTAAAGGACTAACAATATTTTACCTTAAGAAATCAAAGAAGTATAATATTGTACATAACTCCACTCAAACATATAAAAGGACAGATATTTTACTTTTTAAAAACAAAACAGAGGTAATTCTAGTATTTTAATGGTAATGTGTTTATAGCAATATTAACAATGGATATGAGAAAGAATAAATATAATGTTTACCTCAACATTAGGCATACCCAATGATTGATGTGGTGGTTTGAATATGTAATCTCCTTTACAGTTTTACAAATGTTCACAGCTAAGAGATTACCTTGACTCTGTGAAAGACTATGGGAATTTTAAAAGTTGGAACAGCTGAATTTTGTATTAGAATGTGTCCAGGGAGGTATGGGATCCAAGGAGTAGAATATGATGGTTAGAATGGGAAATGTCTTCCATAGGCTCACATACTTGAATACTTTGTTCTCTGCTGGTTGTGCTGTTTAGGGAGATTATATAACCTATATATAGTGGAGACTTGCTGGAGCAAACATGTCACTGGGCACAGACTTTGAATCTGCGTGACCTCACCCCACTTCCAGCCCTCTCTCTTTGCTTTCTGTCTTTGAAATAAAGCTGTCACCTCTCAGCTTCCCAAAATAACCACCTGTTGCCTTGCCTCCCCTACTATTGGGGATTCTCTGGAACCTTAATGAAAATAAACTTTCTTAAGTTCCTTTAGGTCATGGTGTTTTATAACAGCAGCATAAACTAATACAGTTGGTAAAAGACAGTTTATGTGACTATATAGAGTTAATAAACCAACATGATTTTGCTAAGACTCAAGGCTTTAAGAAAATACTGGCAGTTAGAACAGTTTACATTGTTTACTTCATTCCTGACGTTCCCTGCTAGCATCCCCTGGATGTGCACACTTCATACTTCTCTGTTTATTATTCAATTTCTTGTTTGTGCCCTTACTAAGAGATGACTTGTGCTTTGTTATTTTTCATAGCTACTTCATTAATAAATATCTGGGAATTCTAGCAGAGACAGATGTGAAGAATGTGGTCATATAAAACAGTGCAATTTTCCATAGAAAATGTACTGATATCTCATTGTCATGTTATTATCTTAAGATTCAGATACCTCTTCAGTAAGTCACAAGCTCCTTGTACACACCTGTATACATTCTAGACTGTGTTCATGGTAGAAAGAATGATGTGGTTATGCCTAGCCTTTCTACTATAGTCATGAAATCTAGGTACATATTTATGCTTTTAACAGTTTTGAATGTCCACAGATGCTTATAATCAAGCATAAAAATCAATATAGTTGACAAGAAAGGAAAACCACCACCAAGGTTACTCATATTTTCTTACATTTTTTGTACAAACACCAAAACAAAGCCAACTAACAAAACATCAACTTATCTGTAAGGTGGCAGTCTTCAAGTGTCACTCAGCTCTACTAAGCTAGCAGCAATTCATAGGTATCAAATGTCATTGAAAGACATGGGCTTCAGTTTCTTTAGAACCCCAAGAAAAATAGTATATTCAGTTATACTCTGTGATCTTAAATATTCTAGAGAGCACAGATTTAAAGTTATTCTTTAAAGAAATCTTTTTTTTTTTTTTTTACTTTATCTTTCTTAAATCATTAGACAGGAAAGCAGAAAATTTGTGATTACTAAGAAGCAGCCTTATGTTCTCGTATCAAATTTAAAACCCTGAAATGTCACATGTCTTTATATATTTCTGAAGACTGTAGGTTTTTGTTTTGTTTTTTTCCAAAGACACTTGTAGGAATGGGTTCCGGGTACCTGTGTATGTTCACGTGGTCCTCCTTGTTTCTGAATCAGAGGAGAGGATCCTCTCGAAGTCTATCCCCCTACCAAGCATGCCAGTTTCTGGCTGTACATTTTGGCTCAGCTTCATTCTCAGAGGCTGTGATTATCATTTCCACTAAACCCTTCAGTTGGTTTCCCTCAGTCTCCATGGAGCTCCCTCTGGATGAGGAGCTTTCCATTGTGACCCCACAAATTATGCTGATGTTAACCTCAAATTGTCACAGTTAAACAGTACTATCCTTGGAGTTATTGTGCTATTTCTAATGAAGGTATGTTTATGCTGTTTTCATCTGCTTTACTGAGACATAACTCATACATCATACAGCTCACCCATGAAAGGTATGCAGCACAAGAGCTTATTATACCTCATCTTTATTGCCATAATCTAACTTGAGAATTTGTATCCTTAATTTTAGAGATTCTCTGCATTAGCTGTACGTCACCTTTTCCCACACCCTCCATACTTCCACCCACAAATAAGCAACATCCTTTCCTTACCTCTCAGTAAACCCACAATACATGCATAGGGCCCAAGCCTTAAACTAAAAGAAGGTTCCTCAGACTGATCTCACAAAGGACCATGGGTGGGGTGGCTTTAAGACAGCAGACACTGAATGTCAATTAATACTGAAGCATAGATATTCAAAGTCAGGTGGGAGGTAAAGCCATAGCTCCATGTCCTGGAAGGAAACACTTCTTTATTTCTTCTTAGATTCTGGTGTTGACTTGCAGTTTTGGGATGTTTTTCGATTTTGTAACCAAATGACTCCAGTCTCTTCATTGTCTTACTTAGCTTTCTATTGCTATGACAGAATACTAACTAAAACCACCTTGGAGAGGAAAGGGTTTATTTGGCTTGCATGTCCCAATAACAGCTCACCATTGAGGATGGTCAGGGTTGGAACTCAAGCATGGTCAGGGTAGGAACTCAAGCAGGGCAGGAATCTGAAGGCAGGAAATGAAGCACAGACCACAGAGAAATGCTGTTTACTGGCTTGCTTCTCTGGCCTGTGCTCAGTCTGTTTTCTTATACAACCCAGAACCACCTACGCAACGAGATGACATAACCCACAGTGAACTCAGCCCTGCCACATCACTCGACAATCAAGAAAATGCCCCATAAATATGGTCACAGGCTGATCCCATAGAGGAAATTTCCCAATTGAGGTTCTCACTTTCCTGGGATGTCAACTTGACAACTCAATCTATCCTTCACAGCTGACCCCTTGTCAACCACATCACTATTAACCATAACCTCTCTATTGCAGCCATAACCTCTCTATTGCTTGTCCCTAAGATCTCAATTTAATATTAATGTCACAATATGCAACCTAGTAACTTTAAAAGTCCCATAGTTTTTAAACAATTCAAACACTTTAAAAACTCGCCTCTTAAATGTGGGCTCCTGTAAAATCTAAAGCAAGTTACAAGTATCTTATTGATAGAGGGGAGAAGCAGTCCACACTTAAGTAAAATTGAAGTCCAGAAGTATAGGCATCTGGGATTCATTCAGTTTTCTGGGTTTCTCAAAGCTTAGGCAATTCTGCTTCTCAAGCTCTACCATCCACAGCACATGAAGCTTGTCTCCTAGGCTAAAGCTGGTTGCATCCCACTGCTACAGCCCCTAGTTGTTTTATCCAGAGTCCTGGCATTTCCAGTATTCTGGGGCCTCAACTGTAACCAAGCTGTACCTTCACCTATGGCCTCTCTCCTGGTCTCTACTTGTACAAAGCTTCAGTGTCTGTCCATGACTCCTTCAATTTTGAAGCTTTTGTGTTGCCAAAGACTTTAAAAATGGGAGGCTTTAAAAATCATCAAGTTCTACTTCCAGCTTGAGGAACAGCCTTGGCCTTTCTGATCCACAGCTTCTTTGTGTTGAACCTGAGGAAATCCTCAGAATTTTACCTCAATGAGTCTAGTCTCCTATTAATCACAGTTTATTTCTTTAGCCTCAGCTGACCAGTATGACTGTCCCAATAAAACAAAGTTTTCATGGACACAAATTCTTAGCTCAAAATATGTCACACAAATGGCCCTGAAAGAGTTTTTGCTTCCCTCTGAAACTTCACAAGCTGGCCTCCATGATCGACACCTTATTCAGCATTGTCTTCCATGTTCCCACAGACCCCTTCAGTAAACTACAAACTAAATGGCTTTTCTAATCGAAAACTCCAAAATCTTCCACAATTCTCCCAAAATAACCTGGTCAGGTCTATTACTGAGGGAAGCCATGATAGGAACATAAGCATGGAATGAACCTAGAGACAGGAGCCAAAGCACAGACCACAAAGGAGAGATGCTTGCTGCTGGTTTATCTGGCCTGTGCTCAGCCTGCTTTCTTATACAAACCAGGACCACCTGCCTAGGTGTAGCACCTCCCACAGTAGTCTGGGCCCTCCTACATCATTCAATAATCAAGAAAATGTCTTTTGCTTTACCTGTTTTCCCTAAAACCAACATGCACAACTACCTTATTTTCAAATACTATTGTGTTCTGAAATATTAAGTGTTAGAATCTATTTTCAACCCATACTATAGGTGTGAATGATTAAGCTTGCTTGTTTGCAAAGACTTATTTCAAACATTCTGGTAATGAAAAGTGTTATCATTTTTATTTCTTCAGACAGAAATTCCTTCAGAACATACGTATTTTATGTTGATTCTATGAGTCAGACACTCAGTTTAAATTATGCCTACTATGATCTGCAGCATTGGATGGAACTGAACCCACTGCACAGGTTCCTACACAGCACCCATGTCTTGAAATTCTCCTTAAAGGGGTTCTCCAGTAGACTAACAAGGGGAAGAGTTCATGCACATCATCCACATCAGCTTTCTTCCTTAAGAAATAATGCTATTTGCTTAAATTATTCAAATTATAGCAAAGGTATTAAAACAGTGGTAAAATTTGGTGACATATATTTTGTATCTTTTGGCATTTCATAAAAAACTTCCCAGTGACCTTCTAAGATAAATCTTCTCTCTAGAATGATTCTGACACAAAAAGAATAATTCTTGACACAAGATCTCAAAATGGAATCATTTATCAACAAAAGATGATATAATATGTATTGGTATTGGGGCAAAAACTGATACTGATATTAGTACTTACTGCCATCAGTAGTAAAACTCCATATGAAAATTTATGAGTTAGATGAAGCAGAAACACAGGAAGTGATTAGGAGAATATATTTCTGACAGTGTTGTAGTTGCCAGAGAGCAACAGTAAACAAACCCTAAAGGGAGCGATCACCAAGGAAATTTCAGAGAGAGAGAGACTGCAAAGAAAGATCTTGGAGAAGAGAGACAATTCTGTCTAGCTTTATTAAATGTTTATATAACTACAATTTGTTGTAGGCAATTTATGGGAGAGCCTCTCAAGCCAGATCTCCAAAGAACCAGCTTGAAAGAAGTTTCGAGTGCTTGTCTAAGTGAGTCATTAATCTTGCAAGGCTTAATCTAAGCTACAAAAGAAACTTTTATGGGAATCAAAGTAGAAATACCTAATAAATCACAACTATACCTACTGTACATTTTATAATTTTCTTTCTATAATTAGATTTTTGATTTATAAGATGCTGCATTTTAATTTTTCAGAAACTTGATATTTTAACAGTTTTGATGACCTAGCTCCTACAAATATCTTTCATATATTAACCTGTTTTTCTCTTACTTTTCACATCTACCTTAAAGGAGAATGATTGTTACAGGAAATGTCTCTACTGCAATGTAATGAGTTAAAGACTTTGAAGATATGTTTTGTTTAAGAGGAATTATGTTTTACTGTTCATCATGATATGGTATTTTGATATTTATTAAATCATTCTGGTTTGAACATATAGCAATTTTGTCCAACTCATAAATTTCATGTTCAGAGCTTTACAATTCTGATTTTTAGTGTTTTCTTCACCATTTGGTTACAGAAGTGAAGAAGAAATAAAAACATTTTACATATTTTTATTTTTAAAGAATTGAATATTTGAGCTGGAGAGAAGGTTCAGCGGTTAAGAGCCCTGGCTGCTCTTTCAGGACACCGGCATTTGAATCCCAGCACCAACACAGTGACTAACAACTGTCCTAACTCCAGTTCCAGGGAAACTGACACCCTCTTCTGTCCTCCATGGGCACAGTACGAGACAGGTGCACTTACACACATGCAAGCATAACACACATACGCATAAAAAAAATAAATAAAAGAAGTGAATATTTGTAATTTCCTTTGGGCTAAAAAGCTGTTCTAAGTCATATGTGGATAATTCTTGTAAATAATACATGCCTACTTCCTTTAACAAATCTTTCAGCCTAGCAGATTAATAAAGTGGGAAAGTGAATACATGTACCGAAGGCCTGAAAATAGGTTATGGATGAAATCAATGTATAAAAGAACATTGTTTTGATAAGTTCAGGTTCCTTACAAATCTGACACATAGACTTTTGCCCTCTAAGAGTTTTGCTTCTTGCAATTTGACCTAGATATTGAACAGAAAAATTATAGCAAAGGATAGCTATTCAAGTGCTTGTATAAGTGGATTAATGAACTTAATACAGGAAAAGAAGAAATAAAAGCTTAGATACCAATGAAAGAAAGCATTCTTCCTGGAATTAAAAGCTTTTAAAAGTTTCATTTGTTTGTTTTCTTTGTAAATAGAAGATAAGGTTTATAAGGATTTAACTTCATTTTCCAGCTGTAATTTTTAGATCTAGTTTTCTTAGGCCAATATGAGAAAAATGAAAGCCCATCTACCATCCATTTTATCTATAAACATGAAATTCTTTACACTCATCAAGTTTCAGACACTTGACAGAGCACAAAGCACACTTTATAAAAAGATAATATTTCTTGGAAAGAAAACCTTGTTCAGAAATATGAGTCCTTTTGTAGGAGCTCTGTTTTTTTTAAATATAGGAAACTATGTTGTTAGTGATGTATTAGAGAGTTAAAATAATCTAAAACTAAAGATAAGAAAGGGTAAATGCTTAAAGTATTTTATGTCTCAGTGGACACTAAAATAATCTACACTGCATAACAGAACAGATGAAATCAGTAGGAACTCCTGTAAGGAACACAGCCCTCTGAATCTGTGGGTGAAAAGGTTTCCCTTGATAACAGCTAAGACCTGAATAAAAGCCCAACTAAAGTCTATACAAAGAAGATGCAACAAGCTGTGGAAGAAGAGTCCAGCCATATTAGAAATACATAGAAGGTCATTTTTGAGAGCTGTGATGACAGTATATGATTTCACATTACTAGGAGGTATTCAATGTGATTACAGCACTCAAGAACTTAAACCTTTCCTTGATAGTATGTTTTCATTTTCGTACAATTAAAAAGTGTAGAAAATAATTATTATAGGAAACACCACCAAACATAAAATTTCAATAATCTTTGACTATAAATTCAACTTTTACAAAACTTCCTAATAGCCTTCCAATTAAATTATGTTGCTGAAAAAACATATGTTGAAGATACTGAGTTAGACGACAGCACTGGGTTAACCAACAATCCTTACATATCCGTTCATTTTTACTCCTATAGTTTAGGCACATAATATTAGTAAATGCAACTACATAATATTTCAAAGTAGATAACTGAATATCAAACAATGATTTATCTGTAATGATTGTCCAGAAGATAATTTCAGCAGAAAAATTGAAGACTGCTACTGAATTGTAAACACTGAAATATAGCAGTGAATCAACACGAAAAATAAACTCATTTGGTTTTCCCAGAATTTCTGCTTAAAACAGATTCAAAAGCAGTCCAAATCAGAGAGGCAGCATAAATCCATAGAGAAGCAGCTGTCCCTACTAATCCATCAAATGTGCAGTAGATAGAGATTAAAGTTAGCTTCATTTCCCATTCATACCTTTTAAGAAATTTTGGAATAATTATCATGTTATTAAATATTAAAGTAGATCTTTATACAAAAACTCTCTTCAATTTGAAATATTTTGAAAATTATCAACTAATAGTTGCTAGTATGTTACATAGTATTTGAAGAGTCTAGTGTTTTCTCGATGCTGTTATAATCATATATTTTATAGTTTTCATTAATTTGAAAATGAGGAACCAAATGACTCTGTATAAGAAATCATAGATGGACAAAAGTTGCATATTATATAGATCTTAGTTTCCACTGCATGTTGCCCATGCTGTTTTCAGGATTATCTCTAGGTAGAAACAGAGACGTTAAAAAATACCTAATTGCTTTCCATTAACTTACTATCAGAATGAGTCAATCAAAGCATTGTAGTACCTTAAGTACTCTCTCATTTATAATCTACCACTTACCATTTTGAACAGCATCATGAGGTCATTTATCATATGATAATTTTTTTTTGGTCTTTTTGAGACAGGGTCTCTCTCTAACCCCAGCTGTCCTGGAATTTATTATCTAGACCAGGCTGGCCTTGAACTCACAGAGATCTGCCTGCCTCTGCTTCCCAAGTGCTGGGATTAAAGCCATGCGCCACCACGGTGGGCTCCTCATAGGAGCAAAATAGGATAAATTTTATGAAAAACTCACAGAGATCTGCCTGCCTCTGCTTCCCAAGTGCTGGGATTAAAGCCGTGCGCCACCACGGCGGGCTCCTCATAGGAGCAAAATAGGATAAATTTTATGAAACCCCGTCCATCTACAACCACTACAAATGCAGACTATGTCTGAAAATAATACTGGAATTTAAAGTAAAACATTAATTTTAGTAACCTAAAAGTTTATTATGCTTCCAGAGATACAAATTCCTTTCGATTTAAGATTATCATGGGCATATCTTAATAATTCTGAGAGGAATATTTCTGATGTCATGGTCTCAGGATTTCACTGGGAAGCAAATCTTGAGTTATGCAGACCTCATTTATACATTTGTAATAACATTGTCACCAACTAGGTTTCCTCCTGTGAATCATTAACCTCTTAAATGTTTTCAAGTCATGTAAATTTGCATTTATAAATGTTGCCATTTGTGCTGTGAAGTTCTTGTTATTGACAAATACATATCATCATGTATTATTATTATTACAGTAACATATGTATTAGCTTTAGTGTCCTGAAAACACTGTGTGCTTTACCTGTTATTCATTATCCTGAAAATCAGTAGGTTATTTTACTACTGCTATAGTTTCTTAGAATGGCATACACTTGGAATTTCATAGAATGCAGACTTTTTATACTAAAGTTTTCTTTTATAAAAATCAAACGTCTTCAGTGCTCTGTCCTGTTGAGTAGCTCATTTCTTTCACCACTGAATTGTGCTCATTCTGCAGGGGTGGTTTTTTTTTTTAATGTATTCAACTGTAGAAGGACATCTTGGTTGCTTTGATTTGGGGGTAATTTTGAATCAGACAATTATAAAACTTGCATACAACTTTTATGTGGGCATACTTTGCAAAAAACAATGGAGAATTACCTCAGAACACAATGGTTAAGAAGCATGGGGAAAATGTCTTTAAATATGTGTTAAGGAGCTAAAATTTTTATAAGCATTTGGTTTCCCAGTGGTTTTGGATTTGAAATTTATGATCAAGAACTGTTGTTTTATTTGGCAACTTAAGAGTGGCAAATTGTGTTGAATGCCTTTGCATTTGCTTTATCTTGTTCAGTGAGTGGTCCCTTCAGATCTGTGGCCCGTTTCTTATGTACATTTTCTTGGTGCATTTAAACTTTGATCAAGCTTGGAAATATTTGATCAGACTTGCAAAGAGTTTTCACCCTCCAGTGAGACTGTAATATA
>NW_008357493.1:4928099-4950764 GCF_000622305.1 Nannospalax galili | reverse complement strand
ATTCTCTTTATTTTTATTCTTTTGGCGTTTTTATTATATTAATTTGTTCTTTAAGTTTTTTTCACCCAGGTTTAAAATCTCATTCTAAATATTCTCACCTCTCAACCATGTTAATCTCCTTACAAATACCTTTCCCACATCCATGTCTTCTCGTTTGTTTCTGTGACTGTGTGTGACCCACTGAGTTTCACTAAGGCCATTTTTCTGACCATCGGTTTGGGACTACCCACTGGAACTTGGTGGGCTCAGGATCCAATAGTACAGAGCGAGGGTTAGCTCCCCCAAAGCCCCTCCCTCATCCATATCTGACAGTTGACAGTGTCAAACTTCGGCAGCCCAGTGCAGGTCACCCAGGTGCTGTGAACTCACAATTGTAATGGATATGTCATGCCCATAACATGGTGTTTCACAGCCCATCTTCTTATCCTACTGTATTTACAGTGCATCTTCTCTGCCCTGTTGCTTTCTGGATCCATAGAGATTGAGACTAGCCTGGGCTACATTGTAAGTTCCAGTTTAGCCTGAGCTAAAGGGAGACCCTGTCCCAAAACAAAGAAATAAAAAATATTTCCAGAACATGATATGGGTAAAACTGTCATTGATCTTAGTTTTGTCAATGACATTTAGATATGACTTCAATAATAAAACACTTGAGAAAGAGTGGATAGTTGAGTATCGTTAAAGTTAAAATACTCTGCTCTGCCAAAAGTATCGTAAAGAGAATGAAAAGACAACCCATACAAAGAAAGAAAAATTATTTTTGAAAGAGTTCTCATTAAGGGTTAATCCAAAATATATGAAGAACCCTTAAAAATCAGTAACAAGAAAACCAACAACCAATGAAAAAATAAAAGAGAAATCTTAAGAAATATGTCTTTGTTTCCTTTTGCTTTTTTGTTTTCTTTATATAGTCGGGGCTGATTTCCCACCTGCTTTTCAAATGGAGACAAAGAATGAAAATCTGTGTTCCTGGCATTTATAAAGTGCAGCAATGGTGTGGCACAAAGATCTAGGAGGAGATTGTAACATGACAATCCAGATGTCATATTTTCCCCATCGAATTACATACAGAATGTGAACTGGCAATATGTAAACTTTATTTCTTCAGCTAAAGCTCCCTGAAACAACTAATTCTAAAGTCTAGTCTTATCTTAAGTAATAATGCCATGCCCACTGTCCAGCATTCATGAAGTTTTAAGCTACACATTTTGCGAACTTCTAATTTAAAGGTATTTGTTATCTTCATAAATAGCCCTGTTATTTAAAATGCAATAAAAAGTCATCCAGCTTTATTTTTATGCAATTGGGTAAATATACCATTAATTAATTTAATCCACGCAGCTGGAAATTTTGCATGTCCATGATAATTCTTTTAAAATGAAAATCTTAAAGTACAGAGATACCCCATGAAGGACAACTTCATGTGAATCAATTTCCGTTTTCTAAGTTTTCTATCAAAATTAAAGAAAAAATACTGTATGATCCCTCAATTGCACAAATTTTCCTCAGACATAGTTTCTGATGACATTTAGTTCATATCAAAACTTTCAATATCCAGATAAGATACTATAGAATTAAAATTCAGAAAATTGAAAAGTACAGCCTAGGCTACAGCATCTTCATTATCTATGGAGCTAGAGTTAAAAAAAAGTCACAGGTGCTGAGCACTGGCAGGAAATTTACCTTCTTGAAGAGTGTGGGATCTGAAAAATGATGTTGAAAATTACATCAACAGTTACTGAGAAAAACACCACTTGTAAATATTCATTTGTCTAATGAATATTTGTGTTTGTTTCCTTAACCATATTATCAAACTAAGCCTTAGTGAAGATCCATTATCTGTTTGCATTTCTTCAGGTTATAATGATATTTTATGACAAACAGTGTCTACCTAAGAACTCACTCAGACTCACAATGGAATCGAGCATTCTTGCCCTGTGTCCCTAAAATAATACATTGCTCACACTTAAATGTTTGTCAGATAATCTTGGTTTCCCCACCCATGTGTGAGACAGAAAAGCAATTTAATATTTTTTATTGAAAATTGGATTTCAAAGAAACAATTTCAGTCCACTAAATGTTATTTTTGATGCTGATTTTTATTGATAGTTTGTTGCTTTCCTTCACACATATTTCTTTAGAAGATGGACAGACTGACATCACTTTTTTACTTAGTTTTTGGTGGTGTTTTTTGTTCTTATGTTTTTGGTTTTGTTTTTTTAATGAGACCGTATCTTACTATGTAGCCCTGGTAGCCTGGAACTAAATTCTCTATGTATACCAGGTTGGCCTTGAACTCTTCCTGCCTCTGCCTATGAATTAAAGGAGCGCACCACAAGGCCTGGTTGTGACTGACATCTACTAATGGTTGTCTTTCCTTAGGAGGCACTGAAATGCAACCCAACAAAAACTCCTCTTGCAATGTCTTTGAAACTCAAATGCATATTTCCCTGCGTGCGTTTTTTTTTTTTTTTTTTTTTTTTTTTTTTTTTTTTTTTTCCCCCCGTAATTATGATTCTACAGATCTGGAAATACTATGCATTTCCAACAAGCTCTAAGAAATTACCTTTGCCACATGGATCCATCTGCTTCTTGGATCCCACAGATACAGTAAGGGTTCAGAAGTGAATAGATGTAAAGACACACTGGGAAGCACCTGGCTCCATGCTTATCCTTAATGATTGGTCGTGAATTCAGGAATCAGTTACTAATTAAAGAACTGGGTGTCAAACCTTGCCCCATGCTAACTGGTTTAAGCAGTATCATCTCCTTTGCAGCCTCAGGGGAACTCAACATTTGACTCAGCAAACACATCTGCTGATTGCATGAAACTTGTGGCTCTTAGCCTCTGTATACTGTCATGATTATGACTAACTTTTATTGAGCACCTATACTTGGTAAAGGATTGTGTAGATTTTATTCATAAAGTGGTGCATCTGTCATTGTAAGAACATGGTGATAATTGGTTGTTCTTATAAAATCCACGTATTTATATCATTACTGAAGATAAAATCTGTGCCGTATGCATACATATTATAAAGTATAGAAAATGTAAAATTCATGTCATCATTATTTTTAATTTCTTCCTCTTTCCTTGACTATAACTCTTGTCTAATGCAAAATCTTTGCTTCTTTGCCTAGTGTTGTCCATTGTTTCCTGTCACCATCTTGTATTATTATAGAAATTTAAAGATTAGTCTAAGAATACATCAAGATATAGTTATTTCTATAGTTGATACAATTATAAATATGAAAAATAATATGTGCTGATGATTGTTCTACTTATTCTTAAATATAAATCATAAAATCATTATATGAGTTATTTCAATTTGTTCGATTCTTGCAAAATTAAGACTGTGAATTACATATCTCACAAATGACCTTGATGGACCGATTGTCTTCCATTGTTCAATGAAAGACACAAATTCATTCCCTAATATTGGAGAATATATATTTACATAGCACACAAGTTTTGATATGTTATGTCTTTGCGTGCATGAGTGACATCTGGGTACATGGGCTCCTAAAATGCTCATGTTTGAAATTTCCCTGTACCTTTAACTAACTGGAAGATTCTGAGATATTTTAGTGTGCAATTCTATTAGCTGTACCACAATCAACTTTTATATTCTCTATCTACTACCATTCCATTTGAATCTGCTAATGGCCCCCTCACCTCTTTGACTACCTGTGAGAGTATTATGCTTTTGCATAACGGCCTTTTCATTTACTCAATGATTGTGTAATAGTCATTTTTCGGTTGTATGTTTGAAAATTACTTATCAGTATCAGATTACTTTTAATTAAAGGCATGATGCTTAATTCAGTATTGAAAACTGCTTTTTTTCTCTTTTAAAGAGTCTTGTATAAAATGCCCAGTTTATATTCTCTCATGAAGTTTTATATTTTTCATCTCACATTTGTGTCATTAGGTCTTGTAGGCTACACAGTCACAATATATTTTCTTTCATATGATATATATTTTGTCCAACACCTTTTATTGAATATGACAATTTGTGGTTTCACCTGTCATAAAAATTTCCAGCGTATTTATGAGCTAGCATGTGTGGATATGCTTCATGGCACATTTCTTCTGAAAATCAATGCGATTCATTGCTACACAAACTTTGCTATTGTAGCATGATTTCAGGGAAATATTTGGGGTCTTATATTTCTCTTCATGAGAAATGGGCCTTACATTAAGGAAAACTACAATTGAAACAGGAGCCTGATGCATGTTAGAGAAATGATCTCTCAGGGAGCAACATTCTAAGCTCCATTATTCTTTGGATGGACTCTCACTGCACAGTACAAACTGGCCTCAAATTTTCCATCTGCCTTGTTCAACTTCCAGTGGATTTCAGACATGTCTCACCACACCCTGCTCTATCTTACTTTTAAGTCCTTTCGACAAACTCTTTTTTAAGATTTCTATTACTTTTATTATGAAATAATCATAAAATAAATCAAATCATATAAAGTTCTTCTACAGAAATAAAAAGTACTATAGGAAAGAGAGACCCTTTTCCACAGACACTTCCAAGAGAAAAGTGGCACTGGACATAGCTCTTGAAAACCCCCAGCTTCCAGCAGATACATGCACACAGTCAGGAGAAGGGGACACAGTGAGGCACAGCCTTTAGTTCCTTTTTTTCCCTGTCCTTGTTTGAGGCTCTGACACTAGTATATGTTCATTAAATTTTGATAAGAAAAGAACTATTACAGGTAGACGAGGATTCTGAAATGTTCAAGAGTCTGATGATATGTTTCAAATTATAACTCAGATTGAAGGCAACCCAAAGGAGTTAGCTATGTAATTGCTCCTTTTAATTGGGCTTTTTGCATTACATATAATACATCTTAATCAAATTTAGACTCCCCTTTCGCACCCCCTGACCCTGGTATTCTGTCATATATGTTAAGTGCTATCCAGTCAGACATTTCTATCTGGATGTTCCTCAGTGGAAATTCATCCAATGGAGACTAGTCAGCCTATCTATAGTCACTCCTTCAAAGAAGATCTACTCTCCCTCACCCAGCAGTAATCATTTACTATTCACATGACTGGAGAGGTCATACATCCCAGAAAAAAAGAAAAACCTATCACTGGCATATCTCTAGACAAATCAAATTTCTTACTGTATGCTAAATATGCATCCTTATATTTACAGACTAGTATACTCTATACCACTCATCACAGAGGCTTCTTTTAGCAATAGACTAAGGCTAATACAGAGTTCCACAACTGGTCACACAGAGAAATTATGTCTGAGAGATGTACACCCTTATTTGACACATCTACAGCAGAACTTCTATACCTAAGGCTCATGGAACATAGCAGATCAGAGGGGAGAGAGACTATTAATATGTCACTCAACTCTCAACAGCAAAGATTGACACAGAAGGCCACAACTGGCTAAGTTTTAGAAAATAAGAGACTGTAGAGTCTGTGTCCTTGGATAGAACTCCTATACTAAACCTCACCCATCCATGTTCCAGCAACCACTGAGGAAGATGGGGCATAAAGATTGTAAGAGCCAGGGTTGGTACATGAACATAAGGAAACTAAGGCTTTCAGCCCTCTGAGAACTTAGTTATAAAACTGTAACAATGGTAACAACATGAACAAGACCCATGTCCACTCAATCAGACAAAAATCCAGCATAGAAGACGATAAATGGGCAGCAGGCCCCAACCTTAACCAAGGAACTATCAGCAATTGGTAAATTCTTAGTATTGCCTTTTTCAATTTAATTATACTTTTCACATATTATAACAATGCCATTGATTTTTGAAATGTAATAGATTCTCTTGCATAGCCCATTAGATAATTACATATTTTATTAGGATTTTGTTCTTTTTCATATCTTTATTTTTTACTTATATTATGGTCCATGGTTTAAGGACTCAATACAACATTATACACAAGTAGTAATCCAATTACCTGTGGTCCTTTCCATGATTTAGTTGTAACTCAATTAAAATTTTAATATTAGGTATTATTTTTGAAAGATTTTTGAAATGTATTTGCTGTGTGGGGCATGCATGACAGAGTTTATGTGTGGAAGTCAGAGAATAAATTGTGGGAGACAATTGCCTCTCTCCACTGTGTGGATTCTGGGCATCAAACTCAGGTTTTCAAGCCTGGGGGCAGGTGGTGTTATCTCTTGATCATCTTACAGGCCTTCCTTTCAGAAAGATTCTTGCTATTTGAGTTGCATAAGATGAAAGGAGTTTCTTCTCCTTAATTTAATTTTCAATTACTTGTCCTTGTTATATTTTGATATTTTATTTTTTGTGTGTATAATAATCACATTATTTTATTCTTAATAGATTAAGGATGAGGAATACCATGCATATTCTTTACCAAACGTTTGTGATACCATTTTGGCCATTGTTGGTTAAGCATAGTCTATTCATGATATATTATTCACTTTCATAATGCTGGTTAGAGTGCTAAACTGCTAGTATTCTATTCTTAAAATTTTCGGCAATGACGACAGCATGCAAACTCAGTCGGACGAAACCATCACAGAACTGGTTGGCCCCAACCTTAGCTGATCACTGCGGGTTATATTTTGATATTTTATTTTTTGTGTGTATAATAATCACATTATTTTCTTCTTAATAGATTAAGGATGAGGAATATCATGCATATTCTTTACCAAACGTTTGTGATACCATTTTGGCCATTGTTGGTTAAGCATAGTCTATTCATGATATATTATTCACTTTCATAATGCTGGTTACAGTGCTAAACTGCTAGTATTCTTTTCTTAAAATTTTCGGCAATGACGACAGCATGCAAACTCAGTCGGATGAAACCATCATAGAACTGGTTGGCCCCAACCTTAGCTGATCACTGCGGTGTGAGGAGAGTTAATCTTTGTGGGAGTGACTGCAGATTTGGCTGAACAGATTAAAGTGGATGGACTAACATTGAGGGACATCTGAGTACACAAACTTGACTTGATAGGCCTTATCATAAATAACTGAGTGCATCAAATCTGGAGGACTATGGGGGCTGCAGATAGTGGAAGGATCTAAATATGATTAAGATGTATGAAATGCATAAAAATATATATTGAAAAATTGCATTTTGAGTACTTTATTATTTTCCTTTCTTGGGACATTCTAGCCTGGTTTTGCTATAACAGCCTCATAAATTTAAACTCTTAGTTTTCCGTCCTTTGGAATAGTTCAGATAATTGAGGGATAACATATTTTCATAAGATTTTACTGAACTTGGTTGTAAAGTTTTGTGACATATTGAATTGAGTTTTGAGTCAATTTTAATAGTTCTTCCATTTCTAAGTTTAGCTTCAGAATTTTTTGACCATTTCTTGCTTCCTAGTTTATTAGTTATTAGATGTTATCAACTTGTATATTTCTTCATATTCTTCCTCCTTTTCTCTCTGCACTAATATATCTATCACTTAGTTCCAAGGATTCATTACAATTTTCACATTGGAAATTCTTTCAAAACACCAGTATAGTTGCCCCCACCTCCAGTTTTGATATGTAGAATTTCCAGTGTTACTGTGTTGTGCTTTGGTATGATAGTGTCCTCCAGAGCTCATGTGTTAGAAACTTGGACTTTGTGACAGGGTGGGAAGGTGGGAAACGCAGATGCGCTCTAACAGATAGGCCCTTGGAGTGTGTTTACTCAATGTGTTTCTTCTGGTGGGAACACAAGCTCTGCTCTTGTACCTCTTACCACATTTTAAAGAAAGCATTCAACCAATGTTAGTCTTCCGAACTTGGAGTTCACAGCCTATAGGAATGGGAGTACATGAGTTTCTAGTCCTAAAATCAGACATAGGTAAGCTGAGATAGCAGAAAACAAATAAAAATAAATGATGAAGACATGATATTAAAGATTTTTTTCTTTCAGTCATATACAGATTGATTTTGATTGGCAATTTAATCATATTAAGAAATACCTAGTTTTGCTGAGCACAGCTCTGGTGTGGGATGAGTGTGGGAAAATAATTACACAGAGAAGATGAGATCGTGAGTGTTCTGACCTAGTCAAGATATTAATTCCACTGTGTATTCAAAATATAATAATATTATTGGTCCATGGTGAAGGAGATGGGGACTATCTGGAAGATGTGTCACTCGGTGCTTGTCCTTGGAGCTATCTCCTGTTCTAGTCTCTTCCTATATTTCCCTTCTCTCTATTTCCTGTGATCCTGGAAGTGAAGAACAGTCTCCATCCTACAGTTCACCCACCTGATGATCTATTTACATGCATGTGTGAAACAGGACAGGGAAGGCATACCTCTGAATCTGTGAGCTAAGAAAAATATAACTACTTCTTTGTTTCTGTCACGTAGTTGATCACATCGAAACAGAAGTCATTAATATATTATTTATTATTTAACAGGGGAATTATTAAAATATAAATCATTTATATCCCCCAATACAAAGCTTTAGGGATACTATTAATAATTAATTCCAGTTATCACATGAAAACCTCTATTACCATTGAGAGGGTTCCCATATCTTATACTGACAATTTAACCAATCATATTAAAAGCATACATACTGTATCATTTTAGCCCCCACCCCTGTGTGAGTGTTTGTATCTGTCTGTTTTTCTATCTTTCTGTCACAGAGATATCCTGATAATTATTAAACTTCTATCTCTTCTTATATTTATTTTGATCATATATCTATATTTATTGATGAAGGTATATTAAAAGAATGTGTCAATTTCTCCTTACTTTGTATATTTTGGTATTATAATGGCATATTCCCAGTGGTTTAGAATTTTTTTAATATGATCCGTACTGGCTCACACAGATTCCCCCTCCCAACCCTTTTTTGAGACAGGGTCTCCCTGTAGCTCCAACTGGTCTGGAACTGACTTGTGGACCAGGCTGGTCTTGAACTCACAGAGATCCTCCTGCCTCTGCCTACCGAGTGCTGGGATTAAAGGCGTGTGCCACCAGGCCCAGCTCCTTTATTTTATTTTTTTTATTTTATTAGTTTTATTTTACGTGTATGCATGTATTGCCTGAATGTAGGTAAGTGTACCCGTGTTGTGCAATGCCTGCAGGGGTCAGAAGAGGCTGTCGAATACACTGGGACTGGAGTTACAGACAGTTGTTAGCTGCCATGTGGGCGCTGGGATTCAAACCCGAGTCTTCTTCAAGAACAACCAGTGTTCCTAACTGCTGAGCCATCTTTCCAGCCCCACAGTAACATTTATTTACTTACAGGCCCTTTTGTATGAGAATGATGTAGCTAGGCCTGAATTATTTCATTATTATTATACCTATCTTCAATTGTGCATAATAGTTACCTTTAATTGCTATTCTCACATATATTGCTGAATTGAATAATTCTATCTTGAACACTATCTAATCTTCCATTTAAGTCATTCGTTCAGAATTTAATTTGGCTAAATATGCTATTTCTTGAAGTCATATTTTATCTTTTATAATCTGTCCCAATGCCTTTCATATAAATCTTAAATTACTAAATGTCTATAATTTTAGTTACCTTTAATTGCTATTCTCACATATATTGCTGAATTGAATAATTCTATCTTGAACACTATCTAATCTTCCATTTAAGTCATTCGTTCAGAATTTAATTTGGCTAAATATGCTATTTCTTGAAGTCATATTTTATCTTTTATAATCTGTCCCAATGCCTTTCATATAAATCTTAAATTACTAAATGTCTATAATTTTTTCTTACCATTTCCTCATCATTTATATATTTATTTATTTATTTTTGATTGATTGATTGATTGATTGAAAGAGTGTGTGTGTGCACACAGGCATACAGAGTGCTTTTCACATTCACGTGGAGGTCAGAAGACAAACTGCAAGAACTGTTTCTCTCCTTCCTCTATGTGGGTTCCAGAGCTTGAAGGCTCATCCCAGGTGTGGCAGCCAGATCTTTACCCACCCACTGAGCTACTTTGCCAGCCTGTGAAGATAATTTCTTATCAGATGTTATTTCTTTCTTTCTTTAGTTGTCTAATTATTTCTACAATGAGACTCCTAAGTGTTTAATATATTCTGCTAAATTGGTATTAAATCAGTATCTGCAGTTTATCTTAATGTGTTTTTGCCTTGGGAACAGTTTTTGAATTCATACCATGACTTGGAAACTTATGTATTTTAGTTCTCATGTGAAAGCAAACAAATGCAGTTCAAGAAGCTAGCATGGAGCTAATTTCATTGTTAAAATATCATTACTCTCAAATGAGGACAGAGGTCTACAAAGAAGCACAAATCACTGCCGTCTTAAGTACAGCAGCCTGGGTAAGTTTAAGTTATGTACTTGCTTCTGTTTCTGTGCTGCTCAGAGCAGGCCATCTTCCCATCCTTCCCCAGTTTCCCATCTTCCAGTATTGGGACAGAGATTTAATCTCTCTCACTTTCTCACAGTTTAGGGTCCAATTGAGCAATTACCAACCTCCTTCTTTTAGGATTGCTTCCTGGTTTGTAGTTAGAAATATTTGACTGATAAGTTCCCTATGCCACAGTGGAGAACCCCACACCCATGCTTATTTGGGCAACACTTAATTGGACTCAGTGCATAATTATATAAAGTAAGTGACTAAGGGAGAACCTTCCACTAAAGTTTCAGTCTTTTAAGCTATCGAAGTGGAGCCAACCTTACGTTTACCACATTGAAAGACTAAAAGAAAATGAAACCATCCTTAGCCCTAGGATAACAGAGAATTTATTAGTTACTGTAGATGTAAAAGGAAGTTGTAAAAATCCCCACAAATACTGCCTTAACAGCATTTTTATTTAATATTAATTCAGTTGGACCACAAAAAAAATTTTTTACCAAAATATTATTAACTCAGTTTATACTTATGTTCAAATACTTATGGGTTACTCTCAGCTGCTCCAAGGAATTCCAGCTTTAACTTAATTTGAAAAATTATCTCATTGTTCCCAAAGGTGAAATAAAATATTGTATTGTCATTAGTAACTTATTAGAAATGGATAGATATTGCCTAGTGCCCAATCAAGAAAGTTCTCAGAACAAATGGCAAATTATTGTGACTATTTGTCTCATGATATTAAGAAGATCAAATGTTACATGGATGTAAGAATGGAAATACTTTTAGTAAAGAAGGATTTATGTATGAAGATTAAGATGACTGGATGTTTCCAAAATGGAAAACAGACTTTAGAAAAAAGACTTTATGTATGTTACAGAGGTTTGAATAAGATATTTTAGATATATGAAATGAGACCTAAAGATGATATAATATATATAGCCTTGATATTTCCAGTCAAAGTTTAATCAAACCTCTACTTAAATCAACGGAGTTTTAAAATATGATTTTTCTAAGCTCTGCAAGGATTGACTTGCAAAATAAAATATATGTCTGATAAGGGTTTATTTAAAAATTTTAGTTTTTGGTTAATATTACACAGTACTTAAAAGTACCAGACTGGAATACCTGAACTTCTAGGTGTTAAATAACCATATCTGGAGTTACCTCTACTGGCATAGTTCCTAAAAACACTGTATTGTTGTTATTGATTTTAAAAATTGCATTTTTGAAAGATTTGCAATTTCTATGCATACTTTCAATAATTAGGCATATGTTTCATTTTTAAATGTAAAAGTTATTCCCAAATCATGATCTATAACCATATCTTTTGTCAATAATTGATAAATAAAGCAACACATCTTGTTAGAAAACATTTGCCAATGCTTATATATTTTAATATATGGATGAAATCTAAGCTTCTACTAAAGATATAAATATAATTATTTTAAAAGATTAAAAACTTCATTACAAATTTTCAAATTATATTGTAGCAAATAAATTTTCCATACAACTGTCTTGGATATATTGTCACTCATTTATTTTTTCATCAAGCCTCATAAATTATAACTATCTGTTCTAAAAAGGATGACATTAAGATTCAAATTCTATTCACCCTGCCGCATTGTGACTCCCTTCTAACTCTTGTGTGACAACAATTACAGCTAGCAGCTGAATTTAGAACAAAGAGAATTGTGGTATCTGCTTAGATTTACCTGTTTGTTTTAAAAACTCCCCCTTCCCTTAAAGAAGTTTAGAATATTTATTTCTACCCAATACACCTCTAGAAAAATACTTTTTTCCCGAATCAACAAAGAATTCATTACTCTTATTCAATATGACTAAATATGTATGAATAAGATCATGACATGATTTACCCATCCACATCTCCAGATAATTTGAACTTTCTTTTACAGACCTCAGTAGAATGGCTAATTACTTTTGTTGGGTTTTTGGATCAGGTTTTCTTTCACCTTCATCCTCTAAACGTTCTGTGAGGGATCCCTTTACTCTTATACAAAATTTTCTCCCAGAGATACATATCCCATTTCTAAAACACTGATACTTTTTTTCAAATGATACCAACAAATCAGCCAAAGAAACCATTACATGGTGTTAGAATATAGCACTTTCATGTACAAATGTACATAATTTGCAAATTATCTCTTAAATTTACTAACCAATTCTCACTACATGGCTCAAGCCATCCCACTACTGTTTCAAGTCACATTCCTTATGTGTACCTTCCTTGGCACACTCCTTAGACTTCTTGTTATCAGTATTTATCTCATAAATGAACTACTCCTGTTTTCATACAATATATTTATTCCCATCCCATTACTTGGCCTTCTTACAGAAGGAGATTATTATGCTAACTGCCTGGTAGTGTAATTTATTTTATAACAGACATAAACTCAACAAATTATCCTGTTACATATTATCCAACTACTGATCATTGACCCCATCATACACAGAGAAATCACCCCCCAGGACTTCATCCTAAGGAACATTGGCAAATGGAAGTAACTCATATAAATCCCTTTGCTCATTTTTAATTTGTTCATGTGTGTGCTCATAATTTTTAAGGTTTTACTTTTGCTAACACTTAAACACATAAATCTTCTCAAGCTGTATGAAGATACTTATTAACTTCATTCTCTGCAAAGGGGGGGTCCCAAAACAAATAAAAACAAAAAATTGCCCCACTTTGTAGCTATATCTTTTGTCTCTTTCTTCCAATATTGTGGAGTCCAAAGTTCTCATGAAATTCCCTACATTATCCAAAGAACAAACCATAATTAAGCTTATTATTATTTAAATATTAAATACATAAAATGGGTAAGAGCTCAGAAACACATTGTTTAAACACATTGTGTTTTAAGGAATTGGGGGGGGCAGTCTTTTTGAGACAGGATCTCCCTGTAGCCACAGCTGCCTTAGAACTCACTATGGAGACCAGATGGGCCTCGATCTCATAGAGATCTGCCTGCATCTACCTCCCAAGTGGGAATTAAAGGTGTGTGACACCAAGCTCACCTTTAAGTCTTGTAAAAACATCTGAGGCTAAGTTTCTTAATTGTTTTTTTCACCCTCCCCCCACCCCTCCTCCACACACATGCTAAAAATGCACATTAAGTAAAACTAAGACACATGGTTCTATATAAACTCCTCTAAGGACCACCTAATGTCTGGATTCTCTTCCTCTTGTTAATTGGAACTGAAGTTCCATTTCCATGCTTTCTCCCACAGTCCTCTCTGGTTTGCAGTGTGCCTTATAAAACTATACCAAAGAAAGCCACCTCCGACCGGAAGAGAGACCCTTTCCTGAATTTTTCCTCATGAGCAACTGTCGTGTTCTTGTGCCTTCTCCTCCCAGTGCTGCCATGCCTGTTCCACCTTTTCCAGAGAATTATCCAATACGACATCACGCTGACTTATGACGCATCCCAAGCACACTGTATCTTGACCAGCGCACTGCTGATGACCACCTTGATGGATATGCTTCTTTTTATAAAACTGAGGGAGCTGTGAGAATGACTTTTCAAGGAATGCCTTCTCTTACAATATGGATATACTTCTTTTCTAAAACAAAGATGGGACAGCTGTAGGAGCAACTTATACAATGTGAACATCATCTAGACTAAAGAGTTTTACTGAACCTTATAAGTTACTGTTTATAATATAATTAAGCTCACTGAGCCACGTGTTCCTTTTGGGATCTGGACAAATGACCTTAAACCATCAAGATCCCTCTTTGTCCTTCACCCCAAATAGTGAATGAATGTATGCATGAATGCTTTACATATCAAAGCACTGACTGCCGCATGGTCTTCTCCATTTTCATGATTGAGTGTATATGATATTCTATGGCTAAGATCAAAGGTCAAGCTTCTCTGATAACTGGTAGTTCCTGACTTCTGCTCTCATGCTGGAAATACTGTTTTAATAAAAGAAAAAAAAAAGAAAGGAGTGAAGTCCTATTTTGTTAGCACACTCAAAGACACATCTGAAGGAACAGATGATCAGCAGTTTGGGTTCACTGTTGACCTTAAAATGAATGTTAAGAATCAAGCTATTTCTTTTCAAAATTTAGGCTTAACTGTTATGTGGCTTAGAAACTCTGCAATAAACCAGTGAAGGAAACTGATGAACACCTGCCAAGGTCATTTTAGAAAAAACAAGAAGTGTGCCTCTGTGTGTGTGTGTGTGTGTGTGTGTGTGTGTGTGTGTCTGTGTGTGTGTATACATGTCTGTCTACAACACCACAGGGAATGTTTACATCAAGAACAACCAGCCAAATGTGTTGGTGGGCTCTGAAGAACTCTGTGAAACTGGTAATTGTGTAGTGTACTGTTTAAGAAACACAGCAATATTTTTTCAGTATATATATTTATTGAATTTTTGTGCCTTCTATACAATAAATCTTAATTGTGTTTAGACCCCTTCCTTATCTGAACCCCCATAGCCTGCCCAAAGATTTCATGCATTCTGTCATATGTTAAGTCCTATGGAGTCAAATTTTGTCCACAGGTATCCCTTGGTGTGAGTTCATCCATTGGAGTCTGCTTAGCCTATCTAGTGTCACTTCCTTAAAGAAGACCAACTCTCCCTCACCCAGTAGTAATCAGCTGCCAATAATTCCCCAGCTAAAGTTGGGGCCTCCTGCCCATTTCCCCAGCTCTGTGCTAGGTTTTGTCTAATTGAGTTTGCATGGGTTTTGTGCATGCTGTCATCATTGCTGTAAGTTCATATGAGCAACTTCCAAAGAGCCTGGAGGCCTCTGTTTCCTTATGGTGATGCACCACCCCTGGCTGCTACAATCTTTCCAGCCCCTCTTCCACAATGGTCCCTGAACCCTGAATGGTGAGGTGTAATATGAATCCTATCCAGTGACACACACTCTTCAGTCTTTTATTCTCTACATTTTGACCACTTGTGGCCTTTTATGTTCATTGCCTTCTGTTGCATGAGGAAATCTCATTGTTAAGACTTGAGAGATGCATTAAATTTTTTAAAATAGTGTTCTCTCTACCCCCTGTTCCACTATGTTCTATGAGCCTTAGGTGTAGAGGTCCCATTATAGATGTGTCACTTAAGGCTGGACATCTTACAGACACTTATTCTCTGTTTGTGACCAGTTGTAGAATTCTATTATTAGCCTCCATCTGTTACAAAAAGAAGCTTCTTTGATTAGTAGTTACTGGTATATATGTGTGTAAATATAAAGAAACATATTTCACATACACTAAGAAATTATGTTTATTTAGGGATTTGACAGATGCACTTTTTTCTAGGCTCTATGACCTCTCTAGTTATATGTGTTTGGCTATGTTTGAAGTGCCACATGAGTTCCTTCCCACTGAATGGACTTTAAGTCCAATTAGATAGCTATGGATTACCCCCTAGATAAAAATGCCAATACTACACAGATAGTTTGTTGTGCTGGCCATTGTTGTGTTTGTTAGACTTTAAAGCCGGGATTGGACCACTGATTGATTTTGTTCCTTAGCAGCTTACATAGTATCCTCCAAAACTATGAGAGCTAGTCCTCAGGGAGGAGGCTTCCAGATCAGGTCCAACTACATTGCTCCAAGTTCTGTGTTTGACCTATGCCCTGTTTTCAACAATAGAGTCTTTCAAGTTCTGAGAGATATTCAAGGACAGCAAGGCCATTTTTGACTTTCAAGATTTATTGGAAATCTGCAAGTTCTGAGTCTTGACTAAGAAGTGTGTAAAGAAAGAAAAGGAGTTTAGCTAAATTTTGGAGGAGATGTGAAATTCCAGGAGAGATTTCTGGTATATTTGGAACTGTGTAGTACATTTAAAATTTCAAAATGTTTGCTTCTTTGGGTCCCTTCTTTAAAATAAAAATCTGGACATGTTACTGTCCATATTTTTTACATTTGCATCCAATGGTGTTTAAGATGGTTACAATAAAATTGAAGTGGTCTTTCCACAGGGAAAGATTTCATGTCATCTGAAGGACTGCAGACCCAATACTGAAGACAAAGCCAAGTGAATGGGCTTTCGCATCTTGCATGCTCATAGGAACCCCTGCTGCCTATGGGAACCCAGCAATCAACTCATCTCACAAGCACCAGTGCCTCTCCACAGCAGGAAGCAGGGGAACCAGTTTCATAATTACACTGCAACAATGTATCTCACTGCCCTTCTCCTCAGGAGCTCTCTCTGTATGTGTGTCACCACCTCACTGGATTTTTGTGACATATTCACCATTAACATACATTTACACAGAAAATCAAAGAAAAGCAACCTCTGTAAGTATACTTTCAGTCATTTATCTCCTGGCCCTGCTCCTGCTTCTCTTCCCTAAAACTAACACCAAGTAAATCTTGCACCCTGCATTTTACATTCACTACTCTGTTCTTTCCTGTTGTATTTTCTCAGCTTTTCCATCCTCTGCCTAGTCAAAATGTCATTAATAAACTCCAGGGAGTAAGAATAACCCTCAGAAAACAGTGTCAATCATGCCCGTTCTGTTACATATTATATATTTACAAATCAGTTTATGTTAAATTATATGCATTAATATTCTAATCTCCATATTATAATCAGGTAATTAGAATTAATTAGTGTAGTTTAACTACCCTAAAATAGCTACCTTAGGTCTTACACACTTTTAATGAACTTACTTAGGCCTGTACAACATTTAACTGTTTGAAGATTTTTCTTCATAAAGAATATTTTGAAAATCCATATATATCATTGGGTTATCATTTTCAATGGTCACTCCCTATAATGAACTGAAGGAGGACATTAAATTGAATATCTCAAGAAGTCTTATAAGTAATGTATGACTTGGGTAACTCGTGTTACTGAATAACACCCAGTAAGCTGACAACATCATACCCTCTACATATAGGTATGTGGAACTCTATGTGGAGAAAGGGACTGCATGGCTGTGATGAGGCAGGTCTGAATAGAACATGTCAGAGGATCTGCATGCATCAAATATTGCCACAAGGAGAGGAAAGAGTCAGAAGTAGAAAAAACATGGGGTGGAGGTTCTAACTGTATATTTCACAGGCTGTGCCCCTAGATTTGAAGAAAGAAGAAGGAGTCCTGGAGCCGAGGAATGTTCTCTTTTAATTTGGGAAAGCGGAGAAATGAATGTCTCTGAGGGACTACCCAATAATCACAGCCCTAGTAACACATGAATTTCAACCCAGTTAAACCCATTTCATACTTTGCACAGCAAGACAAGATGTTTGTATTGTGTTCACTCTGTAAGTTTATTAAGTTGCAACAGAAATTCACACAATATTCTGCTCAGTATTACTCAGTGTTGATAATAGGATTTTCCTTCATGCTGTCAGTGATTGGTTGCTGTGGACATTCTCAGTAAAACAGTGACAAATGTTGAGGTGACGGAGATAGAGAAAAACCATGAAACCCTGCTACAGACATGAGTTGACTGGGAAGTTTTAGGTCAGTGGAGAAGACAGAGACAGAGCTCCGTTTTCCTTTGATGACAGACGTTAAGTGTTACACTTTGTGTGCAGTGTAGAGCTCTACACTCAGCTGTGGGGCATCTTTTTATAGCAAACCTGCAAGGCCTTCTTGGGCTGTCAACAGATTTCCCTGACAAGCTCATAAAGCTTTCCTGCATCTTAGTGAAGATACCTGAAATTATGAAATAACTAAAGCAGAGTGATGCCATCTTTTCAGTGAGTATTCTCATTCATATGACTCTGTGAGGAGTCCTAAAATCTAGAGAACAATGTCTTTGCTGTATGGCAGGAGACTCTTTATCAATCCCAAACAACTCAGAAGTTGCTCTGGAATTATTTCTTTAGGTGGGGGACAAATTTGAGATGTTGCCCTTTCTGTTAATTTGTGGAGCGTACAGAAAAAAATGAGGAACGACAATTTAAAATTCTGGAAAAAAAATATAATTCACGGGGAGTCCAAATTTGAATTGCTTAAACAAATCAACAGTACCTGTGTGGTTTCCTCTTTTTGCTTATGTTGAGTGGTTAAGCATATGTATTTGTACAATAGAAATTTGTCAATATGATGACAGATATAAAAATTTATTCCCAGAAAAAAAAATGATGGCATTCTATTACCACATTTAAATGTGCTCATGAAAGAAGTACAGGATAATAAATGTGAATACATCACCTTTTTCTGGCTCAATTTAACACTTGAAAAGTATGTAAGTCATGCTATAAGGGCTCAGCATAAAGCCCACAAAGAATAGAGAATGATCCCCAGTAACAATCCTAAGGTCATTGAGTTGGACAATATTTTAACAGTTGTGTGAGAAGGGTCTGTATATCAATGGCTATGGGAACTCCTGTCAGCATCTGGAATTTGTATTAAACAACTAACAACAGCTACCATTTGATTGCTCTTTCCCAAAGTAGAAATTAAATAATGATCCATCAGACAATTATGGTCTTGCTGCCTGAGACACATCAAAACCATTGATCCTCGTCATCAGACAAAAATACCACCTTACCTTATCCATTTCCTACAACATAAAAAATTCCAAGCTCCATCAACATGGCATATGGTAATTAAAAGTACCAAACTGGTGGAACTAACCTTCTTGGATGTTTAGCAGCCATACTTTGAGGCCTATACTAATTTGGTCAGGGCAACATAAAGGATGGTTTTTGCTCCTTGCCCTTCTAGGTTGACTAAGTTCCAGGGGACTATGAGCATCTATCAAAATGTCCTGTAACTGTGGTGAGTCACCTGTCCTCTTGAGCAAAGAGGCCATGGAGACCCCACCAGATGGACTTGAACCAGTGTCCAGTCTACAAAGAGAAGGGTCAACACAGAGGAATCATTTCCTCCATGCTTTCAAGTGAAACCAGCCATGGTCGAGCAGGACCTTTGGCTTGTCTTCACATAGACTGAATTGGTAAAAGAAAGGAGCCAGGGGCTCTTCCCAAGCCCATGTTACCCCTGAGGAACAGATCCTCAAATGACCTTAAGAGTAAAAATAAATTGGTTTATCTGGGCCAACTGTAGGGTCTTAAACACTCAAAAGGAAAGCATAACTAAAGATTAATGAGGGTCAATAAAATTTTTAAGAGTCCATATGTATAGCAAAAGACTACATAACAAGAAACAAAGCCAGACAGGTGATACCTTCCTTGGAGGTATTGGCCAAGGTGGTGCAAGAGACTCCCAGGCAGTAACCCAGCATAGAACTGGGAAAATGCACCCAAACTTATCTAAAGGAATATTGACAACTGATTGCTGCTAGAGGAGGAACAGCTGAGATTCCTAAAACAAGGATCTCTAGATAGGCTAACTAGATTCAGCAGATGGACAAGCACCAGAGAATGGCTGGGGGTGTCGACAACACAGGGGACAGTAACATGGATGACAGAGTATGTGGGCTCCAGTAGGTGGGAAGGGGGAGGCTATGGGAGGGTGCCATTTGGGAAGTGGGTATATAGATGAATAAGATTGTGTGGGAGGTTCTGTATGATATACACACAGAAAAATCAACAAATTAAAAAAAAAACATATGTGAGGAGGTAGCATAATAATTTACTTCATGTTAAATAGTAGAGGTGATAAACATTATCAGTGAAATCTACCAGATGACTTTATATCCATTTTCAGGTACTAAGGATCTGAGTGTAACTGATTTTGACTAGTAATCATCAGATAAATAGAGATTAAAGACACATGTGCAAACTTCTAAGTGTTAGTAGCATTAAAAATGTAGGATACTACATATTTTAAAATGAAATGGAGATCTTCTTTAAAGGGTAAAAAGTCATTCAATTTTATATTTTACAAGGTTTATGTTGAGTTCAATATTATATAACTGTATTAATTCAACTGTGAACCTAAGAATTTGCAGCTACTTTTGAAAGAGATGTATCCTTGCTCTGGAATGTGTTAATAAATATGTTAAAGCTGTAATGAAATGCTTCTTCTAATCATATGGTTATTAAATTAAAAAAATAAAAATATAATAATTCTTCAAAGCATGAAAATCTGCTCCTTAATAATTAGTAGATGTGAAAAACATTACTGTAGAAATCTACCTGATGACTTTATATGCATGCTTAGATGCCAAGGAACTCAGAAAGTAACCGACTGTGACTAGTAATAATCAGATATATAAAGATTAGAAATGCATGTGCAAACATCTTAGTGTTAATCGCATTACAAATGAAGTTTTCTGTATGAAACTGTATATTTTAATAAGGGAATGGAGATCTTTTTTAAAGGTTAAAACCTCATTTAATTTTATGTCTTATATGGTTTATACTGAGTGCAATATTTTATAACTGTATTAATTCCACTGTAAACCTAAAAATGTACAGCCAATTTTGAAAGAGATGCATCTTGGCTCTGGAAAATGTTATTGAATATGTCAATGCTGTAGTAATGAAATGCTTCTTCTAAGTATGTGGTTTTTTAAATAAATAATTTAAAAAATACATAGGGTTAAAAAAAAAAAAAGATTTGCTGTTGTAAGTATACATCACGGCTTCTACCAGGTATCCACTGCTTGGCAAAAGGTGATGAATAAACAGCTGCTTAGATTCCATGTATAGGCCTCCATTTTCAAGAACAATACCTAAGAAGTATTTATGCTTGTCCATTTTTTTTTTTCATTTAAATGAAAATGCTTTTTAGTAAATGTGTGAGAGAAAATACACATGGTTTTGCATTCTGTTACCTGGAAAGGCATATAGCTCACTGCTTATGTTATTTCAGTAATGTATGTTAAAAATACGTGTTGTTTTATTTTGCAGCTTTGTTTTTTTCTTTTTTTTTTTTTTGGTTCAGAAAGTTGGACCTAGCCTGTGGCCACACGGCCAGTAGTTGGGTAGAAATGGAATTAGATCTTAGTTCTTTCAAAGGAAAAGGCTTATGTTCTCCGTGTTTGGGATTCAAATTTTATCAACTGGCCTAAATGCTTTCTTTGACTTTACAAGGTCATATGTACAATTTTAAAAACAGATTTAAATTTGTAGGATGTTTTCAACTACTCACCAAATAAATAGTGAAACCCTGTAAAATGGAGTAAATCCTTAACAATATACCAAGTTATTTGATTAGGAAGTCATTTTTAACGTCAATCTTGGAACACTGTGTTAAGCACTCACATTCTAATACTCTACAATCTCCTCTTATTCATCAAATTTCCATGTAGCTTTGGATGAGATCATAAGCTCTGATAATTCTGTGCACATCATAATATTTAAGAGAAAGAAAAGCCATTTGGGAACGGATTTGGCATCTTTCCTCATGAGGAAGGTTATAGTTTGAGGTAAAGTCTTGTCTCCCTTGGCCAAATCCCCTTTAATAAATGGATTACACTTCTGAATCACATGCCTACAGGCAAGAGAAACACTGCTCATATGAGCTAATGCTTAAAAACCAAGAAATCGCTCTCTCCTTCCCTCAGGCCTCTCTCCAGGGTAAGTCCACCATGCCCTCTTCACCTTGACTCCCCAGCATCATTCACCCTCTCATCTCCCCCACCTGTCTCTCCTAATTTGGGTCCTGTCCCATTCCTTGTCTTGGGGATACAGACACCTGGAGAACCAATACTGCTTCCTGATAATTTTCATCCAGACCAATATAGGGCCTTCTCTTGGATGCAGGAGCACTGCTTCTGGGCATGGCCCCACCCTAACCTCCCCTTCATTCCTCTGCCTGCACCACCAGCCAGCCTCTTTCTGGGATGCAGGGGCTGACCTTTCCTCTTGCTGGTCCTTTGTATCCAGATGAACCCAGCCCCTCCGTGCAGTCCCTAGGAGTCTTTGGGGGCCAACCCATCTGCCTTTGCATCTCTGGGTGGCATGGTTACCATCTGCCCTAGACCAGCATCTTTCCTGGGCAAGGCTTCCAGGCCAGTCCAACCCCCAAATTCCTAAGGCCAAAATCATTTCTGGAGGGATCCAGACCTTAGAGGAAAGCCTGAAAACATCTGACCCTCATCTGAATTGGGCTTCTGTGGAAACTCCTGAAAACAAAAGCAATCCAGCCACTCCAATATAAAATCAAAAGAGAAACAGAAGCTTAGATGAACCAGCTTTTCATGCCCCCAAAGTAAACCACAAAGACACATAAGGTTCACAAAAAGAAGCAGACCAAATTTGAAGGCCTGAGTCTCACAGAAGAATCAGAATCCACAAAAGAAATTCACATGCCAAAAGAAAAAATAATAACATGAAAAAACCAAAGTAACATAGCCCCACCAAATACCAATAGTCCTCTAGAGGAGTACAACGAGAACCCCTTAGAGATAATGCAGGACATGGAACTCATAAGAACAATTATAAACATGATAAAAGAATTTAGTGAATTTAAAGAACACACAAACAAATCAAAGAACTAAAGGA
>NW_008357493.1:4925736-4927929 GCF_000622305.1 Nannospalax galili | reverse complement strand
ATCAAGACTGGAAGATAAAGTGGACAAACTGGACCACTCAAGCAAAGATTATGAAAAATTTAAGAAATCACAAGAAAGAAATATGCCCGAGTTGTGTGACACCATAAAAAGACAAAACTTATGAATCATAGGCATACAGGAAGGTGAACAATCCCAAGATAATGGCATGGACCAGATCTTCAACAGAAACGTGAATGAAAATTTCCCAAAATTAAAGAAAAACATGGCCATACAAATACAAGAAGCATACAGAACACCAAACAGACAGGACCAGAAAAGAAACTCTGCACGGCACATCATAGTAAAAACACATGAACACATGGAGATTAAACAACACACTCCTGAATGATGAATGGGTCAAAAGAGAAATTAACAAAGAAATAAAAGTATTCCTGGAATTAAATGAAAAGGACAATACAACATGACAAAATCTCTGGGACACGCTGAATGCAGTCCTAGAGGGAAGTTTATACCTCTAAGTGCCTACATCAAAAAATCAGACAGAACACAAATAAATTACTTAACATTGCAACTCAACACGCTTGAAAAGCAATAGCAAATGAAACCCAAACCCAGCAGACAAGAAGAAATAACAAAAATCAGCACAGAAATTAATGAAATTGAAACAAAGAAAACAATACAAAGAATCAACAATTCCAAGAGCTGGTTCTTTGAAAAGATAAATAAGATTGACAGACCGCTAGCCCAGTTAACCAAAAGAAAGAAAGAGCACCTCCAAATCAACAAAATCAGAGATGAAAGGGGAACCATCACAACAGACACAGAAAGATACAGAACATTATAAGGGAGTACATTAAAAACCTATATACTACTAAATTTGAAAACCTAAAAGAAATGGATGGATATCTAAAGGCATGGGAACCACCAAACTAAACCAAGAAGAGATTAACAGCTTAAACAGGCCCATAAACAAAAAGAAATTGAAACATTAATACAAAACCTCCTGACTAAAAATATCCCAGGACCAGATGGATTTACAGCAGAATTCTATCAGATATTTAAAGAAGATCTGCATCCAATACTACTTAATTTATTGAAAATAATAGAAATAGAGGGAGAACTTCCAAATTCCTTCTATGAAGCAGGCATCACTCTAATACCAAAGCCAGGTGAAAATACAACCAAAAAAGAAAATTATAGACCCATATCCTTAATGAATATAGATGCAAAAAAATCTCAACAAGATACTTGCATGCAAACCACATACAGACACACATCAAAAAGATCATCCACCGTGATCAAGTCGGCTTTATCCAAGAGTTGTAGGGATGGTTCAATATATGTAAGTCAATAAACATCCTAAATCATGTAAATGGACTCAAAGACAAGAACATGGTTATCTCAATAGATGCAGAGAGCCATATACAACAAACCCACAGCCGACATCATTTTAAATGGAGGAAAAACTGGAAGCATTCCCATTGAAATCAGGAACCAGAGAAGGCTGCCCACTATCCCCACTTCTCTTTAACATAGTACTTGAAACTGTGGCAAGAGCAATAAGACAAGAGAAGGAAATTAAATGAGTAATAATTGGAAAAAAAAAGAGATCAAATTATCCCTTTTTGCAGATGATATGATATAATACCTAAGGGATGCCAAAAATTCCACCTGAAAACTCTCAGAATTTATTAACACTTTCAGTAAAGTGGCAGGTTACAAAATTAACCTACAAAAGTCTATAGCCCTTCTATACACCAATAACAAGCAATCAGAAAAAGCACATGGAAACTCTCCCGTTCACAATAGCTGAAAAAAAAAATATCGTGGAGTAAATCTGACAAAAGACATTAAAGAGCTCTACATTGAAAAATTTAAATCTTTAAAGAAAGAAATTGAGGAAGACATCAGAAGATGGAAGGACCTCCCATGGTCATGGATTGGAAGAATTAATAGCATAAAAATGACCATCCTACCAAAAGTCATATATAGATTCAACACAATGCAAATCAAAATCCCCATGACAGTTTTCACAGAATTGGAAAAAAGTATCCTAAGATTCATATAGAAGCACAAAAGACCTCAGATATCCAAAACAACCCTGAACACTAGAGCAATGACAGGGGGATTACTATACCAGATTTTAAGCTGCATTACAGAGCTATAGTCATAAAAACAACATGGTACTGGCACAAAATAGACCCATAGACCAATGGAACAAAATTGAAGACC
>NW_008357493.1:4924615-4925550 GCF_000622305.1 Nannospalax galili | reverse complement strand
TTGTAAAGCCTGAAACTCTGAAACTATTAGAAGAAAACTTTGGGAAAAACCCACAAGATATAGGCGTAGGAAAGGATTTGATAAACCGGACATCAATTGCTCAGGAAACAAGGACAAGAATTAATAAATGGGATCTCATCAAACTAAAAAGCTTCTGTACATCAAAGGAAACAACCAAGGAAGCAAGAAGAAAACCCACAGAATGGGAGAAAATCCTCACCAGCGACACATCTGAGAGAGGTTTAATAACCAGAATTTATAACGAACTCAAAAAACAGAGAACCAAGACAAGAAGCAACCCAATTAAAAGAAGGACTAAGGAGCTGAAAAGAGAGTTCTCAAAAGAAGAAATAAAGATGGTACAGAAGCATATTAAAAGATGTTCAACATCATTAGTAATTAGGGAAATGCAGATTAAAACCACTTTAAGATTTCATCTTACCCCAGTCAGACTGGCTAACGTTGGGGCTGCCTGATACAGCGGCACCTTGGGCCTATGAGTTCCGAGGCACTTCCGCAGCCTGACCTAGAGTCAGCCCGCCTGTCTGGTCACTTATAAAAACTCGCCAAGGAGAACTCTTAAAAAACTACAAATGAACCTATCATTTGACCCAGTTATAGCACTCTTTTGTATATACCCCCAAAACTCATCCTATTGCAGAGGCACATGTACATCTATGTTTGTTGCTGCTCTTTTCACAATAGCTAATAGATGGAAGCAACCTAGGTGTCCCTCAATTGATGAGTGGATAATGAAAATGTGGTTCATTTATACGATGGAGTTTTACTCAGCAGTAAAGAAAGATGAAATCATGAAATTTGCAGGTAAATGGATGGAACTAGAATCTGTTATAATAAGTGAAGTAACACAGACTCAGAAAAAAAATGACATATGTTCTTCCTCATATGTGGATCCTAGAACCAGACACTGATAA
>NW_008357493.1:4918289-4924072 GCF_000622305.1 Nannospalax galili | reverse complement strand
TTGGTCAGAGGGACATAAAGGACAGTTTTTGCTCCTTGCCCTCCTAGTCAACTAGTTCCAGGGGACTATGAGCATCTCTCAAAATGTCCTGTAATTGTGGTGGGTCACCTGTCCTCTTGACCAAGGAGGCCGAGGAGACCCCACCAGATTGACATGAACCCATGTCCAGTCAATAAAATGGAGGGTCAACACAGAGGAATTGTTTCCTCCATGCTTCCAAGCGAAGCCAACCATGGTCGAGCAGGACCTTTGACTTATCTTCACATAGGTGAAACTGGTAAAAGAAAGGAGCCAGGGGCTCCTCTCAAGCCTATGTGACCCCTGAGGAACAGATCCTCAAATGAACTTTAGAGTAAAAATAAATCAGTTTTATCTGGACCAACTGTATGGCCTTAAACATCCAAAAGGAAAGTAGAACCAGAGATTAAATAGGCCAACATAATTTCATAAGAGTCCATATGTATAGCTAAAGGCTACATAACAAGCAACAATGCCAGAAAAGCAATACCTTCTTTTGAGTTGATGGCCACGGTGGCCAAAGGGCTTCCCAGATCATAACCTAGCATAGAACTGGGTAAATGAACAGCAGACCCCAATTTTATCCAAAGGAATGTAGACAACTGATTACCGCTAGATGAAGAACAGCTCACCCTCTTAAAACAAAGACCTCTAGATAGGCTGACTAGATTCACCAGAAGGGCAAGTAGTGGGGAATGGCTGGGGTGCCAACAACACAGCAGACAGTAGCAGGGATATCAGAGTATAATGGCTCTAATGGGGGGAGGGAGGCTATGGGAGGGTGCTACCTGGGAAGTGGGTGTATAAATAAAGAAAAAAGGAAAATTTTTTCAAAGCATAAAAATTTTCTCCTTAATAATTAGTAAATGTGAAAAACATTGGCATAGAAATCTACCTGATAACTTTATATCCATGCTCAGATGCCAAGGAGCTCAGAAAGTAACCTACTGTGACTAGTAATAATCAGATATATAGAGACCAGAAACACATGTACATCGTAGGGTCAATTGTATTAAAAATGAATTTTTCTGTATGAAACTGTATTTTAGTAATAAAATGGAGATCTTTTTTAAAGCATAAAACCTCATTTAATTTTGTGTCTTATAGGGGTTATACAGAGTACACTATTGTATGACTGTATCAATTCAACTGTAAACCTAAAAATTTACAGCCAATTTTGAAAGAGATGCATCTTAGCTCTGGAAATTGTTATTGAATATGTCAATGCTATAGTAATGAAATGCTTCTTCTAATTATATGGTTATTAAATGAGTAATTAAAAAAACTTCAAAATTCCCACAAACTTATGGGAGCCACCATTAAACTTGCTATGCTTTAAAAAGGCAGGTGACAAGCCAGCTCCCTGCTAAGCCCTAAGGTGATAGAGAATTTGCTAAGACTTTAGATGTAATAGAAAAATTTAAAAAATCCATATGAATATATGACAACCCATTTACCTTTTTTGGATAAAAAAAAGCAAACATCAGCAAACATGTGGAATTTCTTTTATTTTACATCCCAAACAGAGCCAAGGTTTGTGTGTCATTTGATTGCATGGTTGTGATAGTTTTGTTGTATTTGTGTGATACATACCAATCCCACCCATTACCTTCAACTATATACCAAAGATCAGTTGAAACAGTATGTATTCATGAGTGAGTGTACTGATCTACTTTTATTGCCTATGTACCTATGATTATAACTTTAAATAAAGGAAAAGGCCATATGCTTTAAAAAATTCGTATTTTGTGTATGAGTGTGTGTGTGTGTGTGTGTGTATGAGAGAGAGAGAGAGAGAGAGAGAGAGAGAGAGAGAGCTATTAAAGCCAGATATAGAATAAAAGAATATTGATTGTTGGGAAGAATCTTTCTTCCTTTTTAAAAGGGAATATTTATAAAAATCAAAAACATATTCACGGCTTTAACATTGTCATTTTCTGTGAATTATAGACTTTTATTACAGTACTGATCCATTTTAGTGGTTAACTTCTACACACTAACTGAGCATGGACCACAATGATTTCTAGAGAGGAAAATGGTGAGAACCCTTTAAATTAAAAATCAGCAGAATTAGCTGGGTGTGGTGGTGCACACCTTTAATCCCAAAGCTCAGGAGACAGACGCAGGTGGAGTTCTGTGAAATCAAGGCATGCCTGGTCTACATAGTGAGCTTCAGGCCAGCTGATGCTGGGGCTGGGGCTACAGGAAAAACTGTCTCGTCTCGAAAAGATTTTTTTAAAAATTACCATAACTGGAGTTTGAAGAAATACTTTCTCATAAGTTTAAAATCACATTATAGGGCAATCAGGCTATTGGAGTACATTTGAAATGGAATGTGTCAATGAATGGGTGTGATGGCTATATCACATCAAACATGGTTACAGTAGCATGCAGCAATGCCTTTCTCAAACATAATCGGTCTCCCCTCTGGACAGACATATTGATGTGGTAACTGTTGTCAGTGAGCACTGTGGGAACTATCTTTGCTGCCGAGAACATTGTCCTCTACCAGAAATGCAGCTCAGTCTGGGGGCTGGTAAGATAAGCAAATTTCTGAGCACAACTAGATTTAGTGGATAAGATTTTGATGATGGGGTCACATATTGGTATTTTAAGGTTTTTAGCTCATCCTCATGTAAACTAAATAAGAGAACCATATGTTAATCTCAATTTGGTTACCAATTAGTTGTATATAATTATATAATGCAGAGGATAAATTTGAATGTCTCCTAATCATTGGCATACACACACATGCATAAAAATATACATAGAAACATACATTTATATACAGATACATGCATATACTTACACATCTACACACAGATAGACATGTACACATACACACAAATATACATTCACATACATCAACACATATGCATACACATACATATGCATGCATTCATGACATCAACACACATGCAGACACATACATATACATACACATGTATACATGCACATACAACACACATATATGCATTTTCATATGTACATACACACATATAGTTATCAAAATTTCATAATAAAATCACTCTTCTGTTTTATTTTGTGTTACTGTTCAGATATTCATGACAGCATCTACCTAGTAATTTGTTCAAATGTAATTTTAAATAGAAAGGATGTGATAATATGCAACAGTAATATGTATTTCAGTTGAGATAGAGTAGATAATCCTGAAGTGGAAGCATTGTTAAACCTATGTTTAACAATGTGACAATTTGTGGTTCCAGTGTTTGAGAATGCACTCTAGATGTTAGTCCTCAATGTAGCCCTTGAAATAATATCTAGAGGACTTGGATTACTATTAACCTGAAGTTTGTGGTAGAGATTTGTTATCCTTTAGAAATTTCAGATAATATTTAAATAAAGAAATTCTGTCATTTGGATTTAGGCTAAATTTATTAAATTATATCTTGCTTTTAATGATATTTAATTGCTTTCACATAATAAGGTATGTTGGGAAAATAACTGGAAAGCATTAAGAAATTACAGCTCTCCTCATGTCTGTAGTTGCAATACACTATCAAACTCTGGTTCAAGGAGGCTAGAAAAGAGAGAGAGAAGAAAATCCTTGTGTCCTTTTCTTTATTTAAATTTTATTTATTATTTTATTTTATGTGTATGAGTGTATTGCCTGCACATATATAAGTGCTCACATGTCATCCAATACCCGTGGAAGCCAGAAGAGGGTGTCAGATTCCCCTGGAACTGGAGTTATGGACGGTTGCTAGCTGCCATGTGGTTTCTAGGAATTGAACCGAGGTCCTCTGCAAGAACAGCCAGTGCTCTTAACTGCTGAGCCATCTCTCCAGCTCCTTCTTTCTTTTGTTAAAGACAGGGTCTCCCTAGGAGTTTTCTTACACAGATCAAGCTGGCCTTTATCTCTCAGAGGTCTGCCTACCTCTGAGTACCAAGATCAAAGTGTGTGCCACCACACTCAGCATCCTTGTGTCCTTTTAATCAGAAGGCAAATCTGTCTTTAAAATTCCTCAAGAGCCTTGGACTAGGGTACATGTGGTCAGCTATAATGGGAGATCTTGGTATAGACTGTGGTGGGGAATAATGCTTAGGCCAACCTCTCAAAAGCATCTAAGTTCTTAGTATAGATCTGCCACAAACCATGTTTAGAAATGCCAAATTATTTTTAAAACAAAAATTCGGCAATCATTAAATGATATTTATTTATAAATTAATGTTAACCAGCATCTCACTGAAACAAGTCAGTTGGATTAACCCAACTAAACTACTTATAAAGAGGAACATCTTTCTAAAGGCTTTTTATCTCTGATAATTTCAATAATGGGTTTAATACCTACCTACAAGAGAAAGAACTTAAGCTCAGTAATTTTCCCCAGTTCCTATCTCCAGCAGCATACACTGACATAAAACAGATGCTTATATACTAGTTCCAGGTGTATCTAGGGAGATAAACTGCAGTTTTCCCCACTGACTTGGCCCAGTGTCTCTATGCCTCTTACCTAAGGAATGCTAGTCCAGGATTTCCGGTTTTGTCATGAACAGCTCAGTCAGCAGCACAGAGATGAATCTGATGAACTTCCAAGAGCTCTTCTAAGGATATTGTCAGATTTGCTGCTCGTGTAGTCTAAGAATTTGCTGATATCCATAAGCAGTCAGTGTTGCCTCCTTCCTATTAATTTTCCTGCCATCTGTGCTGCCAGATGCAGTGAGAACAAGGGAGGATCTCCACCCTTGGGAAGAAAAGCCAGCTCCACCCGATGGCTCTGCCTCTGCCTGGGGGGTTGATTCCTCCCTTAGTCCCAGAGTGTTTCTACTTTCCACCAAAGTGTGAGCAGGCAGGGCTTGGAAACATTTAGTGCAGAAATGATTTATTCTGAATGGAACATCTTTCTTGACTTTTGAAATTCATGAAATACTTCAGAGCATATTTGCTAGCTAGATTACAGCTTAATATGAATGGCTGTTTTGACCAAGGTCAGTGAAGAAAGATTCAGTCAAAGAGGGAATTAAAACAAGAACTAAAGACAGGACTTGGGAATCCAAAGTCAGTATATGATAAATTCAGGATAGGGCCTGTATAAAGATCTGCTGCATTCCTGAAACAAGTTTGCAAATTATGCCAGGATTGTAAGATACTTCAAAATCATGGAAAATACATCTTCTTGGCATACAAGCCGCCTTCTTTTCTGGCTAGGTCTCTCTCTACACTTTTGTTTATTGTGTTTCTTCCGCAAGCATGTGTTGAGAATCATGTGAATTTCTGTATTCATTAGGACTGAGCATCTGTGTGTTGACTGTGAATACACATGTGTGTGTCTCATTTCATGTTAGATTCATCAATGGACATGAGTTGTTCCCTCTCTGTCCTATGGAGCAGTCTACTACTGAGAAAACATGAATTATTGCACATTTATGAATCCTGTGATATGTTTGGTATGTTACTATTTTAATTAGTCACTTACATACACACATTCAGAAATTCTATCAGCTAAAGGGAAATTTGAATTTCTGAGTGTAAAAAAAAGTCATTTTACTTCATATTATGAACACAAGCAATTTTTAGGAATAATTCTAAAGTCAAGTTAAACCATTTGTAATTCTCTCTTGTTTATATTGTTTGCCTGGATTCAACATGAAGTGATAGATTTATAGTGATAGCAATTATGGTGATATTAAATAGATTATTATTTTGTTCTATGCAAGCTAAAAATTTCTGTGCAGTTTTGAAACTGGATAATCCACTTAAATTTGCAGAACTTCCATTTCTTAAGGATAAGTAAATGAATCCC
>NW_008357493.1:4904745-4917769 GCF_000622305.1 Nannospalax galili | reverse complement strand
AACTCAAGTGTATAAATATTCACAGGATTTGATTATCCACACTATGCCAAGCATAAATGTTCATGGACCATTTTAATAAGAACTTGTCTTTTTATGTTTTATGCAGGATATGAAATGTACTAATTTTTCAGTTGAATCATGAATATATACTGCATTTTATTCAGATTCATAACCTTATCTTTCTTTCAAATAAGATATAGTTTCAATCAATCACTATGGTTGGATTTTTTCTTAGGTGAAACGCCATGTTATATAATTTAAAATTTTATATCTACTTGAGCTTTCATAATCAAGTTTGCATTATAAACTCTAAGGGAGTCTGTGCTAGGAATTCTGAGAGAAAACACTTCCCTTAGAATGGAAAGTCAAGGGGCTGGAGAGATGGCTCATCAGTTAAGAGCACTGGCTGCTCTTGCAGAGGACCCAGGTTCAATTCCCAGCACCTACATGGTGGCTAAAATTCATCTGTAACTCGAGCTCTAGGGGAATCCTACATCCTCTTCTGACCTCTGCAGGCATTGCACAACATGGGTGCACTTATATACATAAAACACTACTACTACTGTTACTACTATATTGGAAAGTTAATCAAACTCAAGCATACAGGTCTCCCTGTAGCCCCAGCTATGCTGAAACTCATTACATAGACCACTGTTCTCTGGAAGGTATACATCAGGCAACACAACTTCGTTCTTTATTCCTAAAGAGTTAGACAGATAGTCCATACACTTTGAGGAGCATCCTTCAGTGTGGGCAACTTCTTGTGACTGACTGTACTATGTATGTCCTGCAGCTTAGAAGGCAGCTCTGCATTGTCTCATGCAACACTCAGTGGCAAGAATTAGTGAACACTAGAGTAGAGAATATACTGCCTCTTGGGCCACTCTTGCACTGGGCTCTTGCTATTTAAATTAAACATGAGTTCACATAATATCTTGGTGACCATCTATCTGCCATTGGAGTCACTCCTTCTACCTTACTATAAATTGTTTGTTTGTCAAGGCTCAGCTTATTCAACGAAAGGTGAATTCAGGGGTTCCCTGTTCAATGAGTGTACAAAAGCACAGATACTTCCTTCCCAGGAATCTGTGAAGAACTCTTACCTTGCTGTTACCAAAGATAATTTCATAATTCAATTTTTTGAGACAAGTCTCCCTGTAGTCCCAGCTACCTGGAACTCATTACGTAGACCAGGTTGGCCTTGATATCACAGAAATCCATCTGTCTCTATGATAATTCACTTTTTATTAGAGGCAATGTAAACATCAAAGATGCATATGAAAATGTTGTTTCCTGAATGGTAGCTGTAATATTTTATAAAAAGATGACTTGGGGTCAAGTGAACTAGCTATATACCCAGATCTATCACTTTTTGTCTGACCAAGTAGAAATGAAGTAGATTTTATAAGCTCCAATTCTTCTACAATAAAACTGAGTAAAGATTATCTTCTGCTGTTTATTAAATATTTGTATCAGAGCCTTATCATATCTACTCATTAATCTTACTACTTCTGAGCACATTGAATTAAAAATATTCCACAAATGTAATCAGCTAGTTAAGTTCATCATCCATATTTGGCTGGTAGAGACTAGGACAGAAAAACAATTAAAGAGAATCCATCTATAATAGAAGGCCCTTGTTATTATAGTTCTGAATCGCATGGTCTCTGATAGAGGAGAAAGACGTCAATCCCACATATTATTCGAGATGATCATTTTTAATTGAGAAGATAATTATATTTTTATATATATTGTGTGTGATTACACACTCTTCACAAGTCTCTCCTTTAATAACAAATTATCTACACGTAACAACTTATATTGATAAAAATCGGTTAAATAAGGAAGTATGGCATTGGCAATTGAAAAAGCTGGTAACAAGATAAAGGAATTGGAGGAAAATAACAGGTTAAACCATTGTGGTATACACATTTGAAGACAAAATAGTCACATCCCATGGATGAGATGACTCAGCAGTTAAGAACACTGACTGTTCTTGCAGAGGACCCAGGCTCAAATCCCAGCACCCACATGGCAGCTAACAACTGTCTGTAACTCTAGTTCCAGGGGATCCGTCAGCCTCTTCTGTCCTCTGGGGGTGTTGCATGACATGGGTGCACTTACCTACATGAAGGCAATACACGCATACACAAAAATGAACACAATAAATAAAATATTTAAATAAATAAATACATAAATAAAATATTTTATTTCTAAAATTATACAAAATAAGGTCTGGAGAGATAGCTAAATGGTTAAGAACACTGCTTTTTCTAAGGACCCACATTCCCAGCACCCACATGGCAGCTAACAACTGTCTATAACTCCCAGAGCATTTGATGCCTTTTTCTGAACTCTGCAGGCAATGCACAACACGAATGCACTTACATATCTGCAGGCAGTACACTGACAACCTCAAATTAAAAAATACACATCATAGTCACATTATATATAGATTTTATTTTTGAAATACTTTATTATTTTTATTTTATGTGTGTGACTATATTGCCTGCATGAATATAAGTGCACCTGTGTCTGGCAATGCCCACAGAGGTCAGAAGAAGACATCAGATTCCCCTCAAAATCGAAGTTAACTGACAGGTGTGTGTGGAAACTGAACCAGGGTCTTCTGCAAGAGCAGCAAGTTGCTGTTAATTGCTGAATCATTTTTCCAGCCCAAGAAACAGATTTTAAAAGATCATTTTTCAGTAAGAGCTGAACTCTAAAAATCTTTTTAATAAATTGTTAAAATATTTTGGGAAAATTCAAATGTTAAAAGCTAATCAAAGCATCGTAACATTGAATAAATTTTAAAATATGTATAATATAGGATTTAGTAAAATATTAGAAATCATGCTTTTACTTAGGATGAAATTATTTTAAAATTCATGGAAAAAATTATATCCTCGATCATACTATTAAAATATACGTACATTGTCAGCATATAATTGCTAAAATTTCTCAAAAATACTGAAAACAAAACAAAACAAAATCTATGAACTTCAGAATAATGTACAAATTCCCAGAGCAGAAGTTATTAAGTGAATGATCAATAAATTTAACATTAAAATTTATTCAACAACAAATTTTATGTATATTTTTTCTGAAAATTATAGCCCTTAATTGAATTTGCATTGTATTGAACCAACCAATGACTTGTATTCTGAATTTTAAGCAAAAGTCAATTAAGTAAGGCAAATATGCAAACAAACTACACAAAACAGAAAAACACATTCTAGAAATAGGAAATGAAGGTGAAGAGACTTGAATCACAAAACAGGTATCTGTAAAGTTGACAAAACTAAACCCTTCTGAAAAATTGGAGAACAACCCTCACATTTTGTCCCAATCAATGAAACTAGAAAGAAAGAAAAATTCTGTCAAAAACCATGCATAAGGGACCATGTTGAAGAAAGGCAATTTCTTTTGGGTTCACATGATGTGGTTTCAAGCAAATTTATGGAAAGGCATGTGATCCTGAGATGGGACGGGATTATGGATGTGTGCACCGACATGGAGTTGTGTTTAAAGGGAGCAAGATGCCAATATTTAAGAGAGCATTTTATATGAAATACAAATTTTTTATAAGTTTACAGTTAACTACATAAAAAGTATATTAAAAGGTAATTCTGACATTAAGTAGTGATTATCTTTGTGAAAGGAGGAAGTGGGAAGGGGCTTGAAGAGAGGACACACGTGTGTTCTGAGTCTGCATGCTTTATCTCATAGACAATACACTCATGTTACCATGACAAATTATAACCTTTGATGAGGAAGACAGAATACAATAACTCATACATATTTGAGAATCTTATATCCCATCCTTATTGAAATATTTCCCTTTTATGGCATTTTAATGTAACAAAACTGGTCTAAGGAGAAAATAAATACGAGAGCATCCACTAGAGGAAAACAGAGAAAGCGTTTTTCATTTTTTGCCGACTTGAGCAAATGGAGACTCACTGCAAGCCTGAAGCCTGGACTTTCCGTACTCGGTTATGTGTTTCACTGACCTCAGCTCTGTTTCCAGAGTCCGCTTTTCACAGGTTTAAAAATGATTGCATAACAGTACTTTTTATTGTTAAATTTAACAAAGACATATACATTTTGAAGCAGGCTGTCTTGGGTGGATATTACTTCACATGGCAACATGCCCCAGCACAGAGGTTTGAACACCAGAAAAGCACAGAGCCGCCAAGCTTGTCTGTGCACACACCTGCATGTGACGCTACCAGAGGTTCACATTTTTATTTCCGTGGTCTACTTTCTCTCCAACCTCTCATAAATCCAAATAATGCCAGGCACACTCTTACAACATCTGGTTCCTACTGGAAGGTTATAGTGTGAGTGGTACTTGGAGATTTGAAATGAAATTGAGAAAAATTGTTCCCTCACTTGTGTATTTTCTATTGAAAGAAATAAGACCTGGACAAATATGGGGTTCCTATAACCTCATTGTGGTATAAACACTCATAATAACATACAGCTGAATGAGTATTTATTAAGGGGAAGCTCCATCTAGATCCTGTTGGCAACAAGAAAATGTTAAATATGATGTATAGACTTCTGTAGTTTGTTGGAAAAGTGGATACAGGTCATATAAATCAGAAGATACATTGTTTTGGGGACATGAACTAAAATTATACAATGAAGAAAATCGGGATGTTTTCCTAAAATAACAAAAGGTACAAGGTTAATAAAGGACAGATGAAAAGTTTGATAGAACATGAATTAAAAAGAAAATAATTTTCTTTCTCTAAACATGAAATCAGTATGAGTTCATTTTAGGATGTGTTGGCAATTCAGGAAAGAAATACTGAGAGATCTGCCAGGAATGTGTTTGTGTTTCAGTAAGTAAAGGTCTCTTACAGGTGCCCCTAGGACTATGTGAAACTATGCTAAGCTGTGAGCCACAGGGCCAGGTGCATTGCATGGCTGCTCTGGTTTCCTCTAAAGTAGAAAAGAGGCTGCAGGCTTCCACTTTTACTGTGGGAACATTTGGGAAAAACATTTGCAGGCAAAGTGCAAAATGCAGAAACGGAAACAAAAACTACAGACTTGGAGTGGCTGAATGCTGGGAATTGGTGGGTGGCTGTGAGGGTGTGAGAGGCTTTACTGTCAGGAAAACACTTTGGGTAATATTTATAACATAAAATATCCCCATATTAGCCAGTACATGACATTTCTCTCTTAAGTACCTCAGAGAATTTTAGTACTAAAATAATTACTGTAACCTGTGATCTCTGTTGCTTGTTTCTCTCTAGATCTTTGTATGGACATTGTTTTTTTAGGTTTTGTTGATTTTAATTGATTTTTAAAGCTAACGTATAAAAGAATGATTTCACGATAGCACATACATGTATAAATGCACATCTATTTACAAATATATATGTCAATCTGCCTTGTTCTTTCCCCTCCTCTTTCACTGCCCTCTCTCATCATTCCATTTTAACCTCTTTCTAGAGGTTAAAGATTTTCCTCTGTTGCTTTCTTGAAATAGATATTCCATTACCCTGTTTTTCCCCTCATGACCTTCCCTCAAGATCTTTTTATTATAGTCAATTTCTACTCTCCTTTCCTACACATGTGTGTGTTTGTATGTAAATAAATAAAACTGATTTTAGATTTTGCATATTATAGAAAGCATGCAATATTAGTCTTTCTGTGTTTGGTTTATTCCCTTAACATGAGACATCAGGTTTCATCTATTTTCTTGTGTGTCATGATTTCTTTCTTTCCTCAAACACCTTTGGACTTGTTATTGATGATGATGATGATGATGATGATACATTGTAGAAACTGTATTAATCTTGTTCTTGTTTGTGGACTCTTAAAAGAAAAGAATGAATTCAAATGGTTCATTGGCATGGAGACCACTTGAGGGCTGGAGTGGTGGCCTCCTCAGGCTAGTACCACCCAGCTCTTGATGTACACCATCATTTTGCATCATAGAAGGAGTCTCTCTCTCTATCAGCTCCTTAGTCTTCAGCATGAGCTTGAAATTTTCTGATTTGTGATTTCAGACTGTTTTCTTTTTCCATCTTGCCCATTTTCTCTAACCAGATTGCTACTAGAAACTCATTCTTTTGTATTCCAAAACAAGTACTTAATATAGTCAGTCACTGCTCAAATCATAGTTATGCAAGAGAATTATAAATTACACTAACAAGCCTATGTATTTCTGCCTCCACACACATCCCTTAAATACTGTGTGTGAATTTAGGGATTTTGGTATAATGAATGGAAAGGAACATAATGCTCAGAGATTTCCCATGTTGCCAACTTTAATTCTGTCTAAACTAAAACACAGTTTTTATGTTTATTAGTAGTAATAGTAGTAACAGTATTTTAATTAAATCTGCATTTCACAGAAGAGAATGACATTGTATGAGGGGTCCCACGTACATGGAGCTCTGAATTTCTAATGTGTTTTAATCCTGAAGAGATTTCTCAGAAGATTTTAAATCAAGCTTAGATCTGTTATGAACTAAGGATTAAGTTGATTATTGAAATATATAACTTGGAGATAAAAAGTAGGGAGACTCCTACTGACTTTATGATCAACTGATCGCAATTTATCATTTGTCTTTAACAACATGATGTTAGAGATTGTTTTCCTAATGGCAACATAATGTATTGGCATATTCACCGAAGAAGGTAGCACATGAAAATTCCTTTAAAATTCATTATTACTGGAACTGGAGAGATGACTCAGTGGTTAACAGCACTGTCTACTCTCACAGAGGACCTGGGTTCAGTTCCCAGCATCCACATGGCAGTTAACAACCATCTGTTAACTCCAATTCCAGGGGATCCGATCACATCTTCTGACCTTCATGGCCACTGCATGCATGGGTGCCATTCTATACCTGAAGGAAAAATACTCATGCATATAAAATGAAAATAAATGAATTCTTAAAAAAAATTAACATTCACTACTGAGAACTGAATGGCAAATAACAATGTAGGCCGTATTGTCTACTTATGTTAATCATTCTGATTTTTTTTATTCCACTCTGTGTTGCAGCATACAATTATGCTTTATTATTATTTTTATGACCATGATAACTATTTATGAACTAAATATGCACCTCAAATCCTTTCATTGCACATTCACAAATGGTAGAATCTCAGTGTTCTCAAATTACAACTTTGTATAATACAGATTTCAGATAAGGAAGAAAGAATGAACACAAAAAGTATGTACCCATACACATGAAATTGGTACTTTTTATATTCATACTATAGACATATTTTATGCCTGTAAACATATACATATATATATTACATTTCTGTAAAATATATCACTATACACATCCATACTTACCTATTTTTATTTTCTTTATGGAACATTTATCATTTTCCAAAATAGTGCATAAGTGCCAGTATTTGCACTTTTACATCTTATGTATTCATAAAGGGTTTTGAATACCATCATACAAGACTGCTACAGAGCACTGCTCATGTTAAAATGCTCTGTGAAGGAAAAAAGGGAGTGAACGGGGTTGAATCTCAGGGGCTCATCTTATTTGCTGATGGGAAGTGTGATGATCTCAGTGAGAGAGTCTCTCCATTGCCATTGGACAGCAGTGTCAGGAGGAAGCTCTCAAGAAAGGGCTGGGCACTTGGGGCACATCAGCTCTAGTCCAGACACTCGGAATGTATAAAGCCATTCCAACAGTATTAAAAACCGATGGGGAATGTAAGAGACATTAAACATGTATTAAACATGTTTTCAAGAAATATTCAAATGAAAGCCACTAAGAAATATTCAAATATAAGGCATTAAAATCTAAGCAGTTCTGGTTTTATCATAAAGACTTTCAATATATAAGCTGAAGTTGATTATCTTTTCTTTCTTTTTTAAAAATATTTTTACTTAAGCCCAGAATAAACTAACACATCCGAGGGTAGTGTCGGATTTGGTGGGTTTTTTTTTTTTTGTTTGTTTGTTTTGTTTTGTTTTTCTGGTCTCCGTATAAGCTTTCAAAAACACAGGTCAAACTTTCAAATGATAGTAAATTTTAAATTCATTTAAATGCTGTGGCCAGTGGGATTTTTTTTAGAGGCAAAAGAGCTAATTTATCTTTGGGTATAAAACTTCTTTAAAAAGAAAACAGTAAAGTCTCCTTTAAAATATTCTTCGCACTCATTTTGTCACAGAGTTCTTATTCACCAAAGCCTATAATCTATAAAAGTGACTTTGAGGTCACAACAATATATAGAACATTCTGCAACATTTAAGCTTTATATTTATTTCAAAGTTAAGCCCATAGTAAAGCGATTATAGTTTTAATTAGCTACTAAAGATCTATGGACTCACTCAAATTATATGGTTTGTAAGCTAAAGTTTAACTATTTCCTGCAACAGGAAATTGCTGTTAGTTATTATTTTACAGCTTGATTCTTCACTAACGATAAAAGTTCTTATCGAACCTATCTAAAATAGCATCGACTTCATAGGTAATGTTATAAAGATATCCAAATACATGCTTTCATTCTCACAGATTGGCTACTATTAAGAAGAAAATCATACACACTGTGTGCATAATAACATGATATTTTACATGATTATATACACATAGGTGGAGAAAAATGCAAGCATACATATAATCAAAGTGTGGAGATGTGTTTCAGACATATCTGAGGCAGTTCAGTTGTTAAATCCTCACTCTATTTCATGGGTAGGTTATATATATATCTTAGAATTTATTCACATTCATTAAGCAAGGTCAATCTAGATATCCTAAGTATTTCTTCACATTCCCTTACTGTGGAAACTCAAAATCTGCTATTCATAATTCAGTTTATAGTAATTTGATCTATTTAAGTATGTCTTAATGTTGATAGATTTAATTCAGTTATTTTGCCATTCTAACATTTTGATAATAATATATATTCTTAAAAGTATCCTTGGAAGGTATATGCAATGGCATTTCAGGATGAATTGTGCTGAGACAAGGGGTGTGAGCAGATGAAGAAAAGAAACATGATCAGTATCTTACACGTTGCAGATGGAGATTCACGAGAGTATACGAAGCTATGGCCATAGTTTAATAGCCTGCAGCCTTCTTATACATCATCTACTTCACTTCTGTATCTGTCTCCTTCTATTCATCCCTTTACTTAAAATACTTTCAGTTATTTTCTTTATAATTTGAAGCATCTCCAAGGTAAAAAATCTAATGATTTTATGAATTAAGTACTCAGAAACCTTTCGTATTATAGGCCCATTATAGACTAGCAAGGAAATAAAACTTTTTGTGTTTATACGACCTGGAACAAGAACACCTGTGCTCACTATTCCTATGCAACAGTTCTTGAACCCCTCCCCAACACATTAAGGGGAGAGACATAAAAGTGAAACGCTAAGAAAAAAGAAGAATGTCATATTTTTTCTAGAAATAATAGGATTGTGCATGAAAATTTCTCCAAACTTACAAATATCCTAGAAATCAAAAATGAATTTATTAAAATTAAAAGAGTAAGTTTGTTATATAATCAATTATTTTTGCATATATTGCTTGTGAAAATTGCAATTAATTTTAAGTGCTCTATTTAAAATACCATCAACATGTAAACTTTTAAAATACTAATATAACATATATGCACACATTCAAGTTATGACAAAATGCATACATTTAAACTTTTCAGAGACTTGGAAGCTCTGACTTAATATAAAAGTATACTTATTTCATTGAATAGGATGATCAACACTTTTTGAAATGCTACTTCTCTAGTCACTGGTCTAAATCCCACATTTGGTTATTATACATTGTATATATAAAAATACTATAATTAGAATTGAGAAGGTGAGGTTGGAGAAAGTGTTGGGCAACTTATAGTTAGCTCATGTTTGAAATTCTTAGTAAATATTTATAATAATAAGCATAATTTAGATTTAACTTGTGGATAGACAAATTTGTGGGCAGAGAAGCAGACTAACAAGTTTTAGAGCAGAGCAGAGCATATGTGTTATTTTCTTATTCACAAAGATTGCAAATCATTTCAATGGAAAACAGAAAACACTTTCCAATTATCTTGCTTGAGTCAAGGGAAATAAGTGACCCCAGAATTTGACTCTCATTCACAATTTACAGAAGTAAAAGCATTATGTGCAAAACAGGTACCTAACAAGTCTGGGCCATTTCTTAATATTTGATAACTAATGAATGCATTGAAAAAATCCACCTCTCTATGCACACATGGAAAATCATTGACAACTTCCTATATTCATCAGTAAACAGAAACTAACAAGCCAGATACAGAGAGAAAATTCTCAATCTGATGAAATGTATACAGATATTAATTTGACATCAATGATAACATAAAATTAAAAGTGATATAAATTCCATAAGAAATAATTGTGAAATAGTCTCTTACTTGAGTAGGGATAATTCTTAACACTTGTATCATGATGTGAAAATCAAACTTCAAAACTGAATCTCTTAGGTCTATTGTTAAGTGTCAGTTTTGTAGCTATTGTTTATTTTTTTTTAATTTTTAAGATACTTTATTGTAACTGCACATCATGGTGTCCACCTGTAATCCCAGACAAGGGTGAGTAAGGAGTATCTTGGGTTTGAGACCAGGTTAGGCTATGTAGTGAATTCATGGTAAACTTGAGCTACAGGTGAGACCCTGTCTTGAACACACAAAAGTAAATAAAATATTTCATCTTTTATAGCTGTTTTAGTTTTCCTGAAAAATGAAACAGATATTTTAGTAGTGTCCATTTTCCCATATATGATTGCCCCCCCCACCATCAACATCTCTTTACAGAATTAGTTAAAATTGTGAACCAGGGCCAGCAAAACTGCTCAGCATGTAAAAGCACCTGCTGCTTTTACAAAGACGAGTTTAATCTCCAGAATAGAGAGTACTCAAAGTCAGAGAATAGAATCAGGTACTGGAAGTTTTCCTCTGCCCTCCTCGTGTGCATTGTAACATGTTGATATCCACATTCAAACACATGCATATCACACACACAAACACACACACACACACACACACACACACACACTAAAAATTAAAACAAAGGAATGAAGAACCAATATCACTACTCATTATCACTCACAGATTATGATTCACATCAGATTTCATTCTTGGTGTTTTGTATCATATTTGTTCTGACAAACAAATAGTAAGTGGTAAGTAGTTGCTATTATAGTATTATACAGAGTAGCATTGCTGCCCTAAAACCTCTCAATTTTGCCTGTTTATTCCAAACTATTGATAATCACTAGCATCACACTTTTTGTAATGTTGCTACATCCACATTTCCTAAATGTGCATTGGAATCTAGTGAGACAGAACACTTGTATGTAAGAGAAAGCTCCCAGATCACATATAAATATTCATCATGAAACCCAGATGACTGAGATCCTTGATAAACCACGACAATTCTCAGTGCAAATGTAAATGGAGACATTTCCATGCCTCCCAGTGTGTCTACAGAACCCTGAAAGTAATCTATTATATGCCTGATAGCCTGAGAGGAGAGGGTCAAGTGGATTGATAAGCTAAAGAAAGATAGTACTGGGGCTGGAGAGATGGCTCAATGGTTAAGAACACTGGTTGTTCTTGTAGAAGACCGGGGTTCGAATCCCAGCACCCACATGACAGCTAACAATTATTCCTAACTCCAGTTCCAGGGTATCGGATGGCCTCTTCTGTCCTCCATGGGCATTGCACGACATGGGTGAACTTACCTACATGCAGGCAATACACTCATACACATAAAATAAAAATAATAAGTAAATTTTTTTAAATTTTATTTATTTTTTGAATTAAAAGAATGTGTATTGCCTGCATGTAGGTAAGTGCACCTGTGCCATGCAATGCCCACGCAGGTCAGAAGAAGCTGTTGGATCCCTGAAACTGGAGTTACAGACAGGTGTTAGCTGCCATAAAAATTTATGTGTATGGATGTTATTGCCTACATGTATATAAGTGCACCTGTGCAATGTTTGCAGAGTTAAGAAGAGGGTGTTGGATTCCCTGGAACTGGTGTTAATACAGAAAAATTCATTCCAGGGCTCTTGACATTGAGACGTTTTCACATGCATTTCTAATCTCTATATACATGACTATCATCGGTCACAGTCACCCACCTTCTGAGCTCCTCGGCATCTGAGCATGAATACAAACTCATCAGGTAGACAACCTTTCTCTCCCACTGGAGCCTCCATACTCTGCTATCCCTGCCACTGTCCACTGTGCTGTCAGCACCCCCATGAATTCCACCCTATCTGCCCTTCTGGTAGATCTAGTCAGCCAGAGGTCCCTGTTCCAGGAGGATCAGCTGTTCCTCATCTACCGCAATCCATTGTCAGTATTCCTTTGGATAGAATTGGGGCCTACTGTTCATGTTCCCAGTAGTATGTTGGGTTACTGTATGGAAGAGCCTTTATTTATCCTGGCCAACAACTCGACTGAAGGTATCGCCTGTCTGGGTTTGCTGTTTGTCAAGTAACTTTTAGTTATATATATGTATGCCTTTATGATATTATGTTGGCCCCTTTAATCTTTGGTTATACTTCCCTTTTGGGTTTTTAAGGACATACAATTGGACCAGATAAACTGATTTGTTTTTACTCTTGAGGTCGTTAGAGGATTTGTTCCTCAGGAGTCCCATGGGGTTGGGAGGAGCCCCTGGCTCCTTTCTTTTACCAGCTCCATCCATGTGAGGATAAGTCAAAGGTCCTGCTCGACCATTGTTGGCTTCTCTTGGAAGCATGGAGGAAATGATTCCTCCATGTTGACCCTCCTCTTTATAGACTGGACACTGGCTCAAGTCCATCTGGTGGGGTCTCCTCAGCTTCCTTGATCAAGAGGCCAGATGACCCACCACCATTACAGGACATTTTGCACGATGCTCATAGTCCCTGGGAACTAATAGACCCAGGAGGGCAAGGAGCAAAAAGTATCCTTTGAATCCCTCTGACCCAATTAGTACAGATCTCAAGGTATGTCTGTTAAACATCCAAGAAGGTTAGTTCCACCATTCTGGCATTTTTAATTA
>NW_008357493.1:4902022-4902820 GCF_000622305.1 Nannospalax galili | reverse complement strand
TTTTCTTCTAAGAGTTTCAGAGTTTCAGGCTTTACATTGAGGTCTTTGAGCCATTTGGAATTGACTTTTGTGCAGGGTGAAAGATAGGGGTTTAGTTTCATTCTTCAATAAGTGGAGATCCATTTGTGCCAGCACCATTTGCTGAACATGGTGTCTTTCCTCCAGTTAATGTTCTTGGCCCCTTTGTCAAATATCAGGTGGCTAAAATTGCAATGACTCATATTTGGGTCTTCAATTTTGTTCCATTGGTCTATTGGTCTATTTTATGCCAGTACCATATTGTTTTTATGACTATAGCTCTATATTAGAGCTTAAAATCTGGTATAGTAATCCCCGCAGCATTGCTCTTAGTTCTCATGGTTGTTTTGGCTATCCAGGGTCTCTTGTGCTTCCATATGAATCTTAGGATAGTTTTTTCCAATTCTGTGAAAAATGTCATGGGGATTTTCATTGGCATTGCATTGAATCTATATATGACTCTTGGTAGGATGGTCATTTTCACAATACTAATTTTTCCAATACATGAGCATGGGAGGTCCTTTGATCTTCTGATGTCTTCCTCAATTTCTTTCTTTAAAGAGTTAAAATTTTCCTTGTAGAGCTCTTTAAGGTCTTTGGTCAGGTTTATTCCAAGTTATTTTATTTTATTTTTTTTGTGGCTATTGTGAATGCGAGGGTTTCCCTGTGCTCTTTCTCTGACTGCTTGTCATTGGTATATAGAAAGGCTATAGACTTTTGTAGGTTAATTTTGTAACCTGCCACTTTACTGAATGTGTTAATAATTTCTAGGAGTTTGCG
>NW_008357493.1:4897334-4898761 GCF_000622305.1 Nannospalax galili | reverse complement strand
CTCCTGGAGCCCAAGAAAGGGACTGAGTTGCTCTGGGTGAGAAGGGTCAGGGAGCAGTATTGGTTCCCTAGGTGTCTGGGGCCCCAAGACTAGGAGTGGCGCAGGGCTCAAACTAGGAGTATAGAACGGCGAGGAGGGGGATGGAAGGGTGAATGTGGCTTAGGGAGTCCCAGCGCGGAGAGCTGTGCTGTAGACTTACCCCAAGAGGCCTGAGGATAGGGGTGTAGGCTAGGAGAGTTCACCAGTTGTGCAGGTCCAGGGACGCAGAGAGTGGTGAGGGCGGGGCCAGGACCAGAAGCGGTGCCCCTGGGGCCCAAGAAAGGCACCAAGTTGGTCTGGGTGAGAAGGATCAGGAAGCAGTATTGGTTCCTCAGGTGTCTGGGGTCCCAAGACTAGGAGTGGCGCAGGTCCCACACTAGGTGCAGCGAACAGCGGGGGAGATGGAAGGGTGAATGTGGCTTGGGGAGTCAATGTGCAGAGAGCTGCACTATAGACTTACCCCAAGAGGCCTCAAATAAAATATTTTTAAAAAGATAGTACTTATGACTGCACTATCTTTGGTTGCTAAAATCTATGGTTGTTGAAATTTTCAAATATATTTGTATTCAAGCATTTAATCATGATTTCTCATTACCTTGCATATGTGGTGAGATTCACTGATGTATTTTCAAATGTTAAGCTAATCTTTAATATGAGCAACATATCTCCTGGATTGTGGTGTTTACTATTTCAGGATACTGTTAATTTTAGTTAAAGTAATACTTGAGTATTTTCAAATCTATGTGCATGAAAAATGTAATGGAAATAGTGAAATAAGTGAGTATAGTAGGAACTTAAAATGCTAAGAACAAGAGGGAAATGCAAGAAAATGAAAAAAAAAAGTAATATAAATGCAGAATGCCTGTGATCGGCTCATCAGCCAAGGAAATCATCATGAAGTCGGAGGAGATGTCAATAGTGATTTTCATTTCCTGGTCCGATGATTCCCACATCTGTATCACATCTGAGGCAGGATCTGATGCTTACTCTGTCTCCTCAGACAGGATACTTTACAACTGGCTCAGTTGTTTTCTGTGAAAGGCTACTATAATACAACCATTAACAGAAACTGAGATAATCACAGCCTAAATGGGAGGTTTATGCTAACCTAGTTAATAGTTAGACCAGACATATGTTTGATATGTTTGCTCACATTTCTCTCCAGGCTACTATAATACAACCATTAACAGAAACTGAGATAATCACAGCCTAAATGGGAGGTTTATGCTAACCTAGTTAATAGTTAGACCAGACATATGTTTGATATGTTTGCTCACATTTCTCTCCTGTGCTGTTTTTTTTTTTTTTGGCTTTTTTGAGACACGGTCTCCCTGTAGCCTCAGCCAACCTGGAACTCACTATGTATACCAGGCTGACCCCCAGTTTAA
>NW_008357493.1:4894104-4897073 GCF_000622305.1 Nannospalax galili | reverse complement strand
AGATTTTGTGTATGCATGTGTGTATGCATGTATGTGTTGCTTTTATTCTTTTAGGAAGTCTGGAGAGCAGTTTCATCACACAGAATGTGCTAGGAAATCTACAATGGATACTTTCCTCCTCCTACAATGGATATTTTCCATGTCCTTCCTCAAGTAACTGCTCAGGAATGTGCTAGATTTTCATAAAATCCATGATAGTCCATGAGTTTCGAGAAGACTCAGCCTTCAAAAATATCTCACCCTATGCTCAGCCTCAAGTAATGTGTCACAGTCACTTCTTGTTCCTACAGCTTGTGATTCTACCAGCTCTGTCCCAAGTAAAGAGACACTGATTACGATTCTCTAAGTTTACCTTTCTCTCCAGTTTTGGAGAAAGAATTTTACCAGACAAAACTGAAAAATTCTGCCACCATTGCTGTAAGTTCATATGAGCAAAATCCCAGGCACCTGTATGACTCTATTTCCATATGGTCATGTACCTACTCCCCTGGCTTTTATAATCTTTCTGCTCCTTCTTCCACAATGGCTCCTGAGCCCTGGGTTGGGTTCACTGCCCTGTGTTGCATGAGGGAACTTTAGTGATGAGAGTTGACTGATGCGTTAGTATTCTCCTCTAACCGCTATTCCACTATGTTCAATGAGACTTAGGTGTATCAGCTTCATTGAAGATGGGACAGTTACGGTTGGGCATTTTACAAACACTTAATCTCTGTGTGTGACCAGTTGTGGAACTCTGTAATAGTCTCTGTTGCAAAAGAAGCTTCTTTGATGCACGATGACTGGCCTCCTTGTCTGTAAAGATTTAAGCATATAGTAAGAAATTACATCTGCGTAGGGCTGTGACAGCACCATGCAAACTCAAGCAGACAAAAACCTGGCATGGAGCTGTGGAAACGGGCAGCAGATCTTAATTTAAGCCTAAGAGCTATTGGACAGCTGATTACTACTAAATGAGGAAGAACTGATCTCCTTTAAGGGAGTCACTCTACATAGGCTGAATAGACACCACTGAATTAACTTGCACTGAGGCAAGTCAGAGGACAGAAACTGACTCAGTATGCCTTAACATAAATGACAATGCATAAAATCCGGTGTGGGGGGCATTTGGGAGGTGATGATGGGAGAGGAGTATAAAGCGTACTATGGTGTTGTGTATGAAATTTAAAAAAATCAATAAAAATTATGGAAAAATAAATGGTAAACTTGCAAAAAACAGAATCCAGAATAGACTCAGATTTAATATTTTTCCCTTACAGCACTGGGATTTTGGAGGAAAAGGCCATTTACAGCATTCTGCCCCTTTTTAGCACTGCCAGATGCTCTCATGCGTGGGTCTGGCTACCGCTTCCTGCTCTCAGTTCTATGTAGAGAATGTTTGTTTCACGTTATCCCACTTCTCTGGAAGCTGCTGAGCTTCACCCTCATAGAAACTAGGAGTTGTGGATGCTTGCCACATGGCCTGCTGCAGGGATGCTTTTCCTCAAGGTCCCTTCATTTTGACTGTCAGTCAAGGACCCAATTCTTTTCCACTGTGCTGACAACTTTCTCCATTATGGTGGCAATAAAAGCCAATTAAGAGAAAACTCCTTCTGGTCATCAGAAGTGAATTTCTTGCCTAGGTGGAGCCCTAGCATTCCAGCTGGGCCAGGTCAGTCACCTAGCTAAGGGAACATTCTCTAGGAAGATGGGCTCCACTTAAGTGGTGCTACAGAGAACGACAGAATCAGAAGTTCTTCACTGAGATGATGCCTTTTTCCTGCCTGCAGCGGCATACCAGGCCATCGATCCGCAGCTTCGTAAGCCTGCTTGATTCTCTGAGTCCTTAGAAAAGCATAACCTCTCCATTTCTTTCTTCCTTATTTTTTAATCTAAACATGCTTTCCTTTAGCCCTTTGGGTTTCTACAACATTTGGGGTTTCCCTACTCCCTCTCCAAAGCGCCCCCCCATGTTGCTGCTACTCCTTTCTGTATCTGATCTCCATGCTGTCTCAAATGGCATGAGCATGAACTTTTTCCTTTCCCCCATTTACTCCTCTTGACACCTGCTGAGATTTACAGCCTGCCTGCCTAGGGGTTTTCATTTAAATTCTAATAAAATGTTTCTTGATCTTCCATATCAGTCTATCCTTAAATTCTTTGATTAATGAGACTAAGAACCTCAGATGGATCCAGAATTCACCTTATCACTTGCAGAGACTACGTGTGGAGAAACAGTGTGTCAATGTGCAAATTCCTTCTGTCTTCCTCCTGCCCTCAGCCTTAACTGACAGTTACTTCTCACTTTACTATTCTTGGTGTAGTGTGGTGCCCTGCCAACTGTGGCATTCCTTGCTCAGGTGGTTGTTTGTCTGTGATCCTCTAAATCGGGAAGTCTTCCCTCCTTTTTCTGTCCTTCTATCTAATCTTAGTATGGACTTCAGCCTTACTTCAATGTCATCAGAATCCATTACATCTTAATTTGATATCCACGCTGCTCTGCATCTCACCAAGGACGCATCTGCAATATGTCTCCTGTTTCCATTTCCAACATTTCCCTATCACTTGAGGTTTTTGTCCTTATAGCTGATGTTTTCATCTATAGAGAGCTATGTTTACTGCCATACCAAATTCATTCTTAAAATTGGATGTTTATTCAAGCCAAGCATGGTGGCACATGCCCTTAATCCCAGCACTCAGGCAGAGAGGCAGGCAGAATTCTGTGAGATCCAGGCCAGCCTGGTCTACATTGCAAATATGTTTCAGGTCAACTGGGGCTACCAGAAGATCCTGTCCCCCAAATTTTGAGTGTTTATTCAAATGATCAGATAATTTGTGGTACCATAATGTTACAATTAGGAGCTCTGTATGTGTGCCACATGGCTTGCTGCAAGAATACCTTTTCCCAAGTTCCTTCACCAATCTGCTAAGAACAATGTAGATACACTGCATCCTTCACTGGTTCCCTGTAGCTACTATAGTAAATTACTAGG
>NW_008357493.1:4880976-4893707 GCF_000622305.1 Nannospalax galili | reverse complement strand
CAGGTGGTTTCTAAAGCATGCTTCACTGTTTTTCAAGGTCTGCAGAAAGCTGAAATCCTAACTGCTTTTTCCACAAGATTTCCTCTAAATTTTTTACTCACCTGGAGAGCAGATGTTAGTAACTCAAAGTAGAGGTTATAAATTCAAATCAACTGAAACTCACACGTCAAGAATGTGCTGGCCATTTTTGGCATGGCCTCATATTATAAGGCATGGTGCCAAAATATCCTGGATACTTTTACAGCAGAGCAGGGGGATCATACACCTTTCCTGTCTATCTACTGAAGAAGACATGCACACACACCTGCTCTTTAGGAAAAAGATGAGCTATGCATGAAAATAATTTCCAACTTTCCCAAAATAGATTGGGTTGATATGCAAACATGGTGGGTGTCATTGTTACATAATGTACAATGCTACATTTTAAATTAGCATTACATTTTAAATTACTGAAACTCATGGCAGCAACTCTGAATGCAGCTTTCTGAAGAAATGCACACAAAAAACATCCTAATTGTATCAAACAAATAGCATTGATGGCAGCAATGTATAAATTCAGTGACTGTTAGAATAGGAGAGAAAAGCACGTGAATCCCATAAATGAACCCTGCTGTTTCCTGTGATAGCAACACATATGGTACTTGCTGTTAAAACACCAGAGCATAAGGTGGTGGTGATGCCCTGGAGCATTCTCCACAGACTGATTAGAATGGTCAGAGATGACAAACATGCAAAGCGTTCTTGCCTTTTATCTAGGAGCCAGACAGGCCTACAGAAAAGGAGTAAATACTTTCCTACAGAATTTTAGAAAGGACTCTTTTAGCACTCTACTTTATGACGTTTAGGATGTATAAAACTAAAGGAAAATGTAAAACAAGTTTTTCACTCTGAGGTATTTATAGTTTACACTGATGGAGACAAGCGTATTTTGGCACAGAATTTTGTTACCACAAGAGAACAAAGGGACGGTGTTGGTTGATGCTAAAATATGCAAAATATGAGGACAAATTGATAATCCATTTCCTTATCTATAGTTGATCAAAATGAACATAAGAAATAATAATATTAACATTTTAATGTAACTCTATGCCATTATATGGTATACTAGAAAATTCAGATTTGTTGAGGGGCAACCTTCAGACTTTTATGTAACAAGTGATAGATTCACAGTTAAATCCTAGTAATGCTTTAATGTTATGCCCTGATGTGTATAATTTGTAACTTTGGAGACAAAAATGCAAATGACGTAAGTCTTGTTTGGGTCATTTCTAAGCTCACATGTCTAGAAAATATTATAAGTAACTTTTCATTTCTTTTGTTACTTTATTAATCAAATGAACATTTCATGTGAAGTTACATACTGGATATCTTACAGAAGACCTCCTAAATCTTACCCTTGTTTTACCATTAGAATTATACACAGATTCTTGCAGCCTCAAATAGTCTCATTATTCATGTTAACTGAGACAAAGTATGAATGCATTATCCTAAACAGTTTATTACACTTGATTAATGCATTTCCTCACATTCGTGCTTCTCACACAGAATGTGTCTGTGCACCTCATGTGTGTTATAGAATCAAAACTGTAAGTTTTATAATGAGACTTAACAGATTTAAATCAGAAGTGTCTTTTGGATTTTCAAATTACATCTTGGGAATCATTAATTTTTATGAGGTATTGTATTTGATGAAAATTCCATTTTGCCACTAATTCTATATTAATCTTTCATGAGAAGTCAACACTAAATAATATAGAGATGATTATTTATGGAAAGCTAAAAATGAAAAGAAAATAATCCAACATTAATTCACTACACTGTAAATTATAAACTGAGCTTCTAATAGAATTAACTGAAGATCAACCAAGCAAAATGATATAATATATGGTTTAATCCTGAGAGTCTATTCAAAGTATAATGAGAAGATATATAATATATTGTAATCATGCACGTGACTGTTGTTCATAATCACTAAATCTTTGATCTTGTTTTATTCATGCAAAGTAGATAAAGAAGTAGGAATTGGATTATTTTAATAAGAGAAAAATAAAGACAACCAAAAGAGTAGACTATACTTCAATTTATTCAAATACATGATAAAATAACCGTGACAATCAAGGCATAAGCTATCGGTTTTCAAGTTTCTAGGCATGAGTTAGCAGAAAGGTGTTCACATAACATAAATTGTAGGAAGATAACATGCATGACAAAAAAAGAAATGTGCCTCCATTCCTTTCCCATGCAGATTATTAGGAAATAACCTAAATAGGTGACAGTGTTTTGAATACAGAGACTTATCTGAAGTAGAGAATTTTCCGTAAGTGATGACAATGCAGATTTGAGCACTGGGCTAAGTTTTGAACTATTATTCAACATTCATTAGCAGGTATGCCTCATGCTACTATTGATCTCATGTCCATTCAGTAATTTGGCCATGCCGTGTCTCTATCAACAATAATGTATATTACTAACCTCTGTGCCTTCTTAAAACTTACCAATGCAACTTCATCATCTGTTTGCACCACTGGGGCATGAAGACGATAGCCATGTTCCATATCCAGCTTGCTTTCTCAGCTTCCTGTGCCTCTTTGAAGATGTGAAGTATGTCATGGGGATTTTTGATTAGGATTATATGGAATCCATATGGGGCTTTTGGTAGGATGTCCATTTTCAAAATCTTAATTCTTCCAATCCATGAGCATGGGAGTCCTTCCATCTTCTGGTGTCTTTCTTAATCTCTTTCTTTAAAGATTTAAAATTTTTGTTGTAAAGATCTTTAATGTTTTTGGTCAGGTTAATTCTGAGATTTTTTTTGTTTGAGGCTATTGTGAACAGGAGGGTTTCCCTGCACTCTTTCTCCATTTGCTTCTAATTGATATATAGAAAGGCTACTGATTTTTGCAGATTAATTTTGTAACCTGCCACTTTACTGACAGTGCCAATCAGTTCTAGGAATTTTCTTGTGGAATGTTTGGGTTCTCGTAGGTTTAATATCATATCGTCTGCGGAAAGGTACAAATTGACCTCTTTTCCAATTCGGACTCTTTAATTTCCTTCTCTTTTCTTATTGCTTTAGCAATAAAAGAGTTTCACTATATTGAAGGACTGGAAATAGTGGACAGCCTTGTCTGGTTCCTGATTTTAATGGGAATGCTTCAGGATTTTTTCCACTTAGAATGATGTTATCTGTGAGTTTGAGTATATAGTTGTAATTATGTCGAGGTATGTTCCCTCCAGTCCAATTTCCTCTAGGACCTTTATCATGAACGCGTGCTGAATTTTGTCAAAGGCCTGTTATGCATCTATTGAGATGACCATGTGATTTTTGTTTTTGAGTTCATGTCTATGATTTGTGATGTTTATTGACTTGGGTATATTGAACCATCCCTGCATCTGTGGAATAAAGCCTACTTGATCTTGGTGAATGATCTTCTTGTTGTGTGTCTGTATTTGATTTGCAAGTATTTCGTTGAGAATTTTTGCATCTATGTTCATTAAGGGTATGGGTCTATAATCTTTTTGGTTTTATCTTTACCTGGTTTTGGTATTAGAGTGATGCTGGCTTCATAGAAGGAATTTGGAAGTTCTCCCTCTGTTTCTATCTCTTTGAATAAATTAAGTAGTATTGGATATAGATCGTCTTTAAATTGCAACCCCAGATATTTTCTTAGTGCCATTTGCTTCCAATATTCTTTTCCATTCTTTCACCTTAAGGTAGTATCTGTTCTTGAAGTTGAGATGGGTGTCTTGCTGACAACAAATGATGGATTTTGTTTCTTAATCCATTCAACTATCCTGTGTCTTTTGACTGGGGAGTTCAGTCTATTGATATTTAAAGTTATTATTGAAAGATGTGTACTGGTTGCTGTCATTTTGATTACTGTTTGCATTCTTTGTCTAATTGTGTTTCCACAATTATACTTTCATTTAGTTTCTTTCTTTTGCCCCTGGGGTATAGTCCTTCTTTCTTCAGCTCTTTCTATTGTTTCAAAAATTCTTTGAAGGGCTGTTTTTGTGGATATATAGTCTTTTAGCCTATTCATGTCACGGAAGATTTTTCTTTCCCCTTCACCTATATTAGATATTTTTGCTGGGTAAAATATTCTGTGTTGGCCTTTATGGACATTTAGAACTTGGAATACTTTGGTCTAGGCTCTTCTGGGTTTCATAATTTGTACTATTAAATCAACTGTAATTCTGATTGTTTTTTCTACATATATGAGTTGTTGATTTTCTTTGGTAGCTTTCAGTATTCTCTGTTCTGTACATTTAGTGTTTCTACTGTGATATACCGTGGGGAGTTTCTTTTCCAGTCCTGTCTATTTTGTGTTCTATGTGCTTCTTGTATTTGTATGGGGATGCCTTTCTTTAATTTTGGGAAATTTTCTTCTGCAGTCCTATTTAAGAGCTGGTCAATACCATTAACCTGAAATTCTTCTCCTTCCTGTATGCCTATGATGCACAGATTTTGTGTTTTCATGGTGTCCCACATTTCCTGTATATTCTATTCTCTCTGTTTTTAAATTTTTCATAATCTTTGCTTAAATGGTCCAATTCCTCAACTTTATCATCCAGTGTTGATATTCTGTTATCCATTTCATTCATTCTATCAGTGAGGCTTTTCCTGTTTGTTTCAAATAGGCTCACTGAGTTTTTCACTTCCTTCTTCATTTCAGCCTGAGTTTTCTTCAATATTTCAATCTCTTTTGTGAATCTAGTCAGATGTTTATTCCTGTCTTCTTTTAGGTCTATTGTTTGTTTGTGCTTTAAATTTCTTGAATTTCTTGATCATGTTTACTATTGTTCTTTTAAATTCTGTGTCCTGGTTTATCTCTTTGGGGGTGGGGGGGCTGGTAGTGGTCTCCTTGTGGAACTCTTCTACAAGACTGGGGGAATTTGGTGGGAGCATATTGTTTTGTTTTTCCACATTATCATTTTTCCATTGTGATTTTGGCATGTGGATTTCTTTTGTTGTTTGTAATGCTGGTGTGAACCTCTAGCCTTCCTTTGTTGAGTTGAAGTTTGCTTCTGTTTGGATTGTTGGTGTAGGTTGGCTGTTTTCTTATTATGTATGTAAACTTCGTTGGTCTAGGTTTCAGGTTCTTTCATATTGTATTTTGGAGGGAACTGATGGCTTCAGATCAGCTACTCAGGAGTGCCCACAGAGGCCCAAGTCAGGCTCCAGTCAAGTGCATTCTGGTTTCCTTCTAGCACCTGGACCCCTACTAGCAGGCACTCACAGCAGGATCTGGGAAGTTTGCTGAGGGAAAGCCTGATTTGGGCTCCCTCAGGCAGTCTGCTAAGGCCCCAGCCCCCACTGTAGGGAAGAGAGCTCTACCTCTGGAGTAGTAGGTGCAGCCTCAAGTGATCCCAATTAGGGGGTTGGACATGGCACAATTTGGGGACTCTCACCTCAACACGGGGGCCCAGAACCAAGCACTCTCAGGCAAAATGCTAGGTCTGGGCCCCTACTGTAGGGCAGTCTACCCCTGGTGCAGTGGGAGGGGCCTCACATGGTCCTGATTAGGGTGTTGGGCATGGCTGATTTTGGGAAGTTCACCACCGTGGAGAGGCCGGATCCAGGCATGATCATTCCAAAGTCACAGAAGTTGAATTTCTCTCCAGATATTCCTGACTGCCAATGTACTTCCTTCTCTTCGAATTATGTTTTTTAAATTAGTGCCAAAGTTGGAAGATTTATCAAAGTATCCAGGGTCCTCTGATTTGTGGGAAGCTGGTATGGCTAGACCGCTGACTTCTGCACTGTGAAAACTGTGAACTGTGCTCATTTTCTACCTGTTGCTCACACAGGAATCTAATTTTTAAAAGGTGAAATCTAGGCTGGGCGTGGTGGCACACACCTTTAATCCCAGCACTCGGGACGCAGAGGCAGGCGGATCTCTGTGAGTTCAAGGCCAGCCTGGTCTACATAGTGAGTTCCAGGACAGCTGGGGCTACAGGGAGACCCTGTCTCAAAAAGACCGAAAAAAGGGGGGGGGGTCTAAAAAAACAACAAACAAACAAACAAAACCGTGGGGCTACAGGGAGACCCTGTCTCAAAAAGACCAAAAAAAGGGGGGGGGATTCTAAAAAAATAACAAACAAACAAACAAAACCAAAAAAAACAGGAAATTTTGGGACCTTCAGCAATAATGACATTTTGGTATGATTCATCAGGGGACCCAGGTGTAACACTCTGCTGTGGTACTTATAGACTGGAGGAGACCATATTTATTTGGGGTCAGGGGTGTGCAGGAAATCTCTGTAGCTTCCATTCTATTTTTCTATGGAACTAAAACTTCTTTAAAAATGAATTCATTTAGGAGAAATGTAAATAACAACAGGAGCAAAAGATTCTTAAAATCCTTTTGTAATATCTGAACTTTAACATGACATCATCTTAGAAAATGCCATCTAAGAATTTACACTATGTGAGAAACAAAGTTCATTCCCATTCTTTGTTTTCTCCCCAATAATCTGGTATGACATCAAAAATTAACATTTAAGTATTTCTCGCCAAATCCCATCTGAGTATGCAAAACTTTGATGCTACACAGAATAGTATTTCAGATTTTTCTCAGAGTCAGTACTTGCTGCCTATGGAAAGTTCACAGGTTACTAACGTAAACATTTTGACTCACTACCCCAGTTTATCTAAGCACTCTCTTCTTTAGAATGTCATGGGTGTTTTTCCATCTTTCCAGTGCACAGCTGTGTTTTTCTTCACCTGATTTTATAGGTTCCATTTTCCTCTGTATTGAAGATTTGCACTAATGTGTTATGGGCTTATCTCAAACTTCTTAAACTCTGGATAACCACATGGTAGAGAACATACTAACAAGAAGCCTTCATGAAAGAGAAGTAAAAATCAATGACTTTCTGAGCTTTCCAGATCTGCATTATCTCATATCAACCATCTAATAGCATGTTTGCAAGTTTACACAGCCATCGTGTGCGACTTCAGGTTCTTCTTTCATATGTGGAAAGAAGTGTGCACACATGTGCACAAGTGTGTGCATGTTTGTGTGTGTATGTGTGTGTGTAATATGAAGGTTGTGAATAACTTACATGTTGTTTATACATATTTAAGAGGTAGAAGAGTATCTAATGAAACTGCTGCAGACTTTGAAATAAAAACAACAAAGACTTGGATTTCATCCCCATCATTTAAATTCAACTTATATCTCTCCAGTGTCAGCTGCATCATCTGACAAAATACACAGTCCAAGAATACCTCTTTTCCCAAGAAAGCTGTCACTTCTCATGGTCACATACAAAGGTGACCTTGACATCCACAGTCTACTAGACATGATACCTGCCACTTTGAGATAGTTCTAATATAGGTGTCTTTTTCCCAAGCCACATGCCACTCAACAAAACCTTGTACAGGGTATTTTTGGAGAATTTGAAGTATTGATATCTAGATCTATATTTCTGATAAAATCTTCTCTAAGTATATAGCTGAGAAAATCAATTACATATGTCAGTTTCCTAAATACAATATAATTATAATTGTCTACAGTTCTACATAAAGAATTTGGAATAATAAATTGAGCTAAGCTGTGAAACAATTTAGACAACCTACAATAGAAGTTAGAATATTACTGTATTTAAGACAAGCATTGCATAATATTACACATGAAATCTCGAAGAATCTAATATGTAGAAATAGAAAATAGAACAGGTGATTCCAGGACCTACAGTATAGGCTGGGAGTAGAGATTTGGGATGTCAGTCAAAAGATTTTCATTTATAATATGCGCACATCCTGGAGTTGTGATGTATGGCACAGTAACCACAGTAAACTATACTGTTTTGTATTATATTTGAAGTCTGTTGAGTGTGTGGAATGTAAATATTCTCAACATGTGTATACACAACACAGATTAATAACTGAGGTGAAGGACACTATAATCTGATTGCGGTAATACTACATAAGATATATATATGTATGACAATGATCATATATAACAGGTTCCAGGGAGTGGGGGGCAAGGGACATGGGAGCGTGCTAGTGGAGTCAGGGTATAAAGATGATTAAGATTGTTTGAGATATGCTGCATAAAATACACACTCCATGAAAACAATTGTAAAAGAGTATTCTGTTTAAATATGAGGTGCTAGAGAGACGGTGTAGGGGTTAAGAGCTCTAACTGCTCTTTCAAAGGATATGGGTTCTGTTTTAAACACCCAAATGGTAACTCACAACTATAACTCTATTTCCAGGGAATCCTATGCCCCTTTCTTTCTGGCCACTGTGGGTTCTTGCCCACACATGGTACACTTAAACTCACACAGACCCATATACATACACATCAATAAATAAGTAAATCTTTAAAAAATTATACCAGTGCTAAAAATAAGGTAAGTTCCTAGCTTTAAAATTGTTCAAGACCAAGGTAAACAAAAGCCCAGCTTGGACAGGGAGGTGGGCAAGAATTTAAGGTCCTAGCTGAGGATCTATTTGCAACTGTAAGATGATGATGATACAGACAGAATCAATTCATTTATGGGTAAGGTGCCTGGTAGTTTGACCATACTTCAGGGGATGGACCAACATACAAGAGCATTTGGAAAACACAATTTAGATTCAAAAGGCATATGAAAAAGAAAAAAGTAATAGAGGGGTGTCTGGATAGACTGTAGGTAGTAGGTGGAGGTACAGATGGGGTGGAAGTCTGAAAATGATCAAAAGACACTTAGGAAATTCTCAAAAACTCAATAAAATGTTTAAGAAACTTAAAAATAAAATAATATTCCAAAAAATAAAATAGAATCTCTATATGTATTTAAATACATGGACATTTGTACAGTTATGAAAAGAGTTGCATGTTTAGTATAGATCTTTTATACATGAGCTATGGTTATACAGCACAAACAAATGAAAGATAAATCTCATATTAAATCAGTTTTTGTTGGAGTGTTGCTGCAGTTTCTGTAGGGTCGTTTACTTATTAGTGTGCTTTTTAATGCCAGATGTGATCATTTTAGTCTTGGCAAGAAGAAACAAAGTCCACATGCAGCTTTATGTTGAAAAGTCATTTATGCAAGTTGTTAGACATGGCGTGTTTGTGACTAGAGACACTCCAAGAATGTCGCTAATGTGTTGACTTTAAGGAGGTAAATAGAAGACCTCTGATAATATTATTAGCACTCATCATCTCAAACTTTTCACAAACACTTTGTAATCTTCATTACATCTGCCAACACTCTTCTGCCTGGTATTAATGATGTTTTTGGCTTTGATATGGGTGCTAAATATATTTTATGAGTCTAAGGTAAATATTCATAATAGTATTCTTAACTATACACCATGTTCTGAAAGTGTCACAGCTATTGCTAACCACTTGGCAGAAGAATTCACTTCACTCTCCACTTCTCTTCCAACAATTATTGAGCTCCACCTTCATAATATGGTCCAGTATCTGAATAATTCTGAATTCCCCCCACCACAGCTGCTGCTTATTAAATCCATAACCAGCTCTATACTTGTTGTTGCAATAGCTTACTAATTGATCCCCTGTTGCCAATTTTGTTCCTCTATCAAAAGCCAATTAATTACCCACCAAACTGCCAGAGAGATCCATTTGAAAACATAACTGGACCACTGAAGTCCTTTCCTCCAGCTTCCAATACCTGTCTTTCTGAAACTTCTCATGGTGACCTGTGAAGTCTTCACAATGCTTTGCAGAATGTGCAAGGTCAGATCCTACTTGGCAGCTTCTAACTTGAATGAATTTCTCCCTCTCCCTCCCTCCCCCTCCCCTCCCCTCCCCTTCCTTCCTCCCTCACTCCCTTCCTTTCTTTTTCCTCCATTTCTTTCCTTCTTTCCTTTTCCTTCCTCCCTCAGTCTGACTCAGTCACTCATTCCTGTAAGTTTACATTCTGTTTTATTTTTCCTATGCTTTTCCTGGAACAAGCTCAGAATCAGTCTTGACTGTTTCAGTCACTACAGCTGAAGGTCTACTTTACTGGCAATGTCTTCTCTATTTTTTTTCAATTCCAAATCCTCTCTCTCTTTCATCAGATCCTCTGCCCTGCACTATGATTTTCTCTATACTTTTGACATCATATGACATGGTATGGAAACATACACACATGCAGTTAATATTCATGTTTTATAAGTCTATTTATTTTCATAACTAGCTATCAAATATGTACATTGCTATTATTATTCATTCTTTTTTATAATAATAACAAATGGCTGGTTTTGTAGCAATAACTAATAGCTTGTAAAAGCTATTGATCAGCTCAAAGACAGGGATATTTTAAATAATTTGTACAGAGAGTGCCACTGTCTTGTGATTTTTGAATAAAGGTCTTCCAAGAGGAGAGAAAGGGATAGATGAAGGAGCAATGTCAGGAAAAGACAGAAGAGAGAAGGCAATGGTGAGATGCTGTCCTCAGGACTTAAGTCTGAAATGGAACAAGCAAGAATCCAGTTATCTGGGAGATTTAAGGGCTGCAGATATCCTATTTTCCTAGAACCCTCTCCTCACACATCTCCAGAGGGAGAGTGGTTAAGTAGGAGTCCTGAAGGCAGACTCATAAGACAAATCTGGGCAAGAAATGCCCTTTCTAAGCTTTTGTGAATTATCTCAATATGTTTTATAACATCAAACAAAAAGAGACTACAAGTATGATCTCAATATTGTTAGAAAAATAAAAATAAAGAGATTATATTTGTGAACAATTAATGTGGATTTTATAGGCACAAGCTATTCAAATCATATTTAATCAAGGGCCTATTTGTACATGCTAGAATTATACTTCCATCTTCTTTAATATGTAGTAAAAATAAGAAATGACACTCAAATATTTTCAAAAATATTCCTTTTCATAACATTTTTTAACTGTGTGTGGGGTGTGTGTGTACACGCCATGGCATGTGAATGGAGGTCAGAGGTCAGAGTACAATGAGTGTTGCTTCTCTGTTTCTAAAATACCTCTTTCAGGAATCAAACTCAAACACATCAGGCATAATGACATGAGCTGGTATTCACTGAGCCATCACAGAAATCTATAAATATGTTTTTGCAAAATGGATTATATGATAGTGATAAGAGGCACTACAGTGGAATTTTTGTTTCATATTTTACTTATTTGTAATATGTGTGTGTGCACTGTGTGTGTACTTGTGTGTTTGTGTGTGTGCACATGTACCCTGCAGTGTGCATGCCATCGCACATCAGAAAGCTATTTGTAGCTTCTGTTTCTCCTTCCACTGTGTTGTTCCTTGGGATGTAAACCAGGTCATCAGGAATGGCAACAAGTGCCTTTACCTACTGAGCCACTGCTCTGGGTATTTAAGTGTGTTCTTAAATGAGTTTCACAGAAGACATACCTTTGCAAGATGTTTATTTGGTCCATCAATTCTAAGTTTACAGATAACTACTGCTCTGCTTAGGCTATGGGTTCAACAAGGAACTGGCAGCATGTGTTCTAACTAGGCAATCTCCCTCTCTCCCAGAAGCTACACCCGAGAAAAAAGAAAGAAGTTCTGATTGTTGAGATTAGAAAACAAATAAGGAAACCACTCCTATGGACTTTCTGTGCAGTGCTACCCCTGGTCCTCCTAATATCGCTATTTGTTCCTTAATTCATGGCTGTCGTGTTTGCTCATAATATCTCTTTTCTCTCCCTGGCTTGTTTCTAAACCTGTGCAGGTAAACTTCTTTCCAGTTGTCCTTTCATCCTGGTATTCTCACACTCAGCTTCATTTGATTCCCATCTTCCCCAGATAGGCATTCCCAGGCTGAAAAGGAATATTCTCATCCCAAGACAGAATATTCCTGAGGGCACCACCTTCCTTATTCACCTCAAACTTACAGTGTCAACAGATGCTATGCAATCAGCCAATGGATAAAAGCAAACAAGAGTCCTACTCAGCTGTAAAGCTTATTAACCAGAGCAGGGATGGGCCAGCAAGATTTCTGTGGTGGGGCAATAGTGGCTCTTCTATCTTGGGGGTAACCAGCAGCTGTCTAATAGGAGTTAGGGCATGCTCAACAGATTGGAATTCATACCTAGAACTGTAAACCTAGCCAACTACCCATGACTGGTAAGGAGGACACAGATCCCAGTGGAGAATCTACAACTGCTGATTTCCTAAATCAATATAGCTTTTTAAGTGTATTTGAAATATTTATCATTACATCCACAGATAAGTGTAGCTCTCATTCGTCACCAAGAAACTTTTTTTCTGTAGCAGAGAGAGGCTACTACAGAAATCAATAACTAGTGAAATGCAGAAAATAGATGACTTGGGGATCCCAGTGCCAGTTGCTAGAGCTACAAAGCAACCCCTAGTCTTAAAGTTCATGGAACATTGTGAAGGAGGGGGAGGAAAGAATCTAAGATCCAGAGGACCAGGACATCAAGTACATGAGAGAGTCTTCTGAATTTGACAGGGAAGCTGCACCGTAAAATGTAAACAATGTGAGTTACTGAACAAGAACTGTATAATAACCATACCCATTGCATATACCAACTTGGATGGGGGATATTTCGCCCATGCATGAAGAGCTGCAGACAGTCAAAGCCTGTTGAAAGAGGAAGAATCAATTTTTTCTAGGGATGGTCCTTCTGATATGTCATTCAATCCCAAGTGGTTACCCTAAACTTATGTACATACTAGCAATACTAAATGCACTCAGCAGGTTATACATGTGTGTCTGTGTGTGTGTGTGTGTGTGTGTGTGTGTGCATTTGTGGTGTATAAATGAATACAC
>NW_008357493.1:4838052-4880793 GCF_000622305.1 Nannospalax galili | reverse complement strand
GAAAGAACAAATAGAGCTGTGGAGTGTTCCAGAAGCAGTGTGTGTGTGTGTGTGTGTGTGTGTGTGTGTGTGTGTGTGTGTGTGTAAAAGAAAAATAATTAAAAAAGGAGAGATCAAGAATTGAAGGTAGACTTCAGGGACACACAGGAAGAGTTGAAGGAGTGAGAGTGAGAGGTAGAAATGATGTAAATACAGTACTGAAGTATGAAATTCTGAAGAAAATAAAATTTTTAATTAAAAATATAATTTTCCCTTTTATCTCTCATCTTTGCATCACAATAACTCTACAAAACTCACAACTCTGTTTAAATTCATTCAGCTATGACTCATGTGTCTGAATTTACTTCATCTATGTGAATGTCCTTGTAGAAAATCCATAGACTAGACAATTAGAAACCACTTGTAACTTCATTGCTTGGTATAAGCACACACATGCCACTTGCCACTATGTCTGTGATTTGGAGGGTGGTTAGGTTTCCATTTTCTACCATGGCTATCTACAAAAGTTGTTTCCTAGCCCCCCTTCCCTTCATTCTATACAGTCATATGCCTTTTGAAAAATAGTGAATGGGTCATATTTTTACTAGGACATTTTTATTGTTATCTGAAATTCAGGTTTAACAAGGTATCTCATATCTTTATTTATTAAATCAGATAACTCCACCACTACTTTTAAAAAGACAATATTTCTACTTTTGAAAAAGTATACTATCAAGATGTCGAAGTTTAGCTATGCCCACTCTTACCTAAAGAGAAATATCTCTACCCCTAATATATTCATTCCTTTTTATGGCTATAGGAAGGAAAAAGTGCATATCTGTGATTATCAGCTTAATCATCAACTGGACACAGCCTAGAATCACCTGGGAAGAAAACCTCAATGAGTGATCCTCTCAGTCAGACTTGCCTCTGAGAATGTCTTTCAGAGATTGTCTTAAGTTATTTAATTGATGTGGGAAGTTGCATTCCACTGTGGGCAACAATATTCCTTAGGCAGGGATCAAGGCTGGACAAGCCCAGCTGAAAACAAGCAAATGAGTACATGATGTTTGTGTTTCTTTGCTCCTGACTGTGGATGTGATGTGACTAGCTGTTTGAAGTTCCTGCTTTGACTTCCTGACAATGATGGACTGTAAACTGGAATTGTAAGTTGAAATAAACCCTTCTCCTCTAAATTGCTTTTGTCAGAGTATTTTATCATAACAATAGAAATGAAAGAACACCTCTTTGAACAAAGATAATTGTTTAACATGACTTTGGGATCCTGTACAGTTTTTAAATGCACCTCTTATCAAGGACACATTGTGTTCTATAAGACAATTCCCTTTAGTACATATGTGAGTTAAATTTTCCATCCTTAAACTATAAAAAATACATAAAATTTCAGATAATCCACTGTAGTCCACTCCCCCATCCTTGTCTTTAGAAAACAAATGCCTCAGTATCCCAGTGAATGTATCCATGTGTTTTTACCTCCACAAACCCCTCATGTGACACAGAGCTGTTCTGCATTCCCTTTTGATTTCTCTTGGAGTATAGGCATCTGCTTGGGTGATTTAATTTCTCCCCCAGATTCCCTAGCCAGAAACATGCTTATCACCAAAAGATTTATATGTCCTTCTTAGATAGGCATCCTGGGTGTATTTTATATTTCATACAAAAAATGTGTGAAAATACTTCAGATATTCTATAAAATTTAAAAATCTGAACTAACACGTTCTACCTTTCCTTCGGGTCCTTCTTAAAAAATATGCTCTACCAAAGAGAGATAAGATGGTGTCTTCATTCATTCTTCTCACCTGTTCTCATCATAACCAGCTACCGTATAGGACTACTGAATCCTCAGAAGGTTTTGCCTGGGTTCTTCCTTTGACCTTTCCTGAGCTTTTTACTTTGTTTTTTTCTTTTTAATTTGTTTGATTTAAGACAGGCTCTCACTGTTTAGCCATGACTCACTTGTAACTCACTATATGGACTAGGCTGGTCTAAAAATCACTGAGATTGGATATAAAAGTGTGCTGGCATTTATTATCTTTCAGTTTGTACTTTGTTTATGAACTTTGTAGCCTTTCCACAAAATTTTAGCTCAAAAGCCATGCTTTCATTTTGCTCTGTATGTTTTCCTTATGCCTATCATTTTCATCTCTGTTTTATCTCTCACATCCACTAAAGCAAAGTTTTGTTAAAATATAATTTGAATAAAAGGATATATCATTTTGATATATGAAAATGTCTACCACCCTTAGCTTAATAGGTGATAAACTGTCTTCAACTTATAGATTACAGTATTGTTAGATCATAAGTAAATTAATTCAATAAACTGAAACAAATAGTTAAAAAAGACGTATTGAGGGAGTGGAGAAATGACTCAATGGTAAAGAGCACTTACTGTTCTTCCGGGGGACACTGGTTTTGTTTTCCAGTACTCATGTGGCAGCCTATATCTATTCATAACTATAATTTTTAGAGAATCCAATGCCCTCTTTTAGCCTCCATGGACAACACACACATGTGGTCCACTTACATACATGCAGGCAAAACACTCATACACATAAAATAAAAATAAATAAATAGAATCAGATGTGATAGCATATACTTTTAATGTCGGCATTCAGGAGGCAGAGGAAAGCAGTTTTCTGTGAGATCAGGGCCAGGGTGGTTTATGTAGCAAATTCTGGCCAGCTGGAGTTACAGTGTGGCCCTATTTCAAATAAAAATAAATAAATAGAATCAGATGTGATAGCATATACTTTTAATGTCAGCATTCAGGAGGCAGAGGAAAGCAGTTTTCTGTGAGATCAGGGCAGGGTGGTTTATGTAGCAAGTTCTGGCCAGCTGGGGTTACAGTGTGGCCCTATTTCAAGCAATAAAAATGCATAAATAAATAAATAAATAAATAAATTTAAAGACTGAGAAAAATGAATGTATTAAAATGATAATTTTAACCCTTTAATTAAACTTACTTAAGGTTTAATTTCATGTGAAAATAAATTCTTTAGAACACATTGCTTGAATTCTGAGATACATTTAGAGTTGTTTTTCAAAGCCCTATACTAAATTATTATTTCATGATCATATCATTTAATATCACCAATACAATCTTTTATACCTTTTAATAAGTTCTGAAAAATTAAAAGATTAGGTAGTTAATTTCTCAATACCTTTTCTTTCCATAAGAACAAAGAAATTCAGTTTTCTTTTAGATAATAAACATGCTTAAATAATAGTTTAAAGAATATTTTTACTTTATACCTCAAGGCATCACCAAACTCTGGAATAAAAATATATTTAAAGACTATACATAGATAGATAGATAGATAGATAGATAGATAGATAGATAGATAGATAGATAGATAGATTATAAAGGACTTCTGTTTAAATTCTCTGGGTGCTTGTTTATTCTTCCTTAGAACTGTCTCTACCATTCTGTCAGTACCACACATTCCCTGTGCCACTTGGCTTCTCCCATCAGTGAAAGTGGAACAAGCACTGAGAGGGAAAGCCCTCAGAATGAAGTTGCATTGTACCAGGTCTCTGGTACTGTGAAGGCTGTGATGGGTAATGTATCACATTCAATTCAGAGGAAATATTATGAATAGGGCCTCCTCTAGGCTCTTGAAGGGAAGGGGGTATGTTTTCACTGAGTATTTTTCTGGCTTCTCTACAATTTTCATAATTGTTTGCATTCTGTACAAAAACAGCATTCAATCTCTATCAATGAGTTAATTTAGTGAGGTTGGGGATAGGATAAATAATTTCCTTATATTTGATAGAAATCATTAATCTCTTTGACCTGCTACTCATGGGGGAATGATTTCATCAATGACAAGCGGACAATCACAAAATTGTGTTTCAATTTTTGACACTTTGAAGTAAATAATAATTATAACTCTTTGTAAGCCTTACCTAAACTTTACCAGTGTTCTAAGACCCTGCTTCCCTGCTGCAGTCTGGGAATGTAGTCCTAATTTGCTGGCAAGTGATAGCCTCCTAGAGAGATGCAAAGCATATTTTAAATTTTATACAAAAATAAATCTTTGTACTACATTATCAAATAAATTGTTAGGATATTAATTTGTGGCTACATATTCTTTTTCCAGACAATATATAGAACCAGAAAAAGTACAAAGTGCAAATTCAGGGATTTTGACAAAACTATGACTTAATGAACCTCAACAGCTTGTAGAGAACATGGGTTCTCAGAACAAAATAAAGCCATAGATAGTTAATGCCAGCTGACACCAGAGAGTGTTGGAGCATAGTCTTTGAAATGATCATCCATCTACTGAATATTTTAGCAATATCGACTATTATGCACTTGAATTTATAAAAAAGACTGTCCTATAATAAGAATCTGAGACCTAATTCAATGCTTTTGATAAATAACTCAGGTGTTATATAACTCAATTTTGTGTTCTGTTTACTATCATGATGACAGAGGATGGATCACCCTTCCATATCTAATTTTCAAGCTCCTCATAATCTGCAATATCTACTGCACTGATAGTCCTTCATGGAATTCAGCACATATAGTGTGGTAGCAATATCTGATTATGGGTGGGAATTCAATAGATTTGCCAGTAAAATATACTCATCATTGCTACAGCTCTTCATTTGCAATTAACGAATTTAGCTTTTTTTTTTTTTTTAAGTAAAACACACAACTGGGCAACTTTTGAAGTCTAAGAGACTACAGAGTATGTGTCCCTGGATAGGACTCCTATATCAAACACTGCTCACACATGGTTCAGGGACCATTGAGGAAATGGCGGTGGAAAGATTCTAAGAGCCATGGTTTGTCCAGACATAGGGAAGCCAAGGCCTTCAGGTCACTTGATGCTTGTACATGTGAACTTATGACAATGGTGGTATGGAGCCATGCCAATCAGAAAAAGGGCCCAGAGAGGAGTGAGGGAAATAGGTGACCAGTCAGCCCTAGTCTGGGGATTATTGGCAACTGATCACTACCGGGTGAGGGAGAATAGGCTTTATCAATGATCTCTAGATAGGCTGACTAGACTTGGGTGGATGAATTTGCACCAAAGGACATTGGGCTACAAATGCTTGATTGGGTAGGACTTAACATGTATAACAGAATACATGAGGTTTGGTGGGGGTTGGGGGGCATGAAGTTAAGAACTGTTGTATGAAATGTACACAAACTCAATAATTTTTTTTAGAAAAGTAAAAATATAGACTGGAGTTGATTCATTGATTAGGAGCACTTACTGTTCTTTCAAAGGACCCAGATTCAGTTCCCAGCACCCACAAGAGAGCTGCCAGCCACCTGTAACTCCAGTTCCAGGGGATGTGAAACTGTCTTCTTTGCTCCCATGGCAGTGCACACAAACATTCACACATAAATAAGATAAAGAAATGTTTTAAAATTAAAAATAAAACAAAATTGCCAATTTTTGTCTTTTATCCAAGTATGTCAAAAACATTATAAGCACAGTAAAAGAGTTGCTTGTGTATGAAACTAGACATTGAATCAAACCAATTGCTTTAAAGAAGCAATATTTTTAGTAGACTCTCAAAATTCCTTCCAGTTAGTAAAGGAAATTCTGTGTCAATGAAAAATATAAACCTTTCAGTTAAGCAACTGTGGGCATAGAAGATAGAGTGACTCTGAAAGCAATAAGGAAAGATCACCAGGCCCACTGAGAAAGAAAGTGTGTGGTGTGCAGAATGAAAAGTTACCGAAGTTTACATGGGAATAGAATGACTTTAAATGACAGAGTTTCTGTAATATCACTCTGTAGATAAATAAAGGGAGAAACTCAATTTTTCATAAAGTCATTCGTAAAATTATATTTTAAAAAATTGAACCTTCCTAACACAGGAAAGATTTAATGAAAAATGCATGCAGAATGATAATTTATCTGAAGTGTATCATATTGAGAAAATCAAGTTTTTTTTGAGTTATATTGGCGAGGACTAATAAATCAGAAGGAAAGCAGTACTTAAGAATTATTTGCCAGAGTTCCACACTTAAATAGTAGAGAGAAGGGTAAATCTGTGTGCAAAATGTTCCCAAATTCCTATAAATACACCTTTGTAAGCTTGGGGTTTCCCAGTTTCTTCCCCTCTCCTTTATTAACCTCCCATTTTAATGATCTTAATAAGCACTATTGACCTTCCTCGACAATAGTTTTTCTTTACTTTTTCTCTGTATTAATGCATAGTCATGGTATTGAAAGCTATTCCAACTGAAAGTCTAAACTGAAAGAAACATGATTAATGAGCAGCTCTGTTGCAAAAAACAATCCCAGTGTTTTCTTTAATTTTCAAATTATCTTTTCATCTCTATTTATTTATTTATATTTATTTGTTTGTTTGTTTGTTTGTTTGTTTTTGTCTTTTTGAGACAGGGTCTCCCTGTTGTCCCAGCTGTCCTAGAGCTCACTATGTAGACCAGGCTGTCCTTGAACTCACAGAGATCCACCTGCCTCTGCCTCCACAGTGCTGAGACTAAAGGTGTGCACCACCACACAAGGCCTTATCTGTGTATTTATTTTTTTTAATATAGGATCTCATTATGTAGCGCAGGCTGGACTTGCGGCTTCTGCCTCAGACACTTGAGGGCTGGAATTCTAGACCTTGCCCTTGATGCTTTAAAGCAATGAGGTCAGCTTCATCTACTCTACCAATCCTGATGTTTATACTCACTTGTATAATGAGGACTGGCCATGCAACATGGAAAGCATCTAGAATTCAGCCTTAAGCAAAATTGCGTTTGAATTCCATGTCTTTCATGAGGTTTTGAATAAGATTCTTTTTTGTGTCTCTAGACAATGGTTTCCACACAACTGTTTTCCCTGGTGCTGTGCCCTATTTACATGAGACTTGAGTCCTTTGTAAGACTGACTTTTGCTTGACAGGGCCTATTTCCCAGCTGCTGCTGGTGTGTGTTGTTACTGAGGCTACCTAAAATCTCCAAGGAAAAGCTTCTTTCTTTTTCTACTCAGATTTATTTTATTTTACTTTTTTTTATTGAATTTCTGTGCATTTCATACAAAACACCTTAATCATCTTTATACCCCTTGCCCCCATCTGTACTACCCCTCCTCATAACCACCCAACCAGATTTCATACATTCTTTTCATATATGTGTATGTACCCAGATGTCCCCCAGTGCAAGTTCATCCACTGAAGTCTAGTCAGTCCATCTACAGTCTCTCCTTGAAGAAAATCAGCTCTTTCTTCACCCAGCAGTAACTTTTAGGTAAGATTGGGACCTGCTGCCCATTTCCCCAGTTCTATGCTGGGTTTTTGTCTGAGTTTACATGGGTCTTGTGAATGCTGACACCGTTGCTGTAAGATCATATGAGCAAGTTTCCAGAGGCCTGGAATACTGTTTCCTTATGATCATGCCCCAAGCCTGTTTCTTATAATCTTTCTGTCCCCTTTGATGCTCCCTTCCTTATGCTGTCTTCCCACCTCTCCTCTGTTGGTCTTCTCTTTCAACAACTCTTTTAATAAGTCATTCCACCCCTGATGATCATGAGCCCTGGATATTTGCTTAAGAAACATAATACACAAAGCACTAAAGCAGGGGATAGACAAGCTAGGTTTTAGTTTCAGTTGTGACCATAAAAATCTATGTGCCTTTGAAGAAATCAATAAACTGCTCACAGCCACAGTTCCTTCAATCGAAAACAAGGCATAAGATTTCTCCAGGGTCTTTGAGATGCAACGTTCAGTAATTCCACAGTTCTCATTTCATTGCTGCTTTCAGCAATGACAGTGAGCTCAGAAATATGGGTTCCTCCAACCTGTTGTTTCATCAACCATAATTGGTAGAAATAACCTCAGCTGCTTGGTTCATTGCTGTGAGCTCCTGAAACAGGCAGCAAGACACAGTGTCACACAATCTGAGGACAGAAAGGACAGTTGCTTGAAATATTAAAATAGGAATTTAGTTTTCACATACAGATTAATTTTTCTTGTTACTAATCAGTATAAAGCAACACTATGGATAAACATGCAGATTTTTCAGATGCATTCTTGTCTAGAAAGCGACAATTGTCATTTATATCTCATGTTGGATAAACTGGTATTTTTGCCAATGAAAGGTCATTCAAGTGAGGATGAATTAGGCAAAATGCTAATGATGATCACGGTGATAAATCAATATAATTATATTATTTTAGGAATAAAATCTTAAATATTCTCTCAAAATCTAAATATGTAAAAAGTGGATAGTTAAATGGGAGGGAGAGAAGGAGGGATGTGCAAAGAACTATGTGAATAAAGGGGAAGAAAGAGCTCAAAAAAGGTGGGACCATAGCAGAAATTATCCAGGGAGTAATGGGGAAAATGAGAGGGTGATGAAATGGAGAGGTGATTTGAATGGAGAGGGTGGGCAGGAAAGATAATACAGGGAGAGAAAGAGGAGAGATGAATAGTGCCTAGCTAGTATAAAAACCAGCAGGAATTATATTAGTCCAAAAACCTACTGAAAAATTACACATACAATATCTCTGCGTGAGTCCGTGAGTATAGCTATAGGTTACGTAACAAGAAACAGTGCAAGAGAAGAGAAAGCTTCCTTTGAGTTTTTGGCCTAGGTGGTCCAAGAGATTCCCAAAATTACAGAGGCTATAGCCACAGTCCTTGGTTTGCCTCCTAGAACTTAAAGGTAAGACCCTATTGTCAAAGACAGGACATACGTTGGATACTGGATTTGGAGCACTAGAGTTAGGACTGACCTGGAAGCCACCTTCCCTGAAAGCTAGCTCTCATAGCTTTGGAGAGCACTATATAAGCTGCTAAGGGGAACATCAATTGATGGTCCAACACAGCTTCATGACCAAACAACCATATCAATTACCAGGACAGAAAATGACATTGGTGCAGTAGTAGCACTTTTAGTTTGGGGCTAATTAACAGCTACCTAATTGGACTTAAAGCCCACTCAGTGGGAGGAAACTCATGTGTGGTACTGAAAACAGGCAAATACACATATCTGGAGAGGTCATAGATCTTACAGAAAAATCCAAGACTGCCACAACCCTAGACAAATGTGCATAATATGAATCCTTAAATTTATAGTTAAGTAATATGAATCCTTAAATTTATAGTTAAGTATCCCAGTCACCACCCATCAAAGAAATGGATCCTTAAATTTATATTCAAGTATCCCAGTCACCACCCATCAAAGAAGTTTCTTTTTCAAGAGACAGAGATTATTACAGATTTCTACAACTGGTCACACACAGAGATTGTGAATTGCCCAAGTCTAAGTGGCACATCTAAGATGTAACCTCTAAACCTAAGGCTCATGGAATGTAGAACAAGGGATGAAGAGAACACTAATTCATCTTTCAACTCTTATCAATGAAGCTCCATGCAACAGAGAACCAGCAACACAAAATGTCACAAATGGCCAAAATGCCGAAAATAAGTCTACAGTGTCTGTGTCCTTGGACAGGACTCCTATATTAAAATCCACCCATCCAGGGCTCAGGGCTCCTATATTAAAATCCACCCATCCAGGGCTCAGGGACCACTGTGGAAGAAGGGGCAGAAAGATTGTATGACCATATAGAAAGAGTCCTACAGGTGCCTGGGACCCTTCTCATACAAACCTACAGCAATGATGTCAGCATGCACAAGACCCATGAAAAGTTAAGCAGACAAGAATCCAGCACAGAACTGTGGAAATGAACAGCAGATCACAATCTTAGTCAAAGAATTATTGGCAGGTGATTACTGTTGGGTAAGGAAAAACTGATCTTCTTTAAGGGAGGGACTGTAGATAGGTTGACTAGATCTCAGCGGATGAACTTGCACTGAAGGACATCTTGATACAATAACTTTACATGATAGGTCTTAACACAAATGACAGAATGCATGAACTCTAGTGGGATGCTGTGGGAGGGTATCAATGGTGCAGGGGGTATAAAGATGATTTTCAATATGAAATACACAGAAATCAGTAATTTTTTTTTTTTACTCTTTTACTCTTTTACTTTTTTACTCTTTTACTCTTCCAGGAGTGGAAGGTGTCCAGTGGGCAGTGGACATGGTGCTCCACATGCATATCTTGTTGGGCATGGTGTTCATCTACAACTGTACTCATTTTTCTAAACTTTCATATAGCATATTATATAAAAATTCAACTTGCTATTCAATAATCTGAGAATGTGTATTAAGCATAATTTTTCAATAAAAGAAATGAAGTAATTCCTTATACTTTGTGATAAAATAACACCATTGCTTATATCTGGAACATTCTTCACTTTATTCACTATCTGGAATTTATAATTCAATCTCCTTTTTTCTTTTTCCTTTTTCTTTTTTTTTTTTCAAGTGTTAAAGAAATTTTATTGATATTAACGTTCCGTAAGGTCATTCAGATCAAATTGTAATTCCAGAAATACAAACTACCATCTGTTATAATGTGCCATCTTTCTTCTCCAATATCAAAAATGTACATGGTTTGTAAGAAGTCTTTAGAAAGTCAAATCCACTGTCCATTTGTGTTGGGTAAGAATCATTCATTTCATGGAATCTATGTTAAAAGAGCCCTGTCTTGGTTGTAAATTATCACAGCACTCTTGTGTTAATCCATTTTCCTTAATTCCCCAATAGTGGGCTGTCATCTTGATTTCTTAGTGATAGTAGGGTCCATATGAAACTCTTCAAGCAGATTGGGTGTAAATGCTTCCCCCAATGACTATGTTGTACAGCCCTTTTACTCCATCTGCAATTCACATTTTTGCCATATAAAATACAGACTTTCCCAAAGGATTACTTTAATGCTCAAAGATAAAACCATCGTCTCAATCTTCAAAATGACCCATCTGTAATAAAAGCTGTATTTATTCAGAACCATCAGCAACCATACCAATTTTAATCTTGTAAGTCACCCAGTAGGAGCAAGGCTGCCGGCTCCTTCCGCTAGCACATTCCCACTTCTCCAAACCAGGCTGACCCCACAGCCTCCCACCCATGCCGCAGCCCGCCTGGGGAGGAGGGGGTCTCTCAGCCACCATCACTGCTGCCACAGCACCCCACTCTCCTGAGACCCTCCAGGCAGTCTGGGCGCTGCTCCCCACCAAGTGGTGGGCCCCTCGAGGGCGGCAGAACAGTCTATAATTCAATCTTCTCACGTCACTATTTCCCCAAAGTTTCTCTGACCAACTAAGTATGTTTTCATGTCCTTTCAAGCAACTCATTGATCTGATTTTGCTGTATTAGCAATTACATTCAATTACCCCCTCACTACACTGTAATGACTGTGAGAACAGCCAATTTTCATAGTTTGTATATGGCCATACCTCCAATAAGCTGTGCAGACTTATAAAGTAAAAATGCAAGATATATCTGGGTATAGTAGAACAAGTCTTCAATCCCAGTAACTATGAGGCAGAGGCAGGCAGATTTCTGTGAGACTGAGACCAGCCTGGTCTATATAATAAGGTCCAGGGCACATGGGACTACAAAGAGACCCTGTCTCAAAAAACAAGTTATATATATATATAGTATACATACAAGGTTTAACTGTATCGAACAATAATTATTTTAGTATTTATGTGTTCCTTTTATATTTAGTATATACACTAAAACAATTATCAATAATTACATTGAACTGAGCATCATATATTTTATTTGAGGATCCTAATTTCTACCCACTTGAATCATGCCTGCCACAAGCATCATTTTTCAATAAATATTCAGTGAAACAAATTTTCAGCAGACAATATTGCTCTCCACATCTCCAAAAACGTCATAATACTGTTTAATGTTTGGGAAAGATATCAGAGAGTTTTCTTTGCCTCCTTTGACAATGCAGTCATTTAAGGACACTTCATACTAAGATTTTGCATGTGGATATGTCTCATAGTTGTAGTATAAGAATAAAACATAAGCCAGAATTTAAGACTAGTGGATTCAGGAACATCTTCAGTATTTCCCCATTTGCTACCAACTCAGACAGAGAGCCTGTCTAAACTTGCTGAAGGAAGCTTTCTGTAGGTTTTCACTTCACACATCCACTAACTGCATTTCCCTCTACAGTGCAGCTGTGGTCAGAAGTGCTCCAGTTGCTCACAGAGGAGTGAAGAAAGGACCATCTGGTCCCAACCCGGAGCAAGCTCTGGTGAGCAGAGTGTTACTCCCTGACTTTCCACTCTGTCATTTTGATACATGAATCTTAAAAAATCACATGAACAGTCCTTCATTTTGTGGATTATATTGAAAGAAAATAATACATTTTTCAATATTCTGTATCCCTAATATTTACTTTATTTGGGTGTGTTATGATCTGAGGAAGATTTCAGAATCTAAGTCAAGATGAAAAAATGGGCTAAATATAACATTACTTTCACCCACAATATGAAAAAAAATACTAAAATAAATTGGTGTGAGTAATTTTCATAAATATTTTCATACATACATAGGGATTTCATCTTTCAAGTTATTAACCTATGTTGGATGACTTGTTTGTTTCTCATCCAGAGAATCATTAGATCAATAAAGAAGTATATGGTTAAATTTCTATGATAAAGCAAAGAATGAATGAGAGAAAAAAAAAAACCTCAGGCCTATTCCTGCTTAAAAGCAATGAAACAAATGGGAAAAATCCTTGAGGATTAACTTTTTCTAAAACACTGGAAAAAGAGTTATGAGTTACAAAAAAAATTTAGAAGAAAACAAAACAAAACTCAAAAGTCCTTAAATCAGGAACACACAGTTACATCAATGACTATCCTACTGAAAAGAAAATGATTTTGAGAAGATACTATCAATATTTTTCTCAACATATATAAGCTGATGAAAGTAAAGAAATTCCTACTGTGAATGGAACTTCCAACAAGAAGCTGTTCCTTCCATCCCACCTTCTGCAAGGTTGATCAACTCATTAGAATTTCAATGGTTGTGGAGAGTTTGAATGTTGCAGCTCCAGAGCCTAATTACAAATTGTCTTAGGACATCTTTAGCACCCTGAATATTCATTCTTTACCCACCTCTGTGTCTGATTTAACATCCTATGACTAATACATAAAACCACCTGGAATGTATTAACTTAACAAAACTGTAGTTTCCTCCAACCAAAAGACTAAGAGTGTCATCAGATCACATACGAAACCTATAGCTGAGATTTCCCCCCTTTGCTTTAACCTGCCTATGTTTTCACCAGTGTATTTGAATAGGGCCTTGTTTTATGACTTTCATTGCTCTGTTACTATAAAAACTTTATCAAATTTTTACCATGTCAGAACATGGAATTTGGTGTAAGATAAATCTGAGTTCCAGGATATAGTTACTCATATTTGGATTCATAAAATCTATTTATTATTCCCTTTGAGATAAGAGTCCACACTACTAACACTCAAAGTTCTGAGACTTATTCAAGAGGAAATAGACTAATAAGTACTTAAAAATTTCTACAATAACAATAAAATCTGAGGTCAGGGTCCAGTAACCAAATCTTTAAAGTAATACTGGTATTTCTGAAGAGCCTTCAAAATATGAAAGAAGTATTTTCTGCTGTTCAGTGAGGACAGTATTAACAAGGTAACAATGCTGGATGAAGACATCCAATGTAAAGAATACCACAGACCAGCATCCTATGTTAATTCACACATACCCAGGAACTAGGAAGTTAAAAACTAATAATATATATTTGAGAGTTTATCAAGACGATAACATTATCTTACCAAGTGGACTATACCTCATGAATACAAAATTGATTGGACATACCACAACCTGAGGGTCTGCATCATAACAACAGAATGAAGTATGATCCTCAGAAAAGTTTCTGAAAAATATTTTGAAAGAAAACAAAACAATATAAAACCCTTATACATATTCATGATAAAAACTACAAAATAAGATAAAAAAAGGAACTTTCCAGGCATGGTGGCACACACCTTTAATCCCAGCACTAGGGAGGCAGAGGCAGGTGGATCTCTATGAGTTCAAGGCCAGCCTGGTCTACATAGTGAGTTCCAGGACAGCTGGGGCTACAGGGAGACCCTGTCTCAAAAAGACCCAAAATAAAAAAAAAAAAAGGAGCTTTCTCATTTTGATTAAAGGTGTCTCTGACAAAAATCACATACCACACCACATATAATGACCTAACACAAAAATATTTTCCTTAAAATTAAGTACTACATCTATTCACTGTTGTATTGAAAGCTTATCCAGGGAAAGTTTTTGAGGGGGAAAAAAAAAAGTTTAAAAAGTAAAAGAAGTAAAATTATTTCTATTTTAAGATACATATATTAGCTCCTGAGGATTTTGACATTGTCATTAAATATAATAATTTTGCTAGGTATAAATTTCTCTATGGAAATTTAATACTTGCGCACCATTAAGTTTAGAACTCTGTTAAAAAAATTAAAGACATAAATAAAACTTGAGTTTACCAATTGGATAATAAAATGTTATGATGATGCAACCCCAAATATTTTACAAGTTCATTGATTCATTGTAGTCACTATAAAAAGTTCAGTAACTGCAAGAACAGTCAGTGTTCTTAACTGCTGAGCCATCTCTCCAGCATCCCCCACCCCCCACATGGCAGCTAACCACTATCTGTGACTCCAGTTCCAGGGGATCCGACAACCTCTTCTGTCCTCCATGGGCATTGCACGACACAGGTGCACTTAATACATGCAGGCAATACATACAAACACATAAAATTAAAAAAAAAAAAAAAAAAAACTCAGTAACTGGAAATCAGATCCTTAAGCAGACAGAAATATGCAATGGATGATAAATCAGTGAAAACTATCAAATAAGTGAACTTGGGGAACTTATATTTCCTGATTTCAAAATTCTCTGCAAATGATGTGGCATCAAATGATGTGGCACTTTTATAAAAATAAACATCAAGATCAATGAGTTAGAATTGGACTACAAAAATTTATTTTTATATTTATAGTGTACTAATTTTTAGTAAAGCCCACAAGCCTACTCTATGAAGTAGGGATAGTCATTTCATCAAATCATGCTGGCACAAATATATAACCCAATAAAAATTTATAACCCCTTCCCCATTGGCACCCTCCATAGCCCTCCAGCCCCCCCAACTGAGATTCGTACATTCTGTCATTTGTGTTAAGGCCTATTGTGTCAAGTTAGTGTCCCCAAATGAAGAACCTGGTGCTTGGCTGGATCTCAGACACTGACCCCTTCGCATTCATAATTCTTGGAATTTGTTCCTTTTATGTTTGAAAAAGTTTCCTGAAAATTATTTCCAAAGAAGAATAAGAAACACCATAAACTCCATAAACAATATTATATAATATTACCTAAAAACAGAATTATTAATGAATTAGGGCTGCCCTTTCATTTCAATGCTTGTCTGTGACAGGAGAAAAAAGAATTTTCTTAGAAAGTAAATATCATTTCATAAAATCATTGTCTACTACATTTCTATTTTTTTCTTTTCCTGAATTTGTTTTTATTGATCTTTTTTTAAAATTTTTGTTTATGTGGAACAAAAAGATTAATTTTTATCCCACGACTTTTTGGTCAGGGTAGTTTCTTCTTAAGAAAATATAAACCACGCATTGAAGGTGGTGCCAAAATGTTGACTATTCTCTGTAAAATGTTATTTTTGCCAAAGAGAAGAGCACAGAAAACATAATGGTAATGTACTGTCTAACACTTACAAACGAAATGGCAAAATACCTGAAATAAGTTATTTCAAAAAGGAGGCAAAACCTCTTACAAAGGTACAAATAAAATTAGAAAGATGAAAATTAAAGCAGAAATGTATTCCTATATTTCTTTTCAAAATGACTTCATTTTATGGAAATATTCACAGCCCTCTCATTCTCGAGTGTTTTGATATATAAGCCTTGAAAGATTGTGGAGTAAGGGACAGCTTTTGAATAAAGATATAGCAACCAATTTTTTCCAGGAAGCCCATTATCACAGGCAATATTACATCTATCTTTTTTGTTTTGGTTAAGAAAGCTGAGAAGAAAATCCAATAAGCTCTGAATATATTTATATTTTAGGAGTGTATTTCACCTTACAGCATGCACATATATTGCAAATGAAGACAAGTTAATTAAACATAGGGATTCCAAGAACCTAATGTTCTGCTATTGTCATCCTTAACCTGCTATTAAGGAACTGGAACCTTCAAACATATTTCTCAGTACCTCTGAGTGTTGTTATAATCTTTCACTTTCACCACAACTGTTTTTCATTTTTAGTTGTTTTTTTCCTAGCAATCATGTATTCATGGTTACATGTTTTAAAGGAAATTGGGTATTACAGAAAGTTAGACCCAACAACATGATGAAAACTGAGATCTATTTCACTGTATTTTATGTTGCATTGTGAAGCGTTATGCTGCATAATAATTATATAGATGATAGACGATTACCATCGAGTGATGATCATAACACTTAACATATTATTTCCATTGTTTGAGTCATTCAGTTATCACATCAGTCACCTTGTTTCATAATGGTTTTGAACCAACTAGAATGAAGTGAGATCTAGTGCAGAATCTGGAGGAGCCTAATAAAATACTTTTCTTTGTTTTTATTTTCTGCCTATGACATAAAATCTTCTTTGCATGCAAAAAAAAATGTGATCATCTGCCACCTACTGTTTTCATCAGCAGCTGTCATTTCGTGTCTCCAAACACAATTGCATTTTATTCTAAAATAATTATTTTTGTTCAGTGTGAAAGTGCAATAAACATTAACTCGCTATTGGGGAGATATACAATAAAATTTTACCCTGTACTTTATATATTCTTTATAATTGAGGAATAAATGGGTATTCAGTGCCTTTGTGAATATGTGTGTGAATAAGACTGTGTGTGTTATTTCATAAATCCTTTGATGACTTGAAATAAACTTAATATTCATTACCTGTACCCTGGATAAAAGGGTTTTATGTCATTTATTTCCCAGAGCAAATTAAAAGAAGCTTGAGATTTGACATCTAATCCTGTTCTTTGAGCAAATGCAAAGCAATGAAAGAGTTCCTGGGTGTCTAAGATTCTCTGATAGCCTCTCCTTTATGGTTGATCTTGATTTCAATTTTAATTTCCCCACAATCTTCAATTCAAATTTCTTCTTCACCTTCACTGACATGAGCCTCTGGGCCATTGTACATTGATTACAATGAGGAAAACTTCATCTGAAGTGTGAATTCCCAGAACAATTCAAATTAATCAAATAAGTGAGAGAAATTATTTTTACTGGTCTGAAAGCACTGGGGGCCCTGTATGGATGGCTTTTGTTAATGCATTACAAAGAGGAGTGTTCCATCTCCAGGTTTCTACTCCTCCTTCATTAAGAACGCTTCTATAGTGTCATCAAAATCTCCCCTCACGTCCCCATCAGCAGGAAAAGACAAGATAGGACAGCTGACTAGGGACATGGGAGAGGTGGGAGTGGAGAATGTCAGGCACTTTGACTGGTGGAGCTCTGGAGCCCTATTCCTCAAGCCCAGCCATATCTTTATTTTAATTTCTACCATTTAATTAATTAATTAATTAATTAATTAATCAATTTGTTTGTTTGTTTTCTGTGTGGGGTGTACACTTGTCACTGCCCCATGAAGAGCTCAGAGAACAACTTGCTATATTTGTTTTTTTGCCTTTCACTATGTAGGTCCCAGGGATCAAACGCAGATTGTCAGGCTTGGCAGCAGGCTCAACTTTACTTACTTATCCACTTCACCAGCTCAGTAATTTTATTTTTCAGTCTAAATTAGATATAACATAAAGTATGAAATTTTAAACATGTCCAATAAATTTATACTCTGAATTGTGAAGTCAGAAAGTGAGACATTGAAATAACAGCATCTATCTTTTGGAGTTAATATCCTTCTGGACAATACAGTGTTATTTCACACAGTACCTCTTACTCTACCTCCATCTGAGAAGACTGGCAAACTGAGCAAAGATCACACCTGGGGAAACAGAAAAACACTGTGGGTAAGAATAAATTTAATTTTGTTTATCATCGTATTTTATTGTATGATGGAAAACAAACTTAAATCACTGAATGAAAAATTGCTTAATTAAATGTTTCTACAGATAATCCTGAGTGTAGCGAATAGTAAATCTTCAAAGTGTCTTGTTTATTTCCAGATTATGTAATGACAGTTAGATTGGAGTGGGAAGGGAAAAAATAAGGAAAACCACTTCTAATTACCCTGTGATTTGCTTTAATTTAAATCAGAGTCTAATTTGTTGTCACAGCCGATTAAGAGAAGCTACAAAAACAAATGTGATGTGCACTTCAAAGCCAAAGGCTAAACCTGAGAGCAGGAATTTGCACTGTATTCTAAATCATATTTCCAGAAAACAAATATGCGCGTTGATGTGTATTTTTAAAGAAGTAAACATAAACCTATAAGGGATTCAAAAAAATAAAGCAACTTTCAACTCAAAGTGGTTTTGCGTTTATCCAGGTTAATGTCATAAACTACAGTAACCTTCTTTCCTTTTATTTTTAGTAAAAAATTAAAACTGATTTATAAAACAGCACTGTTGTGTGCCTAATCTGAAATAGCTCTTTTTATTAATATTGCACTAAATCCCAGGAAATGATGCCGTAGGCCAAAGATTAGTGCCAAAGTACATATGAAGTCAGTTGATTCTGTTTATTAAGCCCATACAAGGTCTGTGACCCTGCTTCAGTGAACAAACACAGGGCCAGCTGGCTCACAGGCATTCATTCACAGAAACCCGTTCACTCATATCTGTTAGCAACTTTTGCTTTCATCAGGGTCAGAGCAATCCAAAAATGTGCAGGAACCCGGCCGTGGTGAGCAGGATTACGTTGAAAGTGGTTAGCATAGGTGTTTGCTGTACTGTGCCAATCATCCCTGCTACAACTGGGTGCTAACCAAAGCCGGGTTCTTGCTGGTGAATGCCGACTCTTGAGATCCAGCTCATGGGAGAGAAGACTTGAAAGGAGCTGCCCCTCAAGTGAGTGTGTTTTCTGGAGAAGAACATTTGATTGGTCATGAGAATGGAAGCATTCACTTTCAGTGGAAAACTCAGAAACAGAAATATTCACACAAAGTACAGCATAAGTGGCAAAAACAAACCATGCAACCCAAAATTTCTGTAATTTCTCACTCAACTAACATAGCATTCTGAGGAATCTGCAAATGCACTGTCAGCAAAAGCCACACCATGTGAATTTTCAAAACAATTAAATTCAGCATTTATTTTCATTTTCAGGCTCCGAGAAAATCGGCAACACAGATTTAAATGCCTTTCAAGTTTTTCCATTAAAGTCCTTATTGCTGTTTTCCGATAAGGGCTATTCATGTCACACAGGTATAGGGTATTAATGGGATTTTAAACCAGGCTAGGGGAACAACTGTTAAACATGCCATAAAAATTGTAATTTTAAAAACTAGGATCAAATACGTATTGAATAGTCTTTCTTTTGATAAGATTTTATTCTTAAGATTTATTTCTATATTTATAATAGTTTTAATTTACTGATTTATTGAGTCTCCGATACTTAAGCAATTTAAACATATTTATTCTTCAATTTCTATCAATTTTTTCATTTAATTAATTATATTAGGAAAAATAAACTCTGAAAATCAATTTTCATTTTCTATTTTCTATGGATACGGGGTCATTTTACATAGTGGTGGGTTATTAAAGACAATGGCTCTCAAGAATAACATGCACATTGAACTTAGGCATGAGATGCACATTCTGTTTTATTCCTTCTCCCATAATTTTATGCATCTATAAATTTTTGATATTTCTAGAAAACCGTTAATCTATGAATTGAAGAAAACCTGCAACATTTCTTTTTCTGAATCTGCCTACCTGAAAGTCTCCTTCCTTTTCTAACTTAACATGCCATAGAAATACCAGCACACCTACATTTACTACAGTAATAGACACAGCAGAAAAGTTAGGGAATCATTATGAGTGTCAACTAACAGGTAAATGGATGGCAACGCGGTACAGATATGCAAGGGAAATCAATTTCAATGGGAGTACCCAAATGAAGAGTACTAGGATCATGTCACAACCTTTCCACATTGCCTTACTATGCAGCACAGCAGCATTTTCTAATGTATAGAGGAATATAAATGCCTTTCCCTTGTTCATGGTGTTTAATTGTCTGATAGTACAGACTGTCTAGTTTTGTAGAGTTTTGTCTTTAGGAGGCGGAAGAGATAGCCTTGCAAACACTGGGACCTGAGCTGGACCTGTAAAATATATACTAATGAGTCTGGTACAGTTATAACCCTAGAACTGAGAGGGTAGAGAGCCAGAGCCAGCTGGCCTAGCCTACTGAGATACCTCTAATAAGAGAGAATCTGTCTTACCAAATAAGGTCGATGAGTCATGAATAATGACTGCAGTGTTGAAGTCTGACCTCAACATGCATGCACACACGTGCCTGGACCTGTAAAATATATACTAATGAGTCTGGTACAGTTATAACCCTAGAACTGAGAGGGTAGAGAGCCAGAGCCAGCTGGCCTAGCCTACTGAGATACCTCTAATAAGAGAGAATCTGTCTTACCAGATAAGGTCGATGAGTCATGAATAATGACTGCAGTGTTGAAGTCTGATCTCAACATGCATGCACACACGTGTGCCCACACAAATGCCCATGTGCACCTCCATACACACACAAAGCAAAATCAATATTTTACAAAACTTCCTCAGATGACCAGGTGTGACATAATGAAAGTTAAGAGGAAACATGCTGTAGCTGCCATAGGTAAACCTCAGACAAGGATGGGAGGCTGAAGGATGGGAGGCTGCTGACAGCTTCCAATGAGTGTCCTTTAAAGAAATGCCGTGGGATGTGGGTGAATAATGTGGACAGCAAAAAATCACCAGATCCACATAGAATTCAAAAGTGATGACTTTTAGGAAGTGACTGAAATCTGAAGGCTCTGAGTGAAGTCAAGGTCCCTTTGAACGAGCTTCAAGGATCTAGACAACCTATCTCCTGAATAAGAGCACACAAAGAAGGTACCAACTAGGAATGAGATAACAGGCCCCCTGGAACATCAGGTGTGTACACACTTTGATGTAAGACTCATCATCTGTAACTGAGCAATAAACCACCCTGCTAATGATATTTTGCTGCCTGAGTTTTAACAAGAAGCAGCACAGCTTCCCACTGAATTAAGACTTTGCAGCCAGCATCCCTAAACAAAAAATGGGCTTGGCAGTCTTATAAGCTATTGCTCCCTCCCTGTCCCCTTATCCTGGCCCAGACTCTCCAAGTGTCACTGCCAACTGCCACTCATTAAGGCTATGCCCACTCATAGAAGTCTGTATACTTTTTGCCTGCAGACATATCAAGTGTGCATGTATTACAATGCCTTGGCAAGTTTGTTCTCTCTTTTTCATACATCTCTTATAAGCTATTGCTCCCTCCCTGTCCCCTTATCCTGGCCCAGACTCTCCAAGTGTCACTGCCAACTGCCACTCATTAAGGCTATGCCCACTCATAGAAGTTTGTACACTTCTTGCCTGCAGACATATCAAGTGTGCATGATATAAGGTGTTTTGATCCAATCCATGCCCACTCCCCCCCATACACTCTTCTCATATCTCCCCATCACTTTTTTCTGATAACCATGTAGTCTTTTTAAATATTTTTTTATGGGGCTTTTGACTACTCTAACATTCACCCTTCTGAAGAGGTAACCCTAAAATCTTTTAAGGGTTAGAAAAAAGCTCCTAAATATTGTCAACATTTTTGTCCTTTGGAACGGAGTATGTTGCTAAGAGGCCCAAGGATGCTGTGACTTTAGCCAAGAAACTAGCTAATTTTTGGAGGGTCTTTTTTCTTTAACTGTCTAGCCAATTCCTACCTCCTATTCTTATCACACCATCCTCTGAAGAGGTTTCTCACACTTCTTTTATCTCTCATCTCTATCTGTTTTTCATCTGTCATCTCTGTCTCTCTTTCACAGGTCACCTCTCAAATAAATGACTTGGATACTTCATTCCATCATGGCATCTGCTTTCTGGAGAACTCCTCAGGCTTTCTTTCTGCTAGTGTTTATTTGCAGATATTTTAAATAAGCACATTTTCCAACTGCAAACTGGAAGCCAATTTGACACTATGGTGTGGTGATTTAAGGGAGAACAACACCCGCAGGCTCCAAGTATTTGAACACTTTGCCCTCCGGTGGTGGCATAGTTGGGGAGGTTTACAAGGTGTGGCCGTGTTGGAGGGAGTCCATCACTGGGGGTGGGCTTTGAGCATTCATAGCCTTGCTCTACTTCCAGTTTGCTTTCTCTACTTCCTGTGCCTCATTGAAGAGGAAAAGCCTCAGTTTCTGTTCCTTTTGCCACCTCCACCATGATGGAATCTTATCCCTTTGGAGTCTTAAGCCAAATAAACTTTTCTTCTGTCAGTTACTTTGGATATATATATATATATATAGCATGTGTGTGTATTTGTGTGTTTGTATGTGTCTGAAAAGGCATTCAATTTTTAGTCTTACTGATGGCTACAATATTATAAATTCTGGGGAAGTTCTTCACAGTCAGTGTGAGGAGCAGGGTTTCATTATACACCATAGTTCCTGGCACTGTCTCCTTTTCCCTGGGCTACCAGCTCAAGCTTTGGACCCTTCACATACATTCAGTGAGATGAATACTTGCAAAGGATTGCCATAGACTTGACGGACTGCCAAGACTCTCCCTTCTATCACTGTCAAAGAAGTTTAATTTTTCATTGTCTCCATTTTTTACCACCTGCTTCCTATGATAAGTCCACAAAATGTGACTGCATATTTTCAATTACTAAAACTCCCAAGAACCATAATGAGGGGATAGAGATGTCTCAGTGGTTAAGAGCACTTGCTGCTCTTTCAGAGGACCGAGATTCACATTCCGGCACCCACATGGTAGCTCGAAACTGTCATGTTTCAAGGGATCCAATGTGCTCTGTTGGCCTCCATGGGAAGTGCAGCACGTGGTACATTACGCACATGTAGGTAAATACTCATAAGCATAAAATAAAGATAAATAAAATCTTGACAAACAACCTTAATGATTTCTTTGTGCTGTATTTTATTCCTTGAATCATTTTTATCTTTTACGAAAAAATACCCAGTATGTCACATTACTAATTGCTCTTTTTAAAAATGTCAATGATAATAAGTGATAACAATAGTTAGTCCATTTAATACACCATTATTTTTCACTAATACCTTTATCACTCGCCATCACAATTCATCCTAATCTACAATAAAAGGCACTGCCAATGGTTCTAGACATTCTAGACTTTCCTTTATGCCCCTCAATGATTTCAACATGCACCAAGAACTTTGTTCTACTTTTAGTTTCCCATTGTTTTAGCAACTGTCAGTGACACAATTATAATGAGCTCCATCACAGGGATAACGTGACAGTGAGTCAAATTGAAAGCATTTAGTAGACAAATGTAGATGTTAAGGGTAATTGCACAATCTCTAGTTCTACCAGTTTCTAACCATGGTAAACTGCTTCTTGGAACTTTCAGTGATCATATAAAAATATATTTGAGTTTTCTCTATTATTTTCCTTCAAAAGATGACTCACTGATTACCTACAGAGAAACATTAACTGATGTTTCCTTTGAACAATGATATAGCAGATCAACTTTAATAAAATGTGTTCCTTCTATTCCACATTGATTAATTTTGCATACCAGATGTCCATGTACTTATCTAATAGTCACTGCTGTGAATTGTTCATTTAGCCAACCAGTATTTATTGAGGTACTCCAGCATACCTTAAAATATACAACAGACATAGTTCCTGCTCTCATGTGAGGCTTCACTATGAGCACAACAATAACACAGAATCATATGAAAATGAAAGACAGAAATTGCAGCAGATGTGATGACAAAGGCTTCTTATCCAGCACTTTGGAGACTGAGACAGGAGGACTGTGGGATTGAGTCACATCTGTACAGCAGAGTGAGACCCTGTCTTGAAATGAATAAACAAAAAGTAAATTAAATATGAGTGGTCATGATTAAACTAATTATTCACAAAATTTCTACATGAGACAAAATTGAAATTGAAATATGAAGAATGAGATTGTGTATTTCTGAACATGAAGTTACATATTGCTATAAACCAATGGCCAAACACTGGTTCCTCCCCTCTTCTTCATGAACTAGGATTCAGTTGGTAACTGCCAATTAGAAAATAAAAGCTATCACTGGAGACAAGACTATAGACCCCAGAGACCCCCAGGCTCTCCATCTGCTCACCCACATCCCTTTCCAATGTAACAGAAGGAGGGATTTAGTAATTAATTGGGAAGCCAGAAAGGCAAAAGCGGGTGATATTATTTGGCATGCTTTCCATGTGGTCCTCTCACCTGAAAATTGCAGCCGCTATCATCTGCCCAAAAGAGTGGGAGCTGGCCCAGTAGTTCTCAGGATGGCATCCTTCATACCGGAGCCCCTGTAGTTTTGATACAGGCTCTTGCCCAGATCCACAGCCAGTTTCTGTAACTCTCCTTTTCTTGTATCCAGATTCTGTGGTGTTTTATTCATGTGTAGAGTGAGGAAAGAAGGACCTTTTATACAGCATCTGATAACAGCAATGAGAAGAGATCTTGTTCTGTCAGCAGATACAGCAGCTTTGCACTATCAGGGAGCTAGGAAGGCTCTATGAGGTGCCAGGCCCTTTCTCCTCCTTTTCATTGGTAGGCCAAAGGCCTGGAAGCATGTGATGATTTTACCAAGACAGGCAGGCAGGGAGAGCCAGCTAGAGTGAAAACTCTGTCTCCTCACTTGACACTTAAATGGTCCTGTGTAATGAATATCCCAGACAGGCCTGGTTATTAATACATCTTATTAATAAAATCAGATTTGTGTCTGTTGTCATAAGTTCTCTCTTTCATTCACTCCTTTAAACACACTGAAACTTCATTTCGGTGAATGCATTTGGACCTTAGAGGATTTAATTAACTATTCAAATATTATGAATTTTGTAATTGTCAGGTAACTCTAACCATATTCCTAATCTTCAGTATAAAATGTATTAAGAAATAATAAAATCAAAAAGGAGCACTACTAAAATCTGTCTATCAAACACACACACACACACACACACACACACACAGCAGCAGCAGCAGCAGTGGAGGGAATGAAGTGAAAATACCTCAAGACATACAAAGAATAAGTAAGAAAACTGCAGATTTAACTTTTTAGTCTTTCCTACTTCCGTGAAAAGGAATTAAAGATCTCAGTCATATGTAGATGGTGATGGTGAATTATCAATGCTGAGTGTGATTGTTAGTATCAATTGTCAAGTTGATGAGATCTAGAATCACCTGGGAGACCAGCTCATTTCATTGTGGAAATGAACTTGACTGGGTTAATGGAGTTGGGAAGAGCTGCCCACTGTGGGTTACACTACTCCCTGAGCTGGAAATCTGGGACTGCAGGAAAAAACAGAAAGTGATCTGAGCACAAGGGTCGGTCCTCTCTTCACTTGGTATTTTGACCATCTGCTTCAAACCTCTGCTTCTGTGACTTCTCCACCATAACAAACTATAACCTGAAACTGTAAGCCCTTCTTTCCTTACCTTACCTTTACTTGCTTATGATTACAGAAAAAGGTGAGGTATCTAAAATGTGGAGTCAACAGCATACTTTCTATAGGAGAGTTATTTGAAATCTTAACACACAATTAGGATGACAGCGTAATAATGGCAAAAGACACTCTGTAAATAGGAACAGAAGGAAAAAGAAACAGGCTGCAACAATATCAGAGACAATAGAAAGAAAACTGTTCCATGAGTCATGAAATGATACTTCATTTATAGGTAAAAGATTGGTTTATCAACATGATATACAATTGAATGTGTGTATACAATAAGCAGCAAAATCACAATGTATTTTAAGGTACGTTTGAGGAAACTGAAGGTAAAACTATTTCTGTTCTATACATAATAGATTCATAATAGATGTGATATAGACAGAAAACTCAAGACAACAAATAATTTAAATATTTTTATGAACTAGTGATTCTGAAACACTCTTAACTAAATATATATGTGTGCCGGGCGAGGTGGCATACGCCTTTAATCTCAGCACTCGGGAGGCAGAGTCATGTGGATCTCTGGGAGTTCAAGTCCAGACTGGTCGACATAGTGAGTTCCAGGACAGCTGGGGCTACAGGGAGACCCTATCTCAAAAAGATAAAAATAAATAAATAAATAAATATGCACATATGTGTGTAAAATGTACACACATGCAGAGTGTATAAGTACATAATGAATATGCATAACTGTACTCTGAAGCAGAGTGCAGAAATATTCTTTTTAAGTATACATCAATTGTTCTTCATGACAGAACAAATAAAATATTGAACCACTGTACTAGTAGCAAGGGAACTTATAAAGGAAGAGTTTATTTAGCTTATGATTCCAGAGGGATCTGAGTTCATCATGACAAGGAGGCATGGTGGAAGGGGGTGACCAGAACAGACCAAGGAGCATTCACATCCTCAGGCAGGAATAGAAAGTGGAGTATTACTGGAAATCCTGCAAGGCTTAAAAACTCTCAGTGCCTGCTCCCAGTGATGTGATTCCTCCAGCATGGCCACACCTCCTAAAGCCTCCTGCCAAATGCAACCAACTGCAGACAAAATGTACAAATACTTAGAGAGACATTTTATTAAAACCACCACATTCTACTCACTGGCCCCCATAGGCTCATGACGATATAAAAATGCAAAAAGCATTTATTCCAACCTTAAAAGTCCCCCACAGTCATTATCAGCTTTGATACTATTCAAAAGTCCAGAGTGCAAAGTCTTTTCTGAGACTCAAGGCAATCTTTTATTAAGCCCCCATAAATCAAAAGACAAATTATACACTTTCACATACAATGGGACTGAATACACATTCCCATTCAAAAGGGGAGGAATGGGGGCATAATGAGGAAATATAGGGCCAAAACAAGACTAAAAATTACTGGGGAATGGCTGGGGGCACTAACAATATAGTGGGCAATAACAGGGGTGACAGAGTATATGGGCTCCAGTGGGGAGGGGGAGGCTACAAGAGGGTGCCAGTGGGGATGGTGGTCCAAAATGATTAAGATTGTTTGAGATATTCTGTATGAAATATACCAAAAATCAATAAAGAAATCCAACAAGGCAAACAGAAAATCCAGTAATTCACGTCTGACTTCTGAGACTAGTTTTCCAAAGGGCTTACTTCGCTCAGCCCCTCCAATCTTTGCTGCAGTGGCACTCCCTGTATGCAGTCTTCCTTTGCAGTTGACTCATGGTTCTAACATTTCCAGCATATTCTTGGAATCTCCACAGCTGTCCGGGCTTCATCTTCACAGCTTCACACACTGACCTGTCAGGGCATTCTTTATGCACCGACACCCCTGCTACACACCCATGGGCCTTCACAGCTCTCTGAAGCTGTGGGGGAAGAACCGATTGCCCCTTCATGCTTGCATCTTTCATGCAAGACGTGAATGATACCGCCAAGTTTGGCTGACAGTTTGGGACAGACACTCACCCATTTCATCCACATTGCCAGCAAATTTTGTGAGTTGCAGTTTTCTAGGAAAAAAATACCTTAGTATTTTTCCTTCTTGAGTTGGAGGCTTAGTAGGTCATGGTCTTTTCCTGAATATTCTCTTTCCATTTTTATGTGAAAATCTGTAGTCCTTTCCTTAAATGCTTTAATCTCCTTATCAAAGAAAGCCTCTCTTTTAGCACATAAGCCTTGGCTTCAACATTATTAAACTTCACAGTTTTCTCTTTCTTTCTAAACTGTAAATTCTGCATTTCTCTTTGTCCCAATTATTCTTTTTCATTGGAAAGCTGCATGATATTCACCAATAATAGACACATTGCCGTTTCAATCTTAGGCTGTCTTGAAATTTCCTCTGACGAAGATATTAGTCCATTACTTTTCAACTTAACTCTTAGGTTGTGGGCAGACAATAATCAGATGCTTTGCCAAAGCATACCGGTTGCTAATAAAGTCTATATTTCCATCTGGGATTACCTTGCTCTTAGCTCTACTTTTCTCAATGCTTCTTCTATGGTGGCCTATTAAGGGCTGCTTACAGAATTCAACAGCTTTCCTAGTTCAAATTTCCAAAGTCTTCCACAGTCCTCCAAAGACCCATATGGTCAGTTTCTTCACAGCCAGCAACCCACTCTCTGGTAAAAACTTCTGTATTAGTTACTTTTCAGTGCTATGATAAAATAGCATGACCAATGGAACTTATATAGAGAATAGTTTATTCAGCTTGTGGTTCAAGATGGATCAGAATCCATCACAGTAGGGAGACATGGTGGCAGGTGGTACCTGAAACAGACTGAGGAGCATTCACATCCACAAATGGGCACAGGAAGCAGAGGAGGACTGGAAAATCCACAAGGTTTAAAGACATTCAAAGCCCTCCCCCAGTGATGTGTGTCTACCAACATGTCCACACCTCCTAAAACCTTCCAAAACAATGTCACCAACTGTGGAGAAAATGTCCAAATACTTGAAACCTGTGGAGGACATTTTCATTCAAACCACCACGGTCATGAAAGAAATCTTGAAAATAACAAATTGTTGAATACTTGCAGCTAAAGAGATAGCTTGATGCTCTATCAGAGAGCTGCCGTTTTGTTCCCAGCACCTACATCAGGCAGCTCGCAACAACCTGCAAGTCCAGAGCCATGGGAATTGCTTGCTGTGCATGAATGAGGGCAAGTTTAGATCTCTAGCACCCAAATAAAGGCCAGGCAAAGACAAATGAGTCTGTAACCCCAGCATTGGGGCCATAGACATGGGTGGATGCTGGAGCTTGCTAATCCTGCAGTTCAGCAAAGGTTCAATGAGAGACTTTGTCTCAAAAAATAATGTGGTAGACAGTGATTAAAAACACATCTGATGCCAAACTCTGGGCTCCACATGCCCTCAATAGAGTGAGGACACATGTACACATGAGTATACACTTGTTTACAACACATAGTCACACATACAGACATGTGTGTGTGTGCATGTGTGTGTGTGCATGTGTGTGAAAACCCAGACAAATGATAGCTTTCTGTAACTGCAGTGACCTCTGCAGCACAGTCTCATTGGCACACCTTGGAGTTCTTTATACATCCCTAGTGGAATGATGATTTGATGGACTTAGAATTTGCCAGGAATGTGGCCCAAGACTCTAAAGTTCAATATTAACTTCTATTTGAGGGGAGGTCTTTGTTTATTTTTACTCACGACTCTGTTGAGGAAGATGAAGAACAATATAGTGTTGTTCTTGGTGCTGTGTTGTCTTTTTGAGACAGGGTCTCCCTGTAGCCCCAGCTGTCCTGGAACTCACTATGTAGACCAGGCTGGCCTTGAACTCACAGAGATCCAAATGCGTCTGCCTCCTGAGTGTCATACTGTGTTTTATAACTGCTTCATGCATAGGTGGATGCCTTCAGCTCTATGTAAACCATCTTTGACTCAGGCTCATGGTTTGTATGACAGTTGTCATTTTGGTTTTGGGAAATCACATTTGGAAATACTTCACATGCTCTTCTGTACTGTGTTTATGGATGATTCTCTTGGGATAAAGAGAAATCATCTTAAAAGCTTAAACAAACTTGTAACGACTTGTAAATGTCTTAAGATTTTAGAAGATCATCCAATTATGCCTTTCCATTTTATGCACATTATAGACTTCATCTTTCCCTATTTGCTTCCTGTGTGCTTGGCTTTTGTGTTCTTTCCAGTGTTCTACATCCTCCAAAGCCTTGATGTACTAAAATCTCTCAGCACCAAACAAACTCACCGCTTCTCAGAATATTATTTTTGTGGCCTTTGTTTATAATTGTAACAGAAGTCAGATTATACAGGAAACAATGCCATTACAACTGAGCTTATTTACACTGTCCAGCTAAACTGTAATCTACACTATAGGCAGCAAATTGCAATAGCTTTGGCTACACTTTTCAATTATTTTTAAATTCCAATGTAGCAAATTTTTTATTTTATCCACAATGACATTAGAATAGTTAAGATCACAGAGGAAATAGACCCTAGCCACCCTATCACTTTATAATAATACTACTTGATTCCATGGTAACATGATGCTGCTATTGCTACTTCATTTCTAGGCATGATCTTTAATAATAACACTCAGACAAAGTAATGATTAAAATATTCACACGAAATATTTAATTTCTAATATTGAGGTGGTTTGAATGAGAAATATCTGTCATGTGCTCATGTATTGGAACAGTTGCTAGTGCTCTTTGGGGGGAGGTTATGGCACTTTTGGGTCATAGAGCCTTGCTGAAGGAAGCATGTCTCTGGAAAGTCTTGAGAGTTTAGGGGATCCACCAGTTCTCTTTTATTCTCCTCTTCCTATGTGTGGAGGGGAATGTGATCTCTCAGCTTCTTGACCCAGCTACTAGCTGCCATGCTTCTCTAGCTGTTATGGGCTCTCCATCTGGTATCCAAAACCTAAATAAACTCTCTCTATGATAACTTGCTTTTGGTCATGATGTTTTTTCATAGTAACAAAAAAAACTAATAAAAATGGTATAAATATATTAAAACTTTAATGTTTGATATAATCTATTGATAATCCATAATACTAGACAGACACAAATAGGAATGGTTTCTAAGGCAGTGGAAAATAATATAAAACTAAAATATAATTCAGTCAAAAGACAAACAGGGAAAGACTTAAAACACTGTAGTCCTGCTGTATTTTACATTACTCAATATCCTATATAAATTTATTACAGTGATTATTCAAACAGTGAGATTTTATGCAAGCTAGTGATTAAATAAATGTTAGTGAGTTGCAGGAAAGAAGATGGAAATTAATCTGAATGTCCCTGTGTAATTTAACTTTCAATTACTGTATCAAATATGAAGATAATTAAATTTATAAAGAGTAAAGGTTTACACTGACTCACAGTTTCAGAAATTTTAGTCTCAGTTCTATTGGTTCTGTTGATATGGGCCTTTGGTGAAGTGGCACATGCTGGCCAGTTTGCATGGTGGAACACAGTCTTTTGCCTCATAGCTGGGGATAAAAAGGACTAGATTTACCAGAAGGGCAGACAGGGGGAATGGATGAGGGTGCTGACAACACAGTGGACAGTGACAGGGATGGCAGAGTATGGAGCCTCTAGTGGGAGAGGAAGGCTGTCTATCTGACGAGTTAGTATTCATGCTCAGATGCCGAGGAGCTCAGAAGGTGGGCGACTGTGACCAGTGATAGTCATGTATATAGAGATTAGAAATGCATGTGAAAACGTCTCAATGTCAATTGCTTTGAAATGAATTCTTCTGTATGAAAAAAAAAAAAAAAAATAAAACAAGTATCTTCTTGAAGTCCCTCAAATTAAGGTAAAGAATAAGAACAAATCATTCTGGAAGAACGCAAAGGAAAATAGCTTTAGATACTTAAGTGACAATAGAATTTATTCTCATAATTGTTTTAATAGCTTTTGTATAATCCTCATCGCTATTATGAGATATAAAATGTATTTATCAAATCTGTAATCATTATGCCAAAAAATCTGAATTACTGTAATATTTTGCATATTGTTAAAACTGTAACTTTAATTGTAAAAAAAAAATTAAAAAAAAAAAAAAGGAGAGTAGGCACCAGAGTTCCATAGTGCCCTTCGAGGTCACGCTTACAAAGACCTGAAGACTTCCCACTAAGTCCTGTCTACTAACGTTTCCACCACCTCTCTATGACAAAGCTGTAGCTAAACTCTAAACATTTGGTCCTTTAGAGGATATTTTAGAATCAAACTACAGCCATCCCAGTTGGTTCCTCTCTTGTCTTGTCTTTCTACCTGGGATTATATAACTGTAACTTCCTTGCTAAGCAAAGTCTACTGTGAAGTGTCTAGTGTCCCATGTTCATTCCTCCAGAAATGTTCATTGTCATGGAAGTGTTTCACACAAGTATCAAGCATGATGCTTAGACTTGTAGATAAACATAGGATCTATTTCTTCCTCATAGTTCCTTAGGTAAAAATCCCAGGGAGAGTATAGCTCAGAGTTCACAAGGCCAAGGCAACATGTGGATAGCTACACTTCTTTATAAAAGCTAAATCAGAGAATTAACTTATAAACACTTTGGATAAGCCCATTTTCCCCATTTTGCCCTTGATAATACCTGTCTCCTATTATGCTGGATAGCTTCGGTGTCAACTTAACAACCTGGGTTGAGGGAGCCTCAATTGGGGAATTGCCTTCATTGGACTGGCCTGTGACCATGTCCATGGGGCATCTTCTTGATTGTTGAGTGATGTGGGAGGGCCCAGCCCTCTGTGGGTGGTGCCACCCCTGGGCAGGTGGGCCTGTGTTGCATAAGAAAGCAGGCTGAGCAAGGGCCAGGGGAACAAGCCAGTAAGCAGTGGTCCTCCATGGCCTGTGCTCCAGCTCCTGCCTCCAGGTTCCTGCCCTGAGTTCCTACCTTGGGCTCCCAGATGAACTGTGACCTGGGAGTTGTAAGCTAAATAAACCGTTTCCTCCCCAAGTTGGTAGTGGTCAGAGTATTTTGTCACAGCAATGGAGAATCAAACTAGGATGCCTATTATCCCCCATCTTGGGTATTTAAACTGGGAAAGTAGGAGGTAAGTGAAATAGGGAGAGAGAATAGATAAATACAATTTAGATGGTGTGTAAAGTCAGAGGGAAATGTATTAAATCAACAACCCCATGAAAAATACACATACAATATTTGAACATGAGTGCATGTGTATACCTGAAGGCTGTGTAATAAGAAACACAGTGCCAGGCAGGACAAACCCTGCTTTGGGTTATTGGTCAGGGAGGTCCAAGAGACTCCAAAATAATACAAGTTGTTGTCACAGCCTTTGGTTTCCTCCCAGAACTTGAGGGTAAGACCTTGTTGCTGAAGACAGGACATATTCTGAACATAGAACTTGGAGCAATGGATCCGGAACTAACCTGGAAACCTTCTCCCTAAAGACTAGTTCTCATACTTTCAGAGGGACTATATAAGCTGCTAAGGGAGGAAATCAATCAATGGTCCAGTCCATTTGTGTAATAACCACAATAACTGACACAGCAAACTATGCCTATTGGTGCAGTAGTGGCACTTTTTTATTTTGTAAAATTTTTATTGAATTTTTATGCATTTCACAGGACTCATACTAAATTCCACTCAAGCAGGGTTCAGGGACTTTTTCAGAAGAGGGGTGAGGGGTGGAAAGTTTGTAAGAGCCGATGAGGATGGACATGACCATATGGAAATAGAGTCATATAAGATCCTGTGACCTTGCTCATATGAACCTACAACAATGATATTACCAGGCACAATACCCATGTAAACTCAAGCAGACAAAACCCCAGCACAGAACTATGGAAATGTGCAACAAGCCCCAATCTTAGTCCAAATAGTGGCACACACAGAGAGCATATATCTGAGAAGTGCCTATCCCTAAGTGACACATCCACAGTGGAACCTCTACACGCAAAACTCATGGAACATAACAGGAAAGGAAGTAGAGAGAATACTAATCCATCCTTCAACTCTCCCCAGAGAACCTTCCTTATAAAACAGAATGTGATGCCCACAAAAGGCCACAACTGACCAAATTTTAGAGAATAAGAGACTGAAGAGTACATGTTCCTGGACAGGCCTTTTGTATTAAACCTCACTTACCCATGGCTGAGGGACCATTGTGGAAGAGGGGGCAGAAAGGTTGTAAAAAAAAAGTCCATGGTTAGTGGATGAACATAAGGAAAGAGAAGTTTTCAGACCTCTGAGAACTTGCTCATATGAATTTTCAACAATGGTGACAGCATGCACCATTCCATGCTGACACAATCAGATGAAAATCTAGCATAGAACTGGAGAAATGGGCAAGCAGGCCCTAACTTAGCCAAGGAACTATTAGCAACTGATTACTGTGGGGTGAGGGAGAGTAGATTCTCTTTAAAGGGAAGGACTCGAGATAGGTAGACTAGACTCCAGTGGATAAAGTTACACTGAAGCATATCTTGGTACAAATGCTTTGCCAATTAGGACTTAACATATATGACAGACTGCATGAAATCTTGGAGGGAGGAATCTGTGGGGGATGAAAATATAGGAGGGGTCTAAATTTGATTAATATCTAAGGCATGAAATGCAAAAACCTCAATAAAATTATAAATTAAAAGCACTTTAGGGCTGTTGTCACATTTCAGGTCCACATGGTTGTTAAAATGAGGTTACTGGCTGGTGGCCAAGAATGATGTTTAGCTTCAAGAGGCTCCAGTGTTACCCAGTTCTGGTCTTCCTTCCTTTGCAGACTTCAAACCACAATGGCAGAATGTTTTCTTCTCATACCTCAGTTTTCTCAAAGTTCCCCTTCTGTCTCATCTCCGCTCTATCATTTTATTCCTTCATTTTTCTCTCTGTCATGTCAGAAAGACAAATTTGCTTTGCAAGGACTCATGCAGATAGGCAGAGTTCCCGGAGATGTTCCAAAATGCTTTCCTACTGATGAGGTTAGATTATTAGGAAACTTAATTTGCAAGGCCTTTTTGCAACAGTACCAGGATTAGTGACTGATCAAATGCACAGATGATGGGAACTGTAGAGTTCATCTCTGGGATTACGAATACTAGCTTTTCAGCAACATGCTTTGTGAAACGTCACTCCAACAACAAGACTGCAGCTCTTTATAGACGGCCATATTTGGAATAATTGGATACAACATCATACTTATAGTCGTGTCGCTCTTTGACTAAATTAATAAGTTCCAAAGGTTCCCTTTGAATTTTTCTCTCAATATCTGCACATGTGTTGCATACATTAAATGTTTATGTGAAAAATACGGTACTGTTTACTGTACTCTCTGGTTCTATCACTAATTAGATACAGGTATAGTTTCAAGTCGTGATACTCCTACCTGTCTCTGACAGTCCTTCATGAGTACCATTGCCTCTAACTTCACTACTGCACTTCACTCAGAGCCTGCAGACATGCTGATTTCATTGTTTTCCTTTATAATAAACTTAAGTGACAATTTAATATTAATATTTTTGCGGGGTGAACAGGAGATTTTATCATAGATGAAGAAATTGATGTCTTTCATAGATGGAAGAAATTGATATCTTTTTTTATTTAAACCTTAAATGCACTTAGAATTTTGTTTAATTGTAAATGTGTTTCATAAATCAGAGTAGTATTTACAGTATTCATTTTTGGATTTCAAAATACATAGACATACCTGGTATAAGATATGTAAAACATAAGATTTTTAATATTTTATTTTATTATTTTTATTTTATCTGCATGGGTATATTGCCTGTATATATGTAAGTGCACCCATGTCGTGCAGTGCCTGTGGAGGTCAGAAGACGGTGTTGGATCCTCTGGATTTGGAATTATGGATGGATGTTAGCAGCCATGTGGGTGCTGGGAATCGAACCCGAATTTTCTGCAAAAGTAGTCAGTGCTCTTAACCACTGAACCATCTCGCCAGCCCAGTAAAATATGTTTTGATTTCTGCAAATATCTAGAATGTATTTTATAGCCGTTATGCTGGTCTAGTTATATCCATCATTGGCTCATTCTTGTATTTCTATATGTGACTGCATCTTTACTCCTCTAACCACTAAAGAACCTAGCTCAACGAGTCCATGGTATGTCCTACAGATGTGGTATCAGATGGTATAGAAACACATCACACTTGTCTTCCACACAGCTATGGAGTTTTGGACGGAAATGAGATATATAGCACCTGACACTTTAAAAGGAGTCACACAGACATTTCCCTTAAAAATAAAATAAAACTAATTTCAAATTTTAGTGCATGATAAAAACACACACAGTACTATGTCTCACCTGTAAATTTCTGACAACCAATTTTCCATAAATTGACTTTCTTCATAATTCTAGGTGCTAAAAATATCAAGAGTGCACAACTTTATTTAAATCATCAAATAGGTTCCATTCATAACAGCAGCAAGGATGTTCAACCCTCTGAAATATTAGACTGTGTTGTCTAAAACCATGTGACCAACTTTCCAATAGATTCATCCCTTCATGTGGCTATTTTTATGCTTATATCTATATATTTTTATTGAACTTTTGAAATTTTCATACAATATATTTTTGTCACATTTAGTTCCTTTAATCATATTGAAAGCATGGCTTCTGACTTTTAAACTATAAAGCCCACCTAATATTGAACATAAGATTTCTGATAATTTAGCAACATGCATTTATTTCCCTATGGTACCTGTGTATTTGCAACTACAACTAATCATCTCTATTCATCTGTGTGTGTGTACAATCTGTCTCTGGGTCCAATCTCTGCTCCACTATGCCTATTCTGCTTTCCCAGCACATTCAAGATCCCAATAAGTTATTTCAGGGTCAATCATTTTATCATTATATACTAGCAAACTGTGTTTCCTTTTAAAAACTTCCCAATTTTAATATAACTAATCAATTTACTTTTGTAAACTCTTGATAATATCTTTTTTTTTTTTTTTGGTCTTTTTGAGGCAGGGTTTTCTGTAGCCCCAGCTGTCCTGGGACTCTCTATGTAGACCAGGCTGACCTTGAACTCACAGAGATCCACTTGCCTCTGCCTCCTGAGTGCTGGGATTAAAGGTGTGGACCACCATGCCCAGCTATGTTTTCATTTTTAAAGTCAGCTTATCTATATTATTATATTTTAGCTATATGTAGAGAATAAGATTTGGTTGTACACATATTTATTTTTATGTATATAATTATATCATTTATCGAATGTTATTTACAAGTGTATGATACATATATGTATTGGAATAGTGATACACTGGAAATCTTTTCATCAAATGTTATAAATATTTATAACATTTATCTTTACTATATTTATTTATTCATAAAGTTTCATTTTATTTTGAGTTACTATTCATTCTCTCCTTTCTTCATTTCCAAGTTTTATCTTTCTCCTGTAGACTACTTGAGCATTGCTTAGAATTCTGTTCAGATTTATTGATACTGGTGTTTATCTCTCCACATACCTCTTCATGGTCTCCTGTTATCATTATGCCACAAGTTCAACCTCATTGTAGGCACAAACCTTCAAATATTATTACTCAGTCTCTTTACAATACAGTAAACTTATATACTTCTTCTACATAAGTACACCCAAAATTCCAACACCAAGTGTTATAATTTTCACTTTAACAATTATAGAGGACATAGAAGTCTCTGGATGGAAGAGAATCTTAGCCACTTTTGTTTTTGCTTAACGTGTTTATTCTTCCTTAATATTCTGGATTTCCCACTTTCTTATTTAGAATACCTCTTTAGATATTTTTTACACATAGATAAGGTGTATTTTCAAAAAGCAATCTAGTTTTTTTTTTTTCCCCAATGTGAGAATACTTCAATTTCACACTCATTCATACACGGTATTTTTCTCAGTATAGGATACTGGGTTCACAGTTCTTTTCCTTTCAGTACATGAAAAATATCATGCCCTTTCTTCAGGACTCCCAGTCTCTGATGAGAAACTCGCTGACATTTGAAATGCTTCCCCTTATAAATATGAGTCTTGCTTCTCTGTCTATAAGATTTGTTCTTGTCTTTACTTTTCAGAAACTATACAGTTCTCTATCTATCTATCTATCTATCTATCTCCCTCCCTCCAACTTCTATACATTATACATGTTTGGTTTATTTTCTTGAGAATTCATTCATCCTTAAAAAGGGAAGTCGATCTAGCAACATTTTTGGAAGCCCTGCACAATTTCTAAAGTCCATATTCAATCTCTGCATTCTCTCTGTATAGGATTCTGATGACGGGGATGTCATATTTTTCCTACATTCTCTGAGATCCCTGAGTCTCTACTCACTATTATTTCAGTCTGTTTTCTCTCTTATTTTTTACATTGGGTAGGTTAATTTGAATGGGAGTCTCTCCCATAGGTCCCATGTATTTGGGCATTTTTGTTCTCAATTGATGGTGCTGTTTTGGGAGTTTTGAGGAGGTGTATCCTTGCTGAAGAATGCACATCTCTGTGGGTGGCCTGTTAGAGTTTTAAACCTTGCCAGATTTCCAGGTCCACTTTACTTCCCATGCTTTTGGAGATATGTTCACTTGATTTCCTGCTCTATCCACCCCTGCAGCCGTGCTTTCCCCCACGGAATCTAAACCCTTTGTAACTGTAAGCCAAATAAACCCTCTCTTCTATAAGTTCTCTTGGTCATGGTCTTTTATCCCAGCAACAGAAAAGTAGCTAATACATTGGGTAACAAGCTAATTTAAATCTAGTTAATTAATTCTTTCCTCTGTTCATTTTATTATTTTAAGATTACAGGCTGAGTATTTTTCACCTGAGTTATATTTTTCATTTTAAAAAATTATTTGTATGTATGTGTGTGTGTGCATCTCTGTGTGTGAATGTGTAGTAGTGTGTGTGTGTGTGTGTGTGTGTGTGTGTGTGTGTGTGTAGTAGTGTGTGTGTTGTGTGTAGAAGTGTGTGTGAGTGTGTGTGTGAATGTGTGTGTGAGAGAGAAAGAGATGAGAGAGACTGCATGTGTGAACACGTGGTATTTGCCTTGAGTGTGTGATTGTGCCCATGCACAAATGTGAAAGCTTGAGGATAATGTGGATTGTCTTCCACTGTTGCTGTCCACCTTGTTTCCTTGAGCTAGGGACTCCACTGAACAAGAAACTTTCCATTTCCTCCAGGCTAGGCTATCTATTGGACTAGTAAGCTCTTGGGATCTGCCCAGTTTTCCATCAAACCCTGACTACTATACTAGGCTTGCACAGTCATTTACAGCTTCTTAGATGGATGGTAGAGATTAAGACTCAGGTCCTCATGTTTGCAGAATATGTGATTTTACCCATTGAACCATTCAGCCCCAGAGTAATTAATATTTTTCATTTGTAAACTTTTCAGTTGATCCTTCCTTTATCTTTTGTTTGTTTCAACTTTTTATTTGCTTCCAGGAGCTTTTTTTTTTTTCGTTTCTCATTTTCATTTTTATTCATAAATTCTTAAAAAAAAATAATTTTATTCTATTATCTTAAAAACTATCATAAAACTCTAACATTCTTTAATCTTGATGTTCATATTTCTTTATAGTTTTTTTCAACTAAAGATTAATTCTCGGTTTTGTTTTATTTATGGAAATCTGTATATTTTATTATCAGGTTTTCAGAGTTGTATTTCATTTAAGGTTTAGGCATTCCCCAGATTTCCATGGTCATGCTCAGGAACTCATTTGAAGGAACACTGCCCCATTATTTTAAATATTGTATGTGTATAAGTGTATTGCCAGCATGCTTGTATGTGTACTTGTGTCATAAAATATCTACAGAGGCCAGAAGAAGATGCCAGATCCCATGGAACTGGAGTTACAGATGGTTGTTAACTGTGATGTGTGTGCTGGGAGTCAAACCTGGGTCTTATGGAAGAACATCAGTGCTCTTAACCACTGAAGCATCTCTCCAGAACCTGCACCATTATTTTGAGATGGAGGAAGATGCACAATTACCCCTTTGAAAGCTATTGACAAGCCATGGTGGGCACCTCACCCTCTAGAGAAGGCTGGGGTTTTAGGGCACAAGTTGACTGTGTAGTGGGAGTGACATCACTATACTGAGAAATGGTGAAAGGTCTGCCTTCTTTGAGCTTCCTCTGAGCCATTCCAACATGCTAAGATGTACCTGTCCAGTTCTTGCCAAGTGGGCTTAGAAGTGCACACTATAGACCCATGTTCCATGACAACATTAAGACGGAGGTCCTTATTGCCAGGAGCAAGATGAAAACCCTTGTTCCTTCATGACTTTCCTTGTGACACATGTGTTCTTGGGTTGCCTGCTACCATCTCGTACTGGAAATCCATCCTTCCTTAATCAGTGCTAGCAGACATAAAGATAGAGATGCAGTTTTTCTATTGTAAGTGTTGCTTCAGTAAGGCAATTCCTTAGACAGTTTTTTTTCTTTTTATAAATGTATTCTCTGACAATTTCTTACATGTATGTAATACATTCTGTCTCACTCAGATTTCTACCCTCTTATCCTCCCATCACCCCTAACTCCTTCTCCTCTTTCTCCTACAGTGATTGGCATTTGAAGGTAGTATTTTGTTATTCCTCAGGGCTAGAATGTTTTAGCTCATCTGCACCCCCCCAACCTCCACATCACACGTAGCATCCATATATGTATATCTGCTCATGGATTTGTGATTTGGTTTTGCATATTATAGGAAGAATATTCAAAGGTACACTGACTATATCTTCCTTGAAAAAAGAGGAATCTAATATGTTTTAAAGTTTGTAAAAATTAGGAATAAAGAACATGTTCGTGTCTTCTAATATATAGTTTTACTTCTTCCTTTTTTTTTTCTTGAGGAAATCAACGACTCTGAGTTTTTGTGTTTTTCACAGGCAGAATTTTGAATGCTGTGTCTTTATGGGGTTAGCAAGCATGTCCTACTTGTCCTAGGTTTTCTTTCTGAAATGAAGGCCACACAGTCAGAGATTTGATATGAAATTTTAGAAGGAATATTTCAGATGTATTATTATTTTATTCCATCAGGAGGCACACAGCCTTGAACAGACTGAAGAGACTTTCTAATCACCAATGAGTCATATCTATTTCCTCATTCCTCCAACTGGAAAACAGAAAAATAAGAGCACAAGGTCATGGGCACTGAATAACATTTTCCAGAAAATTCTGTTGATGGGAATGAAATCTGTGTAAAGAGTTTATGGGAAGATTCTGCACTTGCTCTGTGGGTTTTCTGTAATAATACATGACATCCTAAGACTGAAGGAGCAACAAACTAGCATTTAGAAAGTAAAGATATCATGCAGATCTTCCGAAGTGAAAACCGTCTTTTGTACAGGCTTGTATAACTGTTTGTATTAGGTGTTCAGTGTTTCAGTTCATCCAGGGATCTTCCTCCTCTGGGGTCACTGCACACAGTCATGTGTGATAATGATCACAGAATGGAACACTGCCCCTTTATAATCTGTGACATTTCAAAGATTTAAAGGACTCCAGATTCCAAAAAGCACACATTTCTATCTGTCCAATGCTATGATATTTTCAATGTCATTTTTATTATGAGAATGTGTTTATTTATAATGTGATAGTTTTATATTCTTTGAGAATTTCATACTGGAATACAATGTATGGATCATATTGAACCCCAGACCTCCCTTCAGCTTCTTTAAGCACCTTCCATATACCTCTTCCCGCTTCATGTTCTCCTTTTTTACAAAAATAATCCACTCAATCCAACTAGTGCTGTCCATACATGGATGGGTGTGAATGCCAGTTTTACTGAATTTATAAAAAAAAGAGTTCTGAGCAAACTGAGCATATGTCACGTATGGTGAGCATACTGATTCATGGCTGAGTGAGTCAATTCAATCATTTGTTTGGGTATTGATTGAGTGTTTGTTCAGAAGTGAGTGTGGAACATGTTCCTGCATGGCAGTAAGTAAGTACTGCAGAGCAGAAAAAGGAGGGCTCCATTCACGAGCACTCTCTCTTCCCATACAAAGCTCAGTTTTGCTGGTGGTAATGGGCATCACAATGATGATGAAAATACAGTACTCATGTATGTCATTCTCAAAAAAAGGGAATAATTTACAAAGTTAAATGTATAGGGATGATAGGCATGGTGGTACACACCTTTCGTCCCAGTACTGGGGAGGCAGAGGCAAGGGCATCTCTGTGAGATCAAGGCCAGCTTGGTCTATATAGTATGTTCTAGGACAGCGGGGAATACAGGGAGATCTTGTCTCAAAGAGATCAAAATAAATAAATATTTAAATATTTAAATATATAAATAAATATAAATGCAGAAGGATCAAAATTGGATAGGTACATTGGATAAAACAGTGATCTAAGAAATGTCATGCTTAATACTAATATGCTACTACACTGAAGTGTGGAGTAATAAGATCAGACTTACATTTATCACATGTCCTATCAAAAGAATTTATGACAGGTGAGGTGATTACAAAGGAGATACAAATAGAAAATTGTTAGACAGCTACCTGGGAGTTTTTTACTTCCTCTCCCTCAAACATGCAGCACAGTGATGGAAAGATGTAAAAGTACAAGCAATACATTCAATACTCCTTAGGAAAAGGATCAATAGTTAATAATTCCCAGAGCTCTGCTTCTTAAGTGGGTGGTCAACTACAGTCAGACCATTTGGCAAACTATGAGCCATAAAAGACACTTTTCAGTTGGGAAATGCTGCTCATAACATCATAGCACATCAATTAGAATAAAGCATTTCCAGAAGTGTTTCCTTGGAGAATTCTGGCTTGAAAGTTATATTGCTACTCAGTGCTGCTATGCAACACTTCCCTCTCCAAAATGCAATACTTTGTGAAATACTTATCCCTGTTATTATGACATTCATGATTCAGAAAGTCTCCTATGTTCTTGTACACATCAAAGAAATCTAATAGGTAGAAAATATTAATATGTCAACCACACTCTTCACTATGACACACACTGACAACTCCAACTTCTTTTTGAAAGGATTTTTTTTCTGCTTCTACAGATATTTTTGTCTAGAAGTCCAGGTGTGATTTTTTTTGCTGTCACTAGAATATGAAGTTTAAAATAGTTAATTTTGTGATCCATTATACATGCCTTATCATTCATATAGTCATCCATTTTTATTGATTTTATTTTGTATGTTTGTGAATTGCTGATTTTTTTTAGCTCCATTAATATACTGATAACTCAGGCAAATTTATAGAAATTTAGAAGAGTAGTTTAAACAAGTTACTTGTAACTGCAAAATATTGTA
>NW_008357493.1:4831963-4837890 GCF_000622305.1 Nannospalax galili | reverse complement strand
TATGGTATTTTACCATATATATATAATCATTTCAAATTAAGCTGAACAATATATAAGCCTTTTGTATTTTAAAGAAAAATACATTGTGATGTGATCGAGCAATCTTTCTTCAAAGAGTTGCCTGAAGCAGTGTAGTTATTTTGAGAGGCTGACATTCATAGAAAGGAGAATGATTCATGAGAAGAAAGACTGGGATATGTTTGAGAGATTGGATGAATTTTTTTGAGTTGGGTTAATGTTTAGTTATTTCTTCTTGTTAATTTTTTCATTTGAAAATTCCATCTAAAAAAAATTAAGAAAGATGTTGGTATGAAAGCATCTTGTAACTTTTCATGAATCAAGGCACACAAATGTACTTCAATTATCCTAATGTTTTCACATAGGATTTCAAGTTTGTATATAGTTTAGAAATTTGTGCAATTTCTTATTTAAAACAATAATCATTTAAGCATAGCTTACCTCCATTTTCATTAAGCTTTTTTTAAAATTGAGCTGCTAAATATTCTCTAAGAGTTTGAGAAGTAATTTTTTTATATGCCCATAAAAAGTTACAACTTACCAAGACAATATTATGATGATGTCCCAGAATGATTTTAATACATAAGAAATTTATCCTGTTGTTAAAACAAGTTACTGTACACATTCTGAATTCTTTGTATTTCCAATATAACAACATTTCATCTTTGAGTGATCAGTGCAGTTTACTAATATGTTCAAAACTAGAGTGCATTTTAAAGAACTAATATTTTGGCCCAGACCTTTGGCAATTCCCGTGCAATACATCTGCAAACAGAATGAATTCTGTTCTCTTAAGTCCAAAATTGAAAACTTCAAAAGGTCCAAGGAAGATGGATAGCATTCTAGTGAATATATCTGTCATGCATAAGAACTAGTTAACTAATTTGCTTGCTTCTGGGTCATTTTTTTCCTTAGAAGCTATATATAATTCTTTGAATTCAAACTCATAAAATCTGTTGATGAGCTTGAGCTTCAGAGGAATATTTCTTGACTCATAATATTTCAAAAAACACATTTCTGGAAACTTTACTATATTAAATCTTATTAATACAGAGGTCTGGAGCAATCATTATTGAGTTGTCATCAGAGTCTCCAGAATATAAATCTAAACAAATGCATTGAGTATAAAAAGAATTCTTTATTAAAACCACCTTTGTTTAAAGCTCTATTACCTCAATATGTGACTTTGGTGTGTTTAACAGGGGCTTTCCATCATGTCCCTGTGGCTGGTCACTGCTAACTCAAATTCCATCAAGCCTGACACCCTTAAGAATGGAGAACTCACTGTCTCCTTACAAATGACATAAGGTCAGCATGAACGATGAGGTACGCTTTTATTGCACAGAAAGGAGGACACAGATCAGTATTATTCAGACAATTAAATTGTACCCAATTTAAACTAGTAATTTTTAATTGACAGAACTATCTTGCCCTCTCATTCCTATGCACATTTTCTTTTCTGTTTAATCACCCTTTACTTCAGTACAGAATTCCCAAAGATGAAACCAGTTGCCCATTCTTTAAGCAAAGGAATTTAATCAAACGAACCTGAAATATGTGTGTGTGTGGGGGGCGCATTAAGTTTTGTAACCTACTTAAAATGCTGACATTTGATCCTTGAAAAGTGTACCAGGTCTTAAAATGTGTTTCCAAGAGAATGAAAAGACTGAGCTTCAGAAACCCCCAGACTGTTAAATGTGAGTTGCCACAGCACAGATCACTGCGAGGAAGAAACGATATCAGCAGGAACAAAATCAACTTTTATTCAACTCATTGTACATAGCAATCTATAAGCTAATAAGTCAGTATTAATATGTTGCCACTGTGCATAATAACTCCTAATATGAGTTCTGCATCTTAAATAATCATAGTACACCCAATTATAATAAACTCTGATTTCAGCACTGTTCATGAAAATCTTAAACTAAAGCACAATTACATACACGTTTCCAAGACTCTAATGAACCCAAAAAGAATGCCCAAGTGCTGTTTCCAAGTGCTGTTTTATTTGAAAACAAGGAAAGCACCATCTGTTTTATCCAAATAAGAAGAAGGAAGACAGAGTTCATCTACCTTGCAGTGGCTGGTGTGCACTCTGTTGAGTAAACGATTCTAAATTGGGGTGATAGAGTTAGCCGGCTGTCCTTAAAGGAGGAAGATACTTTAGCTAAATCTGGCAAATTGTTAGAGATTACAGTTCATTTTGTGTTTTATCACTCTTTCATTGTTTCTTAACTGAATCAGTGAATTTATGTGATGTAAAACTATAAAACCAGATGAAGCCACTTTTATACTTTTATCCATTTTTAAGTTCTCCCAATTGAGTGAAATGGAACGAAAATCTGAATGCAGATGCCTGGGCCTCAACCTTCCTGACATTCACTAAGGATTCTGTGACTGACTGCCCACAGTTAATAGGAATTGCAGGTGTTCCTTGATTTAGACACTTGAAATAAAATTGGGAGCATCTAAAACCCCTGTGATGCTCTCAGTAAGCCCAGTCCTTTATTGAAATACAGATTTCAAAGGTTTTTTTTTGTTGTTGTTGTTGTTGTTGTTGGTCTTTTGGAGACAGGGTCTCCCTGTATCCCTAGCTGTCCTGGAACTTACTATATAGATCAGGCTGGCCTTGAACTCACAGAGATCTGCCTGCCTCTGCCTCCCGGGTGTTGGGATTAAAGGCGTGTGCCACCATGCCCGGCCCTCAAAGATAATTTTAAGAAAAGCTTATGAGTAAATGCGAGATGAGTCTGTCGCACAGCAACAATGAATTGGCCCTGTGTACCCCACCAGACAACCTCAGATTGAAATTTAAAAGGGAAAAGCAGTCTTGTGACTTACCAATAGCTTTCAGTGCACGATCTCATGTGTTGTTTAAACCAGCGTTCGAGGCAGTGATTGAGAATGGATTAATGGTAGTCTACCTCAAGTTTTCATTTCTGCCTTCCTCCCATCTTACCTGATTACTGTGGAGGATTTAGAGAGGACTGAAGTAGTTGGGACGCAGTCAATATAGACCCCGGTGCCGCATGACGGCTGGGGGAAGTGTGTGAGACCTGAAGCCGGCATTCCACCCAAAGGAATGGCTCTTGCCCTTGAGGCTGAGTTTCAGGTCCTTGGTTTGCTCCTAATACACTATTGATTCTATGAGGCTGAAAAACCTCCTCCCAATGAGTATCCAGACCAGAAAAGTGTTCTTTCAAACACAGTGTTTGAAAGATGTTAAGTCTTTGCCTGAAGTCATTTACTCTGCAAGTTTTTACACATGTGAGCTTGCTTTGGAATACGTCAATTAACTGATACTTTCGTTAAAGCATCAAGGCATTTCATGGAAGTGCTTCAAGGAAAATGTCACTTCTGTGAAGACTCACAACAAAAATAATCAGTAATTCCAGAGCCTCATTTCATCTTCAATTCAGTTTTACTATTTTTCTTATGACAAACATCATTTTCCCCAAGCAAAATAAAGTTATATTAGTCCCCCAAAATAAATCCGGATAAACTATAGACCTACTATTTTTTGGACAGTTTCTCCTGTTAAGCTTTAGAACATGTATCACTTCAATTTTCTATGAATTTTCATTCTGTAAATTATAGACTTTTATGTTGCTATTGGTTAGTCATACCTTTCCTTCTATTTTTCTATTATAGCTTTTGAAGTTATTTATTACTGGAAAATTTTAAGAAACTAAAAGCTGCAACAATCTAGGAAATAGAAAAAATATTATTTCAGACCAAATGTGTCTGTTACTTAATTAAACAATCAGCAGTGATCTTTAGCATGTAGTTCATCTAGCATATTTTAAATTATACATACTAATTTATGCATAAAAATCGCTTTAATATCACATCTTCATACATGTGTTTAATGTAATCTGATCATATAAGTCTACAACACCTGATAACCAGGAGTCTCCATCAACGTATTAACCAAGCCAGACCTTGCTTTGCTTCCAAGGCTAGATGAAGTCAGGGACATTCAGCGTGATATGGCCACACGTAACACTATATTACTGCATTATATGTATAATGGACCACAAACAAAATTAAAATTTTAAAAGAATTATGTCAATTTGAAATCAATAATATTCGTGCACATATTTCCTTCAGTTTTCAAATAAACTAGGTGAGTCTTATGAATACCTTGTATTTTATACAACAGCATTTCTATGCCTTTTTTCACAGTGGTTTTGTTCTAAACCATTTAGAAATAAAATTCAAAGGAGCAATGCAGTGTGAGTAACGAAAGAATGAATGTCTGAATATCAGTCATCTCAGTCCAAAGCTTGTTGCCTTTTTATTTCACAATGGCACTGTGTACCTGTGAAGGTAAACAAAGCACCAGGCCTGGGAATTTGACCCCCTACATGGGTAAAATGTGGTTGGTGTGCAAGCATAAGAACTTAATTTCAGATCCCCAGCACCAACATAAGAAGCCAAACATGTCCATAGATAACCTGTGGCCACACTGCTGACAAGGGGTACAGAGACTGGTGGCTCCAGGAGCTTACTGCCAGCCAGACTAACAAAAAATACAGTGAGCTCTAGGTTCAGAGAGAGAGCTTGTCTCAAGACAAGAAGGTGGAGAGGGATAGATACCCAAGGTCCTCCTCCAGCCTCCGCATGTATTTGAATAGGCATCCACACCTCCTGCATTCAGGTGTAAATACCGATACGCAGAATGGGAGAGAGAGAGAGAGAGAGAGAGAGAGAGAGAGAGAGAGAGAGAGAGAGAGAGAAATACTTTTTTAAAAACATTAGTCGACTTCATCTTTCAGTAAATGTAAGTAAGACTTTCACTTATAGGGGATACACATAATTTAATGTAGATTTTAAATATGAGAGCTGAGAGAAAAAGATAACCGGAAAGATGGACATTCTCCAGGTCCTAAGTGTAGCCTTCTCAAAGAAGGCCACAATGATTTCTTTTCCATAACAAGTATGACAGGTAAAAAATTGCAAATATTTCCTAATGTTACTTACTCTCTATTCTATTCATTTCATTATTCTTTTTCCTTCTTTATACTTGGGGTTGCATTTTTTGGTTTTAAATACTTTATTTTCTTTTAGTCATCCTTTAGAGATATTTTTGCTTATAACAATATACTTGTTACATTCTTCAGCTGACACAATCTCAATCAATATAAAATCTAGTACCATGGTAAGGCCTTCCATGTAATTTCTGAACCAAGTTTGTCTTTCTGTATTGAAGTTTCTACTATTTTTGATGTATTCCATGATTTCAGATATAAACAAAAAACAAAAAAAAAGTCTGCTGTCACACGAATTATCCCTAGGTAACATATTATTGTATTCTTTCTCTCTGATTGTAATGATTTTGCTCTTTCATCTCCTCTCTCTCTCTCTCTCTCTCTTTCTCTCCCTCCACCCTGTGAGAGTAATGCTGGAGTTCTGACCACAAAGCTCTGTCCTAGGCTTATACTCTACTACTGATCTACATTTACAGTTCAATATTTTCTTCAGTTTTCATAAATTTGTTTCCTTGATATGAATTTATTAATTTTATCCTTTTTATCTTTCCTGTGACTCACTACATTTTTGTTATGTTGTGTGTTTAATTTGTGTTTTGAAAGAAGGTCTCGCTCTGTGTCCCAGGCTGGCGTGGGACAGGTGGTCTTGAAATTACCATTCTTCTGCCTCTACCTCCCTGAGCTCTGAAGGCACAGGTGAATATTTTACATGTTTGACTAATTCTCCATTCTGTGCGATTATAGGTTTTACTAGATTCAATTAACTTTTCAATCATTTTTCTTAACATTTTAGCCCTACTTTCTTTTACCTCTCATAAAATTATAATGACATTAGCATCTTCTGCTGCTGTCCTGCCACTCTACTCATATAGTTTTTCTTTCTTTTTTCAGATTATGTTTTCTTTGTTCAAACTGGGC
>NW_008357493.1:4815654-4831088 GCF_000622305.1 Nannospalax galili | reverse complement strand
AGGCTCCATATGATTCTTGGCCTTGCTAATTTGGCTGACTACACAGGGGTTCCCACTAGACCCTGCTGGTCCTGTATGGACAACAGGAAACACTTCTGAGGAAGGGCTGTCTGGAGATTCAAAGTAAGACAAGATATGGTCTGGAATCCTAGGAGGAGAAGTGTTCCAGGAACTGGCTGCTTCATAAGTGGCAAATCACTTGCTGATTCTGCTTTTGCACGGATGTTTACTTAATGATGAGTTTCAGGACCCTGAGATAAAGTAACTTTCTAGGTATTTGTTTTGGTCAGAGACTCTTTGTCTTCAGATGTGGGGTGTGTTATATACAATACTTTATGTTTTATGAAATTTTTAAAGATCCTGGAAGAGCATAAATACTCAATAAAAGCCTACTGTAAAATCAGTGTTGTTTCACATCATCTATTTTCTAGTTCAGATTTTGGCTGTGCAATGTGTATGACCTCAGGAGGGCCCTCATACAGCCTGCCTCATGTAAATAAGGCAGTCTCTGGAACCAAAAGACACAGAATTGTTCGACCCTATTCAAATATTTCAGCTGTCTTTTTACTTTGTGTTTCATATTTCTCCTGTGTGTCACAGAATATAATTTAGTTTTGATACAGCATTCACTATCTGATTTTGATGGGTAAATTGTTTAAAAATACAAGGTAAACAGACTCTTAGCCCAGTTAACCAAAAGAAACAAATAGAAAATCCAAATCAATACTATCAGATACAAAAGGAAAAACATCACATCAGACACAAAAAAATCCAGAATATTATAAGGGAATACCTTAAAAATATTTATCCAATAAATTAAAAATATCTAAAAGAAATGAACGAATTTCTAAAATCATGCACATGACCAAAGTCAAACCAAGAAGAGATCAACAGCTTAAACAGACCCATCACAAATAAGAAAACTGAAACAGAAATACAAAATATCCTGACTAAAGGAGCTCAGGCCAGGAAGAATTCACAGGAGAATTCTACCAAACATTCGAAGATGATCTACCACCAAAAATGCTCAAATTTTTCAAAAGATAGAAACACAGGGAGAACTCCCAAACTCCTTCTATGAAGCCAGCATCACTGTAATACCCAAACAGTTAAAGACACAACAAAAAAGGAAACTATAGATCCACATCCTTAATGTACATAGATGCACAGATACTCAACAAAATACTCCAAACTGCATTCAGACCCACATCAAAAATCAACAACCATGATCAATTCTACTTTATTCCAAAGTTGCTGGGATTGTTCAATATGCATAAGTTGATAGATGTAATAAAACATATTTAAGATTTAAGGACAAAAATATGCTCATGCCAATAGACACAGAAAAGGCCTTTGGCAAAATCCAACATGAATCATGTTAAAATTCCTCTACTCCTTTTCAAAATACTGCTTGAAACACTTGCAAGAGCAGTAAGACAAGAAGGAGTTAAAGGAAAACTTATTGGAAAAGAAGAGGTCAAATTATTTCTATTTCTAGATGATATGATATTATACATAAAAGATCCAAAAGAAATCCCCCAGGAAGCTGTTAGAAATGATTAATACTTTCACTAAAGTGACAGGTTACAAAATCAACTTACAAAAATCAGCAGTCTTTCTATATACCAATAACAAGCAATCAGAAAAAGCATTCAAGGAAACCCTCCCATTCACAATAACCTCAAAAAATTAAAATATTTAGGAATAAATCTAACCAAAGACATTAAAGATCTCTACAATGAGAATTTCTGATCTCTAAAGAAACAGATAAAGGAAAACAGTAGAAGATGGAAAGTGCTACCATGCTTATGGATTGGTAGAATGAATATAGTGAAAATTATCATCTTAACAAAATTAATTGATAGATTTAATACAATGCCAATCAAAATATGATATTCTTCACAGAGCTTGAAAACTCCATCCTAAAATTCATGTGTAATCACAAAAGACGCCCCCCCATAGCCAAAGTAATCTTGGGCAAATGAATAATTGCCTGGAGGATCGCTGTACCGTATCTCAGATTATGTTACAGAACTATAGTCACAAAAACAGGATGTCACTGGCACAAAATAGACACATTGATCAAAGGAACACACTAGAAGACCCAAACAGAAGGCATGCAATTTAAGCCACCTGATATTTGACAAAGCTGCCAAGAAAGCACAATGAAGGAAGGCATGCTCAACAAATGCTGGGTCTCCACATGCAGCAAAATGAAAATGCATTCTTATCTTTTGCCCTGCACAAAAGTCAGCTCCAAAGAGATCAAAAGCTTCCGTATAAAACCTGAAACTCAGAAGCTGCTAGAAGAAAACATAGGCAGTACCCTCCAAGATATAGGGGCAAGAAGAGCTTTCTAATCAGACACCACTTGCTCAGGCACTAAGGTTAATAATCAATAAATAGGACCTCATTAAACTACAAGGCTTCTGTACATGAAAAGAAACAACCCAGGAAGGAAACAAGAGACACATTGGGTGGGAGAAAATCTTTACCAGCTACACATCCAACAAAGGATTAATGTCCAGAATACCCAAAGAACTCAAGAAAAAAAGAGAAAGAAACAAGAAACTAAATGACCCAATAAAAAGATGGGCTATAGACCTAAACAGAAAGTTCTCAAGCAAAGAAATAAAAACGGCTAAGAAGTACTTCAGAAAGCACTCAACACCCTAAGTAATTAGATAAAGGCAGATAAAAATCACTTTAAGATACCATCTTACCCCAGTCAGACTGGCTAAGATCAAGAGAATGAAAAACACCAAATGTTGGCAAGGATGTGGAGAAAGAAGAGTGCTCATTCACTGTTGGTGGAAATGCAAACTCCTGCAACCATTAAAGAAAACAATGTGGTGACTCTTAAAAAAACTAAAAATGAACCCAACATCTAAGCCAGTGATACCACTCCTTGGCATATATCCAAAGGACTCATCATACTGTAGAGATACCTGTACATCCATGTTTGTTGCTGCTCTCTTCACAATAGCTAAGAAATGGAAACAATCTAAATGTCCATAAGTAATGAATGGATAATGAAAATGTGGTACATTTACAGAATGGAGTTCTATTCAATGGTAAGAAAAGGCGAAGCTATGAAATTTGTAGGTAAATGAATGGAACTAGAGAATGTCATACTAAGCAATCTAAATGTCCATAAGTAATGAATGGATAATGAAAATGTGGTACATTTGCAGAATGGAGTTCTATTCAATGGTAAGAAAAGGCGAAGCTGTGAAATTTGTAGGTAAATGAATGGAACTAGAGAATGTCATACTAATGAAGTAACACAAATGCAGGAAAGCAAGTGACATATGTTCTCCCTCATTTGCGGATTGTAGCTCCAACCCCTTATATGTGAGTATATATATATATATTCTGATGTATTGCCAGGAGTCAGGAAAATGGAAGGGAAACATGGAGGTAAAGAAAGAGAGCAGGGCAAGGCAAGGCGGGGGGGCAGTAGGGAACAGATGTTGCCTCAGGGGAGGTGGGGAAATTAGGAGTGTTTGGCAGGGAGGAGCACAGAGAGAGAGACATGCAAGGGGTCATGGTGTGCAGGCAAAGGGAAGTCAGTAGGGGTGGGAAGGCAGTTGTTATTGGGGGGAGGATGGGGATAATGGGGGCTGTGGGATTGGAGAGGGAGGTGGGAGGCCAGATGGGAGGATGAAGAGTAAAGTTTAATGTATTTTGGGGTGCCAAGAAACCCAAAGGGAAATGTGATGCCCTGGAAACTAAATGAGAAATGTATATACAGTGTCTAAACATTAATGTGTATATATATCTGAGACTTCTGGGCAAAGAACATAGTGCCAGACAGAAAACACCTCCCTTTGAATGGTTGGTGAGAGTGGTCCAGGAGACTCCCAGAATAACACAGCTATTGCCATGCTTCTTGGTTATCTCCCACATCTAGTAGATAATACCGTACTGCTGAAGACAGGACATATTTTGAAGACAGGACTTGGGGCAATGGAGCAGAAGCTGACATGGAAATCTTACCCCTGAACTTTAGCTATCACAATGCTAGATGATAATATGGATAATATACAAACCGCCAAGAGAGACAGTCAATGATCCAGTCGTACCCTAAAGCCTAATAACCATAATGACTGGCATGGAAAACTACCTCTATTTTTGCAGTAATCTGGGTGGCAATCAACAGCTTTCTAAAGCCCTCTCAATGGGAGGGAACTCATTGGTGGCACTGTAAATACACAAGGCAGGAGAGGGCATAGATTCTAGAGAAAACCCCATCTCTTTTGTATCTCTAGACATGAAATTCCTTACCCTATGCTAAATATGGATCCCATTTAGAGACAAGAATACTGTACACCAATCATCTAAGATGCTCCTTTGTGCAACAGATGGAGACTACTACAGAATTCCACAAGTGGTCAGACACAGAAAACATGTGTGAGAGACGCCCAGTCATTGGTGACACATCTACAGATGAACATTTACACCTAAGCCTCATGGAACATAATGGAAAAGGGGCTAGAGAAAAAAAACTAATGCATCTCTTAACTCTCACCAGTAAATCTTCCTTACACAACAGAGTGTGATGCACACAGAAGGCCACAACTGACCAAGTTTTAAAGAATAAGAGACTGTAGAGTGTGTATCCCTGGATAGATGCCTATATCAAACCTCATACACCCATGGCTCAAAGACCATAGAGGAAGAGGGGTGGGGGGATTGCAAGTGCCAGGGCTGGTTCATAAACACAGGGAAGCAGAGGATTTCAGGACACTAGAAGCTTGCACATATGAACTTGTTGCAATGGTGACATCAAACACAGAACCCCTGCCGCCTAGGTTAAACAAGGCCCAAAGGAGAGGAGAGAAAGAGGTTTTGGGCCCGCCCTAGACTGAGAGTTATTGGAGATTGATTGCTACTGGATGAGGGAGAACCTGCCTTACTACAATCTCTAGATAGGCTTACTAGTCTCCAATGGATGAATATACACTAAAGGAAAATTGGGCACAAATGTTTGACTGGTAGGGCTTAACAGGTATGGCAGAGTACATGAGGTCCAGTGGGGACATGGAGGGGCATGGATGGGGAAGGGGTCCTAATTTGATTAAAAAATGTATGAAATTTCAAAAGCTCAATAAAATCATTTTTAAGACTAAAAATGGAAAAACAAGAGAACAGACAGTGATCTTACCAGTCTTGAGTTTCTTTTCTTGTCTCAAAATACTTTTTGATATGTTACCACTCTAAGCCATAGATACCCACATGCCTCTTTCATGACCTCTAAGCTCTCTGTAATTAACTAAGGTACTAGAAACTTTAAAACATGAACAACCACAACTAATGCCATAATAGCAGCTGTAAGTTGAATTTGCTGCTGGGAGGCACATGCCTGGCTTCCTGCGCCCACGTAGGACCAATTGACTCAATGTTCCTCCAAACTACAGTTAAGAGAATAAGAATATTTATTTGGGCTTGCTGATAGCATATGATGATGATGAAAGTTACTTACAAAGGCATTGACACCCTTGGGCTTTTCCTCTATGTGTCGGCTGAGCCTTTCAGATCTGCAGCCATCAACCCAAGATGGCAAAGCACCCTCCTCTTCCAGCGTCTATCCTTTTATACTTAGACCATCCCAGATCTCATGGAGTTGAAGCTGACTGACTGGGTGGGAGGGTGACTGTCTCCCTTTGCCCTGCCCTTCCTATAGAGAGTCTTGTAGGTCAATTAGTTAGTCTGGTTTGCCACACGAAGGACAAGCTTAATCAACAGCAACACAAAACACAGACACATTTGCATACACACATACTTACACACACATACACACAAACATACAATACACATACTCCACACACACACTCATGCAAACATACACACATGCACACACACACACACACACACACACATGTTCGTACTTTCAGGTTTCCAAGATATTCCAATTGTTCTAGTAATAATTCTACATTTAAAAATCCCAATGAATTTCCTTAATTGACATAAAAAGATTAAAAAATGGAAGGCTGTATCTTACTTGGATATAAATATTGTTCAACCTGTGTGAGGTGGTTTGAAATAGACATAAGCTAGTATAAGCAACACCTCCTGTGAGTAGACCTGGAAGAGTGGTACGTGTTGAGGCAGAGCTTAGGGCGTTATATAAAGGCATCACAAATGCACTTTCTCCTGGAAGCTCTACATTTTGGAAGGAAGTGGAAAGAGGAAGTTGCCTCAACCACCCAGACATGTATATGTGCAAAGGTTTCCAACAACAGAAAAAGGAGTTTGTGAAGAAGACAATATGGGGACATGGCCTATGATATAACGTGTTTGCTACACAAGCATTGTAACCCGAGTTCAAGTCCTCAGAACACACACAAAGACAGGCCCCCAGAGGTGTGCATCTGGAGTCCTGCTGCTCTTGAGATGAAATGGGAGGCTGACAGGAGATGCCCAAGAAGCCATGGTCAACAGGGGTGAAAAGGGACACTGTGTCAAACCAGGTGAATGGTGATGACTGATCCCAAAGGCTGTCCTCTGACCACACTCACACACACAGGTGTGCATACACGTACATCACATGCACTGAATTAGTGACAATTTTTATAATGTTTAAAATTCTTTTCACATGTGAGATTAGTTGATGATAGGTAAGGTCATTTTTATAATTTTTTGACCTTTCTGTTGGTTTTATGTTATTTATACTGGATGTTCAGGAAAATATTTTCTAATTATTCTGAGAAACCTTAGACGAATTCTCCTTTATAAAGTTTTGCCTTCCCGGACTCCATTCTCTGCTTTCTACAGATGGATTCCTTGCTATTTATTCAAAGATGTTATATGGTAACAAGCTGTTTCAGGTTCCCATGTTTCCAATATAAGTAAAACTGGCTAATATTCTTTCAAAGATTATTAGATGGAAAATTAATGTGAAATGATGAAGCACAACAGGGAACAAGGGAAAACACGTTGGGGTGGGCAGTTTTATACAGGAAAGCCAATTTTATATCGGAAAGACACACCAATGAGACTGTTAGTGTTAGTTGCCTATATCTTCTTGGTGATGTGTTTGTGTATATGTGTGCCTTTGCACACACTTGCATTTTCATGTGTGTGTGTCTGTGTGTGTATATGCATGCACGCAGGTGTATGTGTGTATGTAATTCCTGTTGTTTCTTTGGTAAAACCCGAACGATACAGGCATAATTCAAGATGGCTTTAACGGAGGTAAGGGACAGACTCTTGCTCCTGGGTGTGAGGTAGAGCTTCAGACACATGGCAGGACCCTGTAGAGACATTGTGCTGAGAAGGTAAAAGAGATTGTCTTTGAATTTGAAGAATTTTATTCTAAAAATAAAAAGAGCAGGATTTACTCATGGATTGGGTGTGTGGGTCACAGGCAAGAAGAGTCGAAGTTGACCCCAAATTTTTGTCAAAAAAATCAAAATTAAGTTTATTGAGGTGGAAAGAGTTTCAGAAAGTTTGCTCAGAAGTAACAAGTTGCCCCTAATTTGAACACATTTAATTTTAAATTTGTCATCAAATCCCATCAACACTGAGCCCTTTATTTTATATTTTCTGTCAAAAGTGCCATTTCTCAAAGGGATAATAGCTATGTATGTTTATCACCAGCAGACATGCCCATTCATGTATTTAGAGAAAGTATTCAGAGGTAAAGGCCTAGTGCACACAAAGGACACAGACCAGAAAGGATATATCATATTTGCAGAATTGCAACTAACTTTGTATACAGAAGATGAAAGTTCAAAGAGAGAAAAAACTAGATCAAAAGGCTTCCTATTTCAAATCTTAATGAGGATGCCATCAGGAAGTTACCCCTTTTTTCTTTCCCAGACAGTGTCCTTAGTCTGGAAGTTTAAATTTTATACCTTTTCCTGTCCTTGAATAAATAGTTCACCAGCAAGTTGCTCTCCCAACTTTTTCTTAATCCTGGATAGTGATAGCCTCATTCAGATTCAGGTGTAATCCCTTTGAAGATGGAGATTGCCTCTCCATCAGGGGAGGTTCTAAGCCAAGCTGCACTGCAGTGCAGACTCCTGTTCACACACCCAAGCAACCCTTATAGCATGTGTATCCTCCTCTGGGAATACACAAGAGGAATGCAGAAAGAAATCCAAAGTGAGGTTTTCCCACATGAAAGAAGGAAAAAATGAGCATATTTGGGTGCATTTTCCATGCCAAAGGTGTGCGCTCATTGGCAGAGAAAATATTCATGATTGCATGTAATTCAGTTTCATTTAATGATGATCACAATATTGAGAACTTATTCTATAAATAACCCTTTTCCATTAATATTCAATAAGATAGAACTGGGCTGGCCCTTAAATCCAAGGTCCTATTATGTTATAATCTGTACTACATTTAATAACTGATGTTGATGGGCCAATGCACAACATTCCTGTTGATCAGAGGACAGATTGAAAGATGCTGTATTTGATCACCCTCTGTTCTCCTTTAGCAGTATATGGCAAACCCCATCCTTAAATTTTGTGTTTGAAAATTTTGAGTATCTTTCCTCAAAAGACAGTGCTGTATGTGTGCCTGCTATGATGTGGGCTGCCTATCTATTTCAGCCAGCTTCTAGTTCTGGTCCTGGCTTCTTTGATCAGAGGACAGATTGAAAGATGCTGTATTTGATCACCCTCTGTTCTCCTTTAGCAGTATATGGCAAACCCCATCCTTAAATTTTGTGTTTGAAAATTTTGAGTATCTTTCCTCAAAAGACAGTGCTGTATGTGTGCCTGCTATGATGTGGGCTGCCTATCTATTTCAGCCAGCTTCTAGTTCTGGTCCCAGCTTCTAGTTCTGGTACCCTATTATATTTAACTTGCTAGTAACTGGTTTTAGAATGCAGATATTTCTCTTTCGATATGAAATATTCCCATTACATGGGCAAAAAGAGCTGAATGTTATACATAGAACTGAAACTCTCAAATCTCTCAAACATATAGAGCGACACCGATGAGATGGAGAGCAAAGTCACCTGTCAAATGTCTAAGATGATTATGTATACACGTGGAAGTCTAAAAGACTTACATTATCATGTCAAAAATTGGAAGATCTAAAGCAAGAAAATGCATCTTTGGATAAGTTTTTGCATGCAATCTTTAAAGTGTTCTATTAATAAAATGCTATATGCTATGGAAAAATAAAATTTAACAAGTTGGTTTTGGCACAGGGAGTTGAGTAACATAAGCTGTCCGTTGAATAGCACTCTGTTATGCCATTCCCCATCACTGAGCCAGAACTTGGCTTTAGGAAGGCTGCAAAAGACTATTTCTTCAGTTGGAATAGCCCAACCAGGACTTGGCAAGCATTTTCAGGAAAGGTCCAAAGAGTAAATATTTATGACTTGGTGGGCCATGAGCTCTGTCACTGGCTTCCCAATAGATTGCACAGACAAAATGTAAACCAAACACTGGCTATGTTCCAGTAAACCTTTTCATATAAAAGGAAGTGGACTGCCAATTTGACCTGAAGGCCTCCAGTTGCTGACCTTGACCTAAACCTGATTGTACACTCTCGATTGACAATCCACTGCACTTATTGAGGACCCTTGGACTCAGCACCTTTAAAGGAGGAAACTTCAAAATAAAACAGGGTTAACATTCTCTGATGGCAAATTATTCTAAATAATAAATCAGTCCTATGAAAACAGTCTTTGAAATGTCAAATGTTATTCATTCCTTACCTAAACTTACTTCCCATTAATATGCTGGGATGTCATAAAACATAAGCTTAGCTTTTACTCTTATGTGCATATCATTGTAGACTAATAGAAGAAAAGCTGTATATAAAACAAGTAGATAGAATTTTAAACACAGACTATATATTTTGCCACAATAGTGAAATAACTTGTTATAAGCCATTTGCATATATTTTATATGTATTCAACTTTTTGTTGATAATCTAGTTGAAGTAATGTACTGAACTCTGTGTTCAAGCATGGGGATGCAGTGCAGAGGCTGGTAGTTTTTATTCTGAACACATTTGTACATAGACATATGCACATCACTCACCAACTATGAATACTGGGTAAATGAAGAAATGGTTCACTAATCAAAACATAATTTGTTTCATGGTCATTTTTATCATGTGCACAAATTTGTAAACAGCCTTATGGCCTTGGAAAATTATGCAAACTCTGAAATATAGGGTTTTGAATGGAAATTAAATGTGTTAGGGTAGTGAAGATCATATTCTTGCAAAAAATATGTTCTGTAGTCCAACATAAAATCTAATGCAATGCATTAGTTATGGGATACCAGGCAAATGAATCAATCTCTCTGAGTGTGGTTTCCTTTAACAGCGAGCTAGGGTGCTGCTAGCTACCTGTATTAGTTACTTTTCTGTTGTTTTGATAAAACACCATGACCAAGGCAACTTATAAAAGCAGAGTTTATTTCGCTTACAGTTCCAGAGGGACACTCCAACATAGCAGGGGGGTAAAGTCACAGATGTGGCTACAGTAGAAAGTTCAGAACTCGTATCTTCAAGCAGGTAGAGTTAGCATAGAAACTGGAAATACAATAAGGATTAAGAACTCAAAGTCACCCTCCAGCATGGTCACAATGCCTAAAGGTTCCATGTCCTTCCCACAGTGCCATGAAGTGGGGACCCAGTGTCCATATACTTTGGAGTTTATGGGGGACACTTATTCAAACTACCACACTACCCATTATCACAGTCCCTCGCTAAATCATCTGTAGTAGATGTCAAAAGCATTTCAAACTGCTTGCTTTGTTAATCAACGTCTGGGTAATTAATAAACACATATTGTGAAGAGTAATATTTATTTTAGAACGGTAAAACCGTGTCTTTATATGTGTGTACATGTGCTTATGTATGTAATTGTGTGCAAAAGAGTGAAATAAAGACATTAAAAACATAAATGGAAATTTTTCTATATTTTATGATAATATTAAAAATTGGTATCTGATTCAAAGAAAACAATTTAAGCACCAAACTATAGACACGGAAATATTCAAACCACAATGGTTCATCTGCTGTGCTATACCATCAATACCAAATTTGGAAGAGGAAAATTTATGTATTTGTATACATGAAAATTATATAGCATGTTCATACTTTATATATTGTCAATAAAATTCTATATTAAAATTTCTTTTAAAAATTTCTTTTTGTTTTATGTGTATGAGTGTTTTGCCTGTGTGTATGTAAGTGTACCACATGTGCAAAGTCCATAAAGGCCATAAGAGGCTGTCAGATCCCCTGGAGCTGGAACTGTGGATGGTTGTTAGTCAGCATGTGGGTGCTGGAACTGAACATAGATCCTCTGCAAGAGTAGCCAGTGCTCTTAACTGCTGAGCCGTCTCTCGAGTCCCTATATGAAATTTTTCTATTAATTTAACCAAAAAGTATTTATTAGAAAAATAAAAATATTGTAGCATTGTACTGGTTGCCTTTGGAAACAACACTCTAAAGCTGAATGAAAATACAGTTTCAACAACTTGCACAAATTTATACAATATATGAACTTTTCTTCTTGAGACATTTACAGAATTCATGCTATGGCTAAGCAGTCTTATCTGATAAGAATTTTCCTTATGGAAGCTTCATTAATTCAACACAGTGAACATTGTCCATAATATCCATGTATACACATTATCTTCTGTGGTCCCTTTGTGCATGTATTTCCAATGGACTCCAGTGATTGCATGTAATTTCCTTGCTTACCTTCCAAGTACTATGGAAAGTCCATTGAAATCCAGATTAATTGGTGGAGACTCAGACAGCAAAAGAAGAGTCCTAAGGTCTGGAGGGTGATTGTTGATTCTCCACTGGACTCTCTCTAAGTTGTTCTTTCCACTTTAACTATATCATAGCATCTCAGAGCGATTGTTTTTCTTTTAATATTTTTGGGACGTTTTGGGCTTATTAGTATAGTTTATATCTATAAGTAATTCTATTGTGTCTTCAGATTATTTAATTCCCCATTCGCTATTCCTTTACTTATGAACTGTCCCTGGATATTCAGTCCCCTTAAATTTATGACTGCAGAAAAAAGTGAACTCTGCTACTTCCATTCAATGCATTATGTTAAATAATCAGAAAAATTAAGTATTCAGTGAATCTACCAATTTTTCTTAGAAAAAGCAGGAAAAAGGAAAGAGAAAGGGAAAAGTAAAGACGATGGAGATGGGGAGAGGGAGTGTGAGGACAGCAGAGAATTTGTTCTAGATCTTATTTCCATATTTGAAGCACCCTGTTTGAGCCCGTCTTCCTCTCTGATGTGAGTTATCAAAATCCTTTCACAGGACAGATGCACCTGCTGCCTGCTGATATTTGAGTTCAGCTATGGACAACTCCTTAGGAAATTTACTTGAGTGAAAACTAATCAATCACACATTGTGATGCCACATTAATTTCCCCTGTCATTATTATAAATGGAATATAACCTATCCCTGAAATAGTAATTTTTCCCCCAGAAATGACAAATCAGGTTGAGATAATGATATGAGAAAATTATATTCATAACAGGGGTTTCTAGGAAGGGTGGTCACAGAGTGGGCATATGTCAAGGTTTTTAAATGGTTGTTGCTGACAAAACTGGTATTATAGAATCTGTAAAGATGTGTAAAATTATGACTATGGTGTAGAAAACAGTGCCATATTTAGAGAAGATAAAAGTTCAAACATAAAATGACAAATAAAACAATATAGTCATTTATTTTTGTGACTTCTCTCAATTAAGGCATATATCTGAACATATACAAATGTGTATATATATACATATATATATAAAGACTATAAACATATTATTTATCTTTTTTTCAAGGCAAATTATATTGTCAATAATCCCCCAATAGCTCCCTGAACTTGACCACCAACCTGCCACGTCAGGATCACACCTGTTATTATAGTCATTTATTTTTGTGACTTCTCTCAATTAAGGCATATATCTGAACATATACAAATGTGTATATATATACATATATATATAAAGACTATAAACATATTATTTATCTTTTTTTCAAGGCAAATTATATTGTCAATAATCCCCGAATAGCTCCCTGAATTTGACCACCAACCTGCCACGTCAGGATCACACCTGTTACTCAGATTTTCAAAGGAAGAATATGTTCTCATACTGTTAATTCTTGCATTATATTTTTAGATCATGTGTTACTTCCTAATGAGTAACAATTAAAATGTCCACTCATTTTTCCTCAGATAAAAATTCATTTCATAGTATTGATTAAGCTATCCCATAATGGTATTTACTTTATGTAATATCTGAAGATATGTATTTATTAAATCTAGGGATGCTTTATTACGGCTACCTTCTTAATGGTCTATAGCATAAGGTCAATGCTCCATTAATCAATTTCTGATTTGTTTATGATTGGAAATTCAGTCAATTATTTCATCCATTTTGAGGGGTATATTCATCACAAAAAAATTTAGTTGAATTGAACTCTGGCCATCAGTCTGAAGGGCATCATATGGCATAATTGAGTAAATACATAAATTTTATTTTATAGGGTGCATATTACCCTGTAGGGATAGGCCAGATTCTTGGTTTACATCCAGACTACAGAAATCTTGGCAGAGGCTTCCAGGGCAAATCCTCCTTCTTGTGAGAAGCACAATTTTATCTTAATATGCACTTACAGTGGTGCAGCTTAAAATTCTTGAGGGATATTCTTGATTAATCATTACAAAGTATCAGGAGTCTATTCCCACCTGCACTTGCTCAATGTGGTACCGACACCATTTTAATATTCTTACCTGACAATGCTAAGTTTGGTTGACCTGAGGTTCTTCTGGCAAAAAAAAAAAAAAAAAAAAAAATTCTAAGCTCTGAGGCTACAATGAAAATGAATATTTTAACACATTGCTGAGGTTGGGTCATTTCTGTACCTGCACATTTCTTTGGCCTACACGAATGACTATTTCATAAAAAAAACTAAAGAAAAAGAAAACAAATATGGTTCCTAATATGCCCATTGTGAGTCCCAATTATAAATGTAACAACTCTCGGCGTTTGTGGACCTGGTTAAAAAAAGAAAAAGAAAAAGCTGTTCCTCTTTCTGCATCCGTGGAATTAAATCCTAACAAGCTGTAACCTTGTTACATATTGTTCCCACATAAGACACATATACTTTACAGGAAAATAGAAAGTGAGGTGTCATACAATTTTTTAATGTGTCACTAGTGCTTTGTTCACGATGGGGAGAATATGACAGTAACTCTCAAAATGTGTTGCCGTTGATGCAACAGCAACGGCAGACATGAACAGATCTGCATAGCTCTACATGCTTCCCAGATGCATAAATCCTTTTCAGGACTGCCTTGCACACCACACCTATGATGCTGAACAAACTAACTTAAACCTGCACAACATGGTGTGAGATCACCGATTTTCTCCTCTTGTTTGCTGTGTGTGAACCAGTAAGGCCACAGCAATGGATCAACTCTTAAATAAAGAGTTCTAAAACAGAGGTCATACATTGCCTTTGTTGTTTAACAGGCAATATCCTTGATCCAATTCCCTGCAAATCCTTTTAAGCATTGCCTATCAGTTATTGATCCTGGCTTAAAAACTGTAGCCAAACAGAAAGTGAATATCTTTATGTAACATGAAAGAGCAGTAATATCCACATGTGCTTTATTCATTGTTATTAGATTTTGCAGGTATCGATCTTCTATGTAAGCTCTGTAGTGTTATTTTTGTCCCAAAATGCAGGACACAATTTGTGGAAGAACATTTGGAGAAGCCCAGGAGAGCTTGATTATGATATATCACTAAGGAAAATGATGATGATTGATGACAGTCAGGCAGCAGCAAATTCTGCACATTTTAAAAACATTTTCACTGAAAAATAAAATTGAAGAATGATTCTTGGCTTTCAATATGAAGAAGTATATAGCAATTTAACATAATCCTGAATTATGCATACCTATAGATGCATGTATTTACATTTGCTTAAGTATATGTACATATGTAAATTAATATATTTATTTCTTTGGCAGATTGTGTATTTTTCATTGATTTTGCCATACAAAAGCCCATATTTCATTTAGGAGTAAAAGAACACAACAATAATACAATCCCTGTGGTTTTTGTTCCCTGAAATTATTCTTTGAATCCTGAGGAAAGAGGTACCCCAGTTCTCATCCAGTGAATGAATCCAGTGTGGGTGAACTCACACAGAAAGAATGGGCTGGAAAGACGAATAAATATTTAATATTTTTTATTGTTCTTTCAGAGGAACAGAATTTGAATCCTGGCACCCATATCTTTTGGCTGACCAATGCCTGTAACCCAAGCTCCTAGTGATTCTTCATTCCCTTCTGACCCTTATGGACACCTTCACATACATATGTGCACACGCACACATACACACAGATAAATAATAAAATCAATTCTTTTCAAGAAGAGAATTAATACTTTACAAGGCGTTGCACTATTTTTTTTT
>NW_008357493.1:4780598-4815211 GCF_000622305.1 Nannospalax galili | reverse complement strand
CTATCCTAGGGAAGGGCACATTCCATACTCTCAGACTCTAATTCCATGACTCTATGTCTCCATCATTGATATCTGAAGTGAGTGTCCAGCCAAGCCAGCTGCTGCCCAATGTTCCTCTCAATAGAGATGGAGAGCCACCATCTAGCATCAAAGGATAACAGTGGAGCATTTCCTTCATCTTTTTGGGCAGGGGTGGGGGGGACTTTTTGAGACAGGGTCTCCCGGTAGCCCCAGCACTCCTGGAACTCACTATGTAGACCAGGCTGTCCTTGAACTCACAGAGATCCACCTGCTTCTTCCTCCCCAGTGCTGGGATTAAAGGCGTGCACCACCACGCCCAGCCATTTTCTTCTTTTAAGATTACTGTGTTCTTCAAGTATTATTGAATAATCTGGTGAGCATACTCTCTCTTCTCCAAAGTACTTGAAACTATAGTAATTGTCAATTAGTGGAGAAATGATCTCTTCTGAATTCATCATATCTCATGCATAGTATCAACATATGTGATTTCCAAATACATATTATACACATATACTTTAATGCACGAATTTTCATCAAATTAAATATTTTTTCTTTTATCACTTAATATTTATTGCAATATTTTTAAAAGGTAATAAAAACCATTCTACTTGTCACCCAGAAAAATATATTAAGAGCCAAGTGTATCACCACATACTTATAATCCTGGCATTAGAAGCTGATGTATGAAGATTGAATTTGAGGTCAACTTGGGCTAAATAACAAGCACCAGGCCGTCCAGGGCTATCTAGCAAGACGTTGTTTCAAACAAACCAACAAATGAGCAAAAGTAAGAATATAATCTTGTCGGAGATTTAGAAAACACAGGTAAATTAAGGAGACCAACCAGGGTTAATCATTCAAGGAAGTTGCTCACACAGTTCAATGTTGTTTTCCAGCTATCAGGAGATGGATTCTGCACTGGCTCTCAGTTTCTAATATCGCTAAGAGCATTCCATTTATTTAGAGGACTGATATTGGACATCAGAGTCTCACTGGTTCATAGTATCAACTCACATAGTATTTTCATCTATGTTCCTTTGATTCAACAGGGCCAAATTTTACAGAAAGAAGAGGATGAAGAATTTTCCTCTTAAGAATTGCATGTTAGAAATAGTTGTTTAGCACATACTGGTCTGTATATAGCAGAGTGACATCACTCTTTTGAGTCATTTTGCTAATGGTGGGAGGCAAAATAATCTGTATTATGTACTTAAGTTTTGATTAAGATTTTTTACAATCATAATAAAATTAATCTCCAAATTTTCAACACAGGAAAAAGTTGGCTTACAAGCTTTGGACTCCCATAAATTCTAGAAAAATATTCACATTCGTAAGTTAGAAAACATTATATTTAGAGTGGATCTAAATTTATGTAATAAATAATCAGGCACATACCTGAGAATTTAATTGTGCTCATGAAATCTAAAAATGTAACAATGCAATTTTGAAGCAAAAGAATTTATTATTATTAATATTTAAAGAACATTCATTAATATTGTTATTCTTTAGTTAGTAATTTTGGTTACTAAAATCAAGTACTTACTATAGAGTTAATATTTTGCTCTGTTCTCTGGATACATCACCTTGCAGGAATAAGCAGAGACCTCATCTCAGAGCTGATAGTCACAGGGGAGTTACCTGATTCTACAGAATAGTTCAGTGATCATTAAACATATATTGAAAACAACACATGATGATGCTTATATACTAGTTATTCTACATTTAATAAGTGAAAATATATTTTACAGAGATATTCATACAAATATTTTGTGGAATATGTCACCTATCTGTATGATTACATCTCAAATATTTATGCTGATATCCTAACTCTCAGTGTCTCTGCAAATAATCTTATTTGGAAATGGAAGTGTCCATTGGAAATTAGTTAAATAGTCATTTCATCAGGTGGACCGCTATTCTAGGATAGCTCGTGTTCCAGTTTCATTTTTTGTTGCTGTGATAAAATGCCCTGACAACAAGCAACAGAGGAGAATGTAGTTATTTAGCTTACAAATCCAGGTTCCAGTTCATCACTGAGGCTAAGTAAGTCAGGAACTTGAAGCAGGACATATTGCATCTACAGTTCAGAGCAGAAATAACTAAATGCATACATCCTTACTTGCCTGATTGCACTCAGCTCTCTTTCTCTCTCTCTTTCTCCTACCCACCCTGCCTACAGAATGATGCCGCATAAATTGGGTCTTCCTATATTAATAAACAACAAAGATATTCCCCCACATATGTGACCACAGGCCAACTTGATCTAGAAAATTCCCCATTAAGGCTCTCTTCCCAGGTGATTCTGGGTTGTGTCATGTTGATGGTCAAAACTAATCAGAATAGCTTTGTTTTATAAATGGGGAAATTTGAGCACAGACATGCAAACAGAAGGCACATCATGGGACAATAAGTCCCATACTTACACGCTAAGCAATGTGGAAGATTGTCACCAAGTTCCAGAAACTCAGGATGGCTGTGGTCCAGATTTTGCCCTCAGCAGGAAGTAACTGCCACATCTTGTGTTTGAACTTCTACTCCAGAACCATGAGACAACCCATTCAACTTAAACTACCCAGCTGCTGGGACTTTAAGGCAATAGTCTTAGCAAAGATATAAAGTAAAGGGACATAAAGTAAAATAATTATTATGTAAGCATATATTTCCAAAGGGCATATTAGCAAATATTTTACAAGACCAATGTTAATCAATATGGCTTTCACATTGACCTTTACAGCTGGAGAGGCCAAAAGTGCAATTTTCTCTATTTACTGATGAAACAAACCTTCTTAATGGATGTGAATGCTGCAGCTCCTGAGTGACAGGTCTGGGATGCATCCTACCCAAACTCCATTTCATGAACTTGTCAGTTTTTGATGCTATGTTTATAGAAACTTCTCTTCAGTTTTTATTTGTAGCTATTTACTTAAGGAAATGGTTTTCTTATTGAGAGACCTGAGAATGTCACATTTTGAGATCATCCACTGCCTGTCTCTTTTGACTTTTTCTCGCCCCCCCCCGCCCTTCCCCGACTTCTTTTTCTAGCTGTTTTATGTACCAAGAGCATTTGTCTACACCGTTTCAGGATTTTCATAATTGCTATGTGAGCTTTTCTCAGAGCTCTTTAAACTCGGGGCTGCTCAGTAGCCTTTATTTGGGTCAGTTCTGTGTGTCTTTTTCAAGGCCACTGCCTCAGCTTGCACTGCAACTGTGCCTCCCTCTAAGAACTGTCAGATTTGCTCCCCACCCCGATGGATCCTACACCTGAGCCTGCTCGCTGTTTCTTTGCTGACTCTCAGCACTTTGGATAATAACTGTGCTTATTAAATTTTCTGCAGATTCAACGGAATTCTGGGAATTTATGACTATCATGTTTGCTGCTTTATCATCCTTATTTTGCATGCCTTATCTTTTGAATACTAGGTATTATTTTGTGAATTTCATTTCTACCTGCTTAGGCAGAAGATTCATTGCTATGTATTCGACAGCTCTCTCTTGGGCACTTGGGCACCTTTGCATTGCCATTTGGCAAATGCAGCCCAATTTTATAAGAGTTACGAGTATTTTTGCCACATAAGCATTTAAGATCCTCTTTTATTTCTGCTGCCTAAGTTTATTATTTGATAATAGACTTCTTTCAATAATTCATAGAACAGTTAGATATCCTCAGTTGCAAGTAATTAAGCTGGTGGACCAGTCTGTGGAATTTGGATCTGACCTTGGGCATTCATTAATGGGGTGGCATATGAAGCAATGGGCAGAATGGGCACTAGCTCACAAGTGGATTCATATTGAAAGATGATTTCTAGCACGTGGAAATTGTTGATGGGTTAATGGTGGTCTTGACCTTTGGCTGGCTGGTGGAACCTGCCACAGTGACACACCCAAAGTGTCAGTCATATCAGTCTATTGATTTACTTTGATATTGGGATGTCTCATACTTACTCCAGGTTGAAGGTAAGCCCTATCCTACGTCTCAACTTTTACAGCAATCATATAGTCCCTACATTTTGACACTAACCTTCCCCATTTGCTCTTCACTGATAATGCATCTTGTCCTTATTAGGCATACTAGGGTCATAATTTGATGTATGTTTTAGTATGTGGAGGGAGATATATGTATGTGCAAGTGTGTGTTCAAGTATGCTTGTGTGTATGGGAAGGTCACTAGTCATCATAGGGGACCTTCCTTACTCTCTGTCAAACTTTGATATTTGAGACAAGGTCTCTGACTGGACCTGAAGCTCACCATTTTGCCTAAACAAGCTCCAGAGATCCACTAGTCTCTGTACTCCCAGCACTGGCGTTACAGACACAAGTAGCCATGCCAAACTTTTTTGTGAATGCTGGAGATGTGACTCTGGGTCCTTATGCTTGGCCACCAAGCACTTTATCCACTGAACCATCTCTCTAGTCCTAGAGACTCTACTCTATAAAGACATTTTGGAAATTTTATATAATTACAAATTTATACTTTTAATAAGTCATATGAAGTACAGATGTGTTGACTAAAAAATGGAAGCTCATGTGCTGGTTCCAACTAAATCTTCTTAGTGCTTGAATGCATGTGGTTCAAGAGGAAATCCACCCTTACCTTTGCATACGGAAATCATATGTACAATTACATACAAGTTGCGGATTATCCAAATACCTACTTTCAATGTAGGCAAACTGCTTTGTCTGAAACTCCCTCAGGAATAGGAGATCATTTATGGAACAGGAAAAAGCAAGCTGCGGATCATATTAGCTATTTCATGACATTGAGCAGGAACTTAACAAAAACAAACACACAGACAAATGGCTTGTGCAGTACTCTCCAAAACACTGTGAAAATAATCCCCAACTAGCACACCCTGATGAAACAGAAAGCATAACCTAAAAAGAAAGAAAGAAAAAACTGCAAAAAAATCACAATTATAAGTTTGGCCAGGCTCACTGTACCTGGATAAATGTACTTTAGTTTCCACAGTGCTATTCTGAATTTTATTGCCCTTTGCTTTCTGACTACTAACCGAAAACAGGATTCCTTAAGATTCCTGGGCAGCATGCCACTGCTTTGGGCCAAGGGGCCAATAAAAATCATTAGCAATACATAAATCCCATCCAATGGGCTTTCCTGAACATGTGCAAGTGTTCATAAGGTTAGAGCAATGAAACCCACATATTTGTCTCATCCTGGGCTCCTCCTTCACTCCAGACCAGTTAGACTCGACTCTATTACATGGTTATGTTGCAAGCTATATCTAATAAAAATCAATAAGCCATTCAAATTCACCAATAAATATAGTGATTATATGGACACAGGCACGGTTGCTAATGAAAGTCAGTAGATAAGTGTTCTCCTGCCTCTGGGTTTGTGAAAATTCATCAAAGCACAGTAGCTCGTATTTTATTTATTCATGTACAGCTTGGCTAGTCTGAATACTCTCCTAAGAGGAGAATGTGGAGTAAAATGATTCATTCAGCTTGTGAAGGTGAGAGCTTTTCCGTCTGCATTTGTCCTCTGTCTAGGTTGATGGTATTCCTGTTTTTCCCTTGTTTATATTTTATAACTTTTTTGTGTTTCTCTTGAAAATGGAAACCTGTTTCCATTTTTAAAAAATCTAGTTTTATTCCATTTTCTGTGGAAATGCATAGATACCTACCTAGGCATGTAGACATCCACGAGCTCACCTGAAAGGTATTACGTGTCTATGCTGATGTTTAATTAAAAGCACCACTAGCATAGATACCTACCTAGGCATGTAGACATCCACGAGCTCACCTGAAAGGTATTACGTGTCTATGCTGATGTTTAATTAAAAGCACCACTGACAGAACAATTGCCATACAAGCTGCTGTCACAGCATTTGCATTGACTGCAACTAGTCTTCAACACAACTCCCAACAACTATCTTGCATCCTCCTAGAAATGATGAAAATACGTGGAGATTCAACAGTGTAGTACACAGATTTGTTGATGATACAGTGTTGGGGAAAGATATGCATTGAAACTGATTTGGAGGTGCTGGGGTAATAAATTTCTCAAATATGACATTAATCCAGTTTCCAGTGACTTATTCCATTCTTGTAAATGTGTCTTATATCCTTAATCCCAGAAACCCCTTTTCAATTAAAATCCTTAATTCCAAGTTTTAGGGTTAGAGGAAATCATACTTTCATCTTAAAACATTTACAACAAACATTCCTTTTGTGCTAATAAACTAGACAAAAATTGTGGACAAAGAGTTCTTCTTTTCTCTTTCTTTGCTCTAACTTGCACATTTGTCAAAGTTGTGTTTCTTTTTTCTTCAAAAAAATGTTCAGGGATTCTACAACTTGAGAAATATATTCTGTCTTCTGGCAGAATTTTATTAAATTATTCTAAACAGATGGGTATCTATTTTTAAAAGCTCCAGAGAAGGAAGATTCACACCATGTTTAGGTAGCTCTTCCTCATTTCCAATCAAATAAAACTAAAACTCTGAGCTTTCAATTACCTCTAATTCTATGCATGGATTTTATTTACCAGAAGAGGCAATAGTAAGCAATCAACGTCAATTGAATATTAGATCTAAAGTGTCGAAATGGGTGTATTTTATTTGAAATGACATTGGGCTAAAAAAATGTATCCAGAAACATAAGCCTCCTCACTTTTCTACCCAGTGAATTCTTTAATTCTTAAAATAATGCTTCTTTTCTAATACTGATTGAATTATATCATAAAATATCTTTGTTAAATTAATTTATTTTTATTTACATTTAAAGAGTTTTGTTTTGTTTTTGTTTGCTTGCTTGCTTCTCAGCTGAGCATAAGTCCCTTTCCCTAAAGGTTTTTTCCTCAGGCATTTATAATATTTAATTATTATAGTTAATCATTGTCTTGCATTTATCTTTCTAACTTAAAAAAATCACTGGTAGTTAACCAGAAAAACAGTTACATGCACACATTTATGACTCTAAAAATGTGTTACCATATAAGTTACCTGGAATTTGCCTTTAAATACTGCACTTCTTTTATTCCTCTGAGATTTCACTGCTAATCCAACAAGCACACTTACACAAAGCTGACATGTGTGTTAGATCCAGTTCTGCTTGGCCCAAACATCTACTTTAGATTTGATGGACACCATCCTTATCTGCCTGACTATGGGCTTCTGAGGGCTTGCAGCTGACTCCTTCACTGATAATTGCCCTTGGCTGCAGAGCCCCGCTGAGGGATTGGCTCAAGACAGTAATGGTTAATATGCCCAGCACCGCTGCCTTGCTGTTGATTACCGTAACTGGGCATCCAGTGCCCCAGGATTCTGTGCAATCAGAGACTGTGTCCTTTTCCTGCTCTCTTTCCTCCCTACAGATGGATTTCCTAAAACTACATGCCCATATTTACATTTGGGAACCATTTCATTTTCTTTCCTTTTCAATTTTTATTCTCTAATAAAACCCAACTTAACAAAATAATTGAGCTATTACATTGCCACAACAAAATTAAATTCCTGATGTTGGTGTTCATAGGAAAATGACACGATTTAGCTTTACAGTGACACATGCCAGAGAATATCACCTTGTACTGTCTGTTTCTGAGGAATTCAGTCTAGGATTCCAAACTTCTGCAATGGGACTACCATAATGAAAGTTATTCATGAACTTTGTACGATGTCTGAGGGACTTTTTCCAGTATACAAATGCTACTAACATTATAACTCTTCAGTTTTACATGCACTGCAAATAATCAGAAAATTTGAAACTTACTATGTGCCAATTCTGAAGGTCCTGGGGACAAACCTTGAAATTACTTACTCTTCATTGACCAGGGGCAGAGTCTGCATTATAGGTGCTTATAACCTGAGAAATTTCTGCATATATGCACTCTCCATCTCTTCTTTGTTTATATTTCCATTTGTATTTACGTGACACATCATTACATGTGTCTTTGTTCTAAGCTGCCAAAATTATTTTTTAAATATACAGTCCAACAAAACCATGATTAAAATAATTTTTAGCCTTTAAAAGTTAGGGACCTGGGTTGGGTGTGGATGTCTTAACACATGTCTACACTGAGATTATGTCTTGTTTGAGCCTGCATGGGACTTGTGCATGCTGTCATCATTGCTGTGAGAATGGCATATAAATAAATGACCACCTCTATCTGTTTCCTTGTGGTCATCCACCCCCTTTGGCTCTTACAATCTTTCTGCCTCCTCTTCTTCAGTGAGTGGTCCCTGAGTCTTAGGAGGCAGAGGTTTAAAATAGGTTTCCTAATCAGGAATAAGCACTTGTTCTCTGCACATTGGCCACTTGTGGATTTCTCTGTTAATCAACATGTTCTGTACTTTAAATAGCATGAGACTATACTGTATGAAAATCACATAAAAATCAATAAAAATTAAAATAACAAAAGAATGTAGGGGCCATGAGAAGCTAGCCGGTAAGAGGAAGGAGACCTGCAAGAATGAGAAAATTCAGAGTGTAAAGGGGTGAATATGATAAAATATATTATTATGTGCATATACGAAATATCACAAAGAATTCCATTGTTATGAATAATTGATATATACTAACAAAATGTTTAAAGACAAAAAACTTCTTAAAGCTGTTACCTGGTTGGAACAAAGTATTTGGGGGTAACCTGGAATCTGTTTCTGGGCCATGGTCACCTACATTTAGCTCCTGAATAGACTATCTCTTCTTTCCTTAAAGAAATTAAGGATCATGGGCTGGTACAGAGTAATTGCCAAAATTCCAGAATGGGATCTGAATTTCAGAAAAAGGGAACAAGTCTGAGTATATGGCACCAAGCAGAACATACTTCCAGTGTGTGAAATCTCTCATGGATCAATTTGTTCATATCATGAGTTAATATGACGGTGTTGTCAAGGATATGTTTGGAATGTAAATGGAGCAGACTTGGCAATAAATGCCAACAGGATTTTAATTTCATCGTGGCAGAGTAATATATTAATTGTATGTGTTTAGCTTTGTCCCTTAGATTATATTATAAAATAATAGAAAAGGGAAAGAGACAGTGATTCCAAAATTTAGATATATGCTCTGAATATTTGAAATTAATATAATAAACAGATGTGCTGACAGTATCTGACAGCTAGAGTTCAGTGTTTTAGGAAGTAAGTTTGTGATACTAAAGTCAAGGAATAGCAAGGACTCGAGGCCAAAAATGTTTTGAAAGTAGAAAGTAAATTGCTTTCAGTGTCTGGGCTGGAGGGATAAGGTGGATGACTTAATGAATTCCAAAGACATTGTTTGCAGGAGTAGAAAGACAGTGATGACTACAAGTCAAATGGTCAAATCAGCAAGTAGACCCCTTTGAGGGGGGAGATAATTTACTTCTGGCTCTGTTATGTTTGGAATGATTGCTATGTCTTCTGGATAAAAATAGTCTTATGGAGGTGGGAACACAGCAGGAGTAATGTAGAAGCCTCAGTCAGAAGACTGCATGGAGACAAAGACATCTCAGAAAGTCATAGTTCTCCACTGAGAGCCATGCTATTAGAACTTCTGTGATGTCCTCTTGTAGTTTTGACTTGCTAACATTTTTCTATTGCAAAATTATAAGGTGACAACTCTCAGAGAAGTCCTGATTCTCCTTCAACTAACTCAACCCTCTTTTCTTAAGTGTGATCTTTGATTTTAATTTATCCCGTCAATACTTACTTCTGAAACTGTTCATGCTGTTTCTCCTTTTTGTCATACTAGACATTCTGGGCTGGCTTATATGGTCCTCCAATGCTTCACAAGACAGGCATTACCAATCAAACAAAACAGCCCCATCTTGCTACCTTAAACATTGCAGGGATGCAGTGTCAGCTCGCATCATTTCCATCTGCTCTGAATTACCTTCGCTTTCAGTGTTAGCAGCACCTGACTCTCAAAACCTTTGGCATCATCCTTTCATGTCTGGCCTCATGATATTTATCTGGACAGGAAATATACTTGCAAAGGTATCTCTGTATTACCACACTGGCTTGTCACTATGTTCATCTCTCATTTTTCCACTCAATTTTATTCATCTACAAACTTTTATTTTTAGTCCCACTTCACCTTCCTTTTCTTCGCACTTACAAAATCTCTGTATGTCTCCAAATGCAAAAAACAAACAAATAAAATAACACTTTTCTGTAATCATTATGCCAAAAAATCTGAATTACTGTAACATTTTGTATATTGTTAAAACTGTAACTTTAATTGTAAAAAAAAAAAAACACTTTTCAATTCCTATGTTGTGCGAAAGCTCAACTCCTGTGCCTATATGTACACTTGGGTTTCCCTGGAAATAATCTCAAGACTTTGGATTAAAAAAATTTCTGGTTTCATTTTTATATTAAATATAATATTTTATCTGATTACAGAACCAGTCATATCATAATCTCATAGTATACTTTCTCTGCCACTGATTATATTTAAATGTTTAAATTTTTCTTATTTGAACAGAAGTTTTCATATTCTCTATATGATCTCCAAATCTTCAGGAGTGGATGAAAATTGTTTTAGCTGTTACAACATAAAAGTGAAATATTTCTGCTTATAGTTTGTTATTTTTCTGTATACAGAAATTCTTTTACATTCTTCAACCTATTCTAGAGTCCTATTTAGTCAATAATCCTAGATACCTCATTATATATTCTTCCAAGGTATAGTTCAACAGACCGATGTCACATCATTTGATAAGATCTTTATTTGTTCATAGATCAGTTTTTCTATTAATTATTTTTCAGCAACCAGATGGTACTTTCCCTCCAAGTCATAAAACTCCTCTGCAGATGTCTGATCTTTTCAATTCCTATGTTATACGAAAGCTCAACTCCTGTGCCTATATGTGTACTTGGGTTTCCCTGGGAATAATTTCAAGACTTTGGATTTAAAAAAATTCTCTCATTTGTGCCTGAATCCTTGTGCTCTTCAAACTGAAATTCTCTTGTGAGCTGCTAGACTATGCCGTTCTGTACGCTCTGAAGTGGTGTCTTTGACCTTGTCTATATTTGGCTTTCTGCGTTGCCAGGATGGAAGGGCAAAGCCCCAGAAGGCTAAAGGACAGTGAGACTGCAGCTATCCCAAAGTCCCATCTGCTCACTTACCATGGCAGAAAAGTGTGGCCCAGAACACCTACAGCAAAACAGCATACACCTGTTTACTCAACTTGTATTCCTATCTCTTTTCTCTCTCCAGCCCTGACTCCTGTCCGTTTCTTAGATTTATTTTGTGTTAGCCTGTGGGTCCGTTCCAAAGCTTTAAGTATTCTCTTTCCTCTGAAGACCATACTGATTACGATGGAGCTGAGTTCCACAGAAGAATTGCTCCCATCTGGGACATGACCCTTCTCTCGGATTTATGAGGCAGGCTCAGTCCTTTGAGCTGTCATGCACCTTCCATCCTTCCTCCTTTTCCCTTTCTGTTGCACTTTTGAAAGCTGGATTTCTATATCTGATATGTCTTCTCTATTCCTTTATAGTGCAATCCAATTTGTTTTTACCTTGATCCTGCTGTTCTCATTTATTTGGTTCTCCTTTAATTCATTCACGTCAACTTTGCCCTTCATTCAAGGCCTGCACACTAAGGTATCTCCTCTAGCATGTGTTCCTCTCCCTTTCTCTGCAGGGCCCATCTCCTCCCAGCTGCTCAACGTACCTTATGTCCTCGTCATTTATATTTTCTTTATCTCCAATGTTCTCATTTCTTCCTGAAAGCAGTCTGTGTTATTTCTTCTGCTTTCTTCCTTCAGATCCTCTCATATTTCTCTCTTCCTGCCACCTTAGAAATGTGCTTATGTTAATTTAGGAAAACACAACTTTATCTGCCTTTCCTTTGAATGTTCCTTTGGAATCTTTGCTCTTGATCCAGGTGCTGAGCACTTTGCAAAAATGGGGTATCCTTTTGCATAGTCATGGTTGCTTATATTTTATTGGAAAATATGGCCAGTCCTTTTCCTCCATACCAAGCTAAGATTTCCTGAGTGTGCATTCCTCCCAGGCGAGTCTAGTACTTCTTATACAATGTTTGTCTTTAATACTCTTGTTCTGCATACCAAGCTAAGATTTCCTGAGTGTGCATTCCTCCCAGGCGAGTCTAGTAGTACTTCTTATACAATGTTTGTCTTTAATACTCTTGTTCTATAATGAAAATGCTTCTTTGTTCCTGGGAAACACCTGATGGATGGCTAATCCCAACCTCTCCTTGACACATTTCTATTTCACACCGCCTTTTCCAGTCAAATCCCAAACCAACCTGCAGCATTTGGTAGAAATAGTGACACAGTTCAGTGTAACCTGAGTGCATATGCTCTCGCCACTCAACTCACTAAATGGAAGCATTACCAGATATTTTGTCCACAACCAACTGTTGCTTTAGATTTTAGCTTATTTTTAATTAAAATAGTGATAATCATACTGACAACAAAATATATGACCGTATCAATGAAATAACAATATAGAATCTGTTGCCATAAACAAAATAAAATATACCAATATATTGTATGAATTTTGTGTTTTCCCATGGCCTATCTGTCCTATTGGCACTGAATCTAGGGCTACATAGTATCCTACAGTAATAGCTTTCGTTTTGCCACTAATTTTTGCATCACTGTGGCCAACTGAAACACTTAGTTGCTGGGCGCTTAAGTTGCTCTACCATCCTCTGTAGTAGGTTCTCGTTCATCTTTAAAGGTCATTATCTTACTATCAGAAACCAAATATAGTTACAAAATGTTGTGGACCAAATTCTATTCATACTATTTATGACAAAGCAAGCCTAACTATTGACTAATTTGTCTAAGAATGTCAAACTTGTTAGTGATAAATATGAATTTAGAATTAGCATTAACAATCCCTATGACATGCATATATACTACAATTATTTTTTAGCATCCTCTGCACCTGTTGGAATGATGAACATATTGTAATTTCAATGATCTGTAGTCCAGTGAATATATGGTCTTTAATGTTACATCACTGTAGTCAGAGTACATGAAGATTTGTTTTCAGGAAAACTTGTTCTGGGCTCAGAGTATGACATAGTGCAGAACACTTACCTAGCTTTTCAGAGACCTCATGCTCGATCATCAGCACTGCAAAAGGAAAAACAAAGGAAAATTATTTTAAAATATCACAAATGTTATCAATATAGCTATTACTCTTTAAATCATAACAGCATCATATATAAAAGTTGTATTCTGTCATAATAAAATTAAGGAATCTGATTTCCCATTGTCCTTCACATTTCACACATAAGCCATAGTAGGAAATGAGTATGTTTCCTGTTAGGGTTCCAAACAGCAGCAGCTTCCCCCCTCCCCAACAGGGACCTACAGACTTTGGAGCTCGAAAAAGGGAACTGAGCTGATAAGCACCTTGACCTTTGAAGTCAAGGGAAACAAAATCTGCTGAGAAGCAGCCTGCCTTTCCTCTGATCTCCAAAGATAGGATAAGCAGATTCTACCTGATAACCAGAGATTTTAGAAGCTGTTTATCACAACAGCTTTTCTCTTATCTTAAGAGGGAAAAAGTAAATACTTCAGACCCTAATCCTACCTGCTTTTCCTGCTTCCTCCTCCCTGATTTCTCCCCCAAACATTCCTCCCTTCTACACCCTAAAGCCCCCATATATAAAGTCCCAGCTCACAGCCCGTGGGCTGACATCTTTCCCTTCCCCGAGGGAAAGGTGCCCCCTGCGAAATAAAGCTGTATCCCGCTGAGAATTCCATCTGTGCCTCGGTGCCTTCCTCCATCCGCTCGCTCTCTCCCGCTCTCTACCTATCATTTCCACTACAGCTTTTCAAGAAAAGGACTGATATGAAAAAGAATGTGTGTGTAAAATACTAGTATTTTTAATGTACTTGTCTATTTGTATCATTTGTCATCCCAGGGGTTCTTTTATGAAAATAATAAGGGATTCTAGTAATAATGGTTTCTAGTAATAATTCTAGTGGTTTAATGAAGACCAAAGACCTCAGTTCACCAAAGAAGACCACAGTGCTTGGGTAGAATATGCAAAATGAAAAAGGGTGACCAGACAAAGACCTTTCAGGTTGCATTATTCACCTCAAAGAAGCATCAGCACTTATGTTTCTGTGGTCTTGTCATTAACTGAAAGCCTAGATAAATTCTGTCCTTTCACAAATATTCATTAGTTTTATGAAGACATACAGCTACAATTCAATGTTGTGACTTCATCTACTGAGATTAACAAAGTCCTTTCCATATTCTACCTCTGAGAAAACTAGAACACATTCACAGAGTCTAACTCCTTTCAGTATAAACAGTTTCTACAATTTATAATTTGTAAAAATGATTTTGCAAAGAAAATGGAAAAAACCTTTAAATGCAGCATATCTATAACATGTATACCCTATCAATTAATATTTGTTATATTTTAAGCATTAAAATGAAGAATTCATACTAAAATAGATGCAAAAGGACTCAAAATAATTATAACATAAAAATTATCTTATAAATACAAAACTGGGCATTTACTTTAAAGCATATGACTAGTGATTCAGTACTGCCACAGAACGTGAAAATGAAGTATTCTCCAAGCAGAAGAAATTGGAGAAATGGAAATCACTTGGTAATTCCACAGAGTATCTAGGCAACATTAACCTCTTTATTGTCATTTTTCTGAGATGTATAAGAAACCATCTCAACTGCTGAAGTACTAACCATTACGAATTTTGGAATGTCTAGGAACCGGAAATATTATCAAAGTTGTTTACATCTTCTTTGGAATTGTCTGGGTTAATTCTCGGAACTCACAGGCAGAGAACCCAGCATATAAATGATTCAAAGCTTAATTCATGCAATACTTGGATCCCCAGAGAAGTTATCTAATCCAAAGGAGGCAGCCTGAAACACAGGTGTACACGGTACCACTAAATGGACTCAGTATACACAGACACACAGACACACACACACACTTAATATGTATGTATGTATATGTAACAGAAATAATCAAAGAAGAGGACATGAAATTGAGAGTGAGTGGGGGAGACATAGAAAAAGTGGGAGGGACAGAAATGATGCAGGCACACTAAAAAAGAATAATGTACTTCATTTTGGTTTGCTGTTTGTTTTCTTTAAGGAACTTCAATTGTACATACTGTTTTTCATATTAGGACATACATACAGAGGGATATCAGGAAATGGAACTTATTTTCAAATCTAAAACAAGTTCCTTCTTATTCTTTTTAATGTATATTTTATTGAATTTTTCTGCATTTCATACAAAGCATCTTAATCATGTTTAGAACTCCCATCCCCATCCAGATTCCCTCATAGCCTGTTCCACCAGATTTCATGCATTCCATAGTATATGTTAAGGCCTATTGAAAAAAGTTAGTGTACTTAGATGCCCCACAGTGTAAGTTCATCCAGTGGGTCTAGTCAGCCTATCTAGAGCCACTTCCTTAAAGGAGATCAACTTGGGGTGGTAGAGATAGCTTAGCAAGTAAAAGTACTAGCAGTTCTTGTAAAGGACCTGGGTTTGATTCCCAACACCCACATGGCGGTTAACAACTGTCCATAACTGCAGTTTCAGGGGATCTGTGCCCTCTTCTGACCTCTGTGTGCATTGTACAGCACAGAAGTACTTACATATAAGCAGGCAATGCACTCCAACACATAAAAAGTAATAAATAAAAATACTTTGAGAAAGAAAACCAACTCTCTCTCACCCAGCAGTAATCATCTATCAGTAGTTCTTAGGCTAATGTTGAGGTCTGATGCCCATTTCCCCAGTTCTCGGCTGGGTTCTTGTCTGCTTGAGTTTTCATGGACTTGGTGTATGCAGACACCATTGCTGTACATTCATATAAGCAAGGACCCAGGACCCTGTAAGACTCTGTTTCCATGCCATCATACACCTCCACCTCTGGCTCTTACAATCTTCCTGCCCCTCTTTCTCAATGATTCCTGAGCTCTGGGTGGGTGAGGTTTAATATAGGAGTCCTGTGGAAGGACCCACAATCTGCAGACTTTTATTCTCTATTCTTTGGCCATATGTGTCCTTTAGGGTTCATTGCTCTCTGCTGCTTGAGGGAGCTTCCTTGATGAGAGCTGAGAGATGCATTACTATTCTCTCTACTCCTTGTTCCACTCTCTGTGAGCCTTAGTTGTAGAAGTTCCACTTTAGGTATGTCACTTACAGCAGGGCATCTCACAGACACTTATTCTCTATATGTGACTAGTTGTGGAACTCTGTAAGATAGTCTCTGTCTGTTACAAAAGAAGTTTCTTTGATGAGTGGTGACTGAGATATTTGTCTGTAAATGCAAGGATCCATATTTAGCATATAGTAAAAAATTACATTTGTCTAGGGATGCAACAGCCCAAGGCATTTTTCTAAGCTCCAGGACTTCTTCAGCCATGTATTTGGCTATGTACCACACATGAGTTCCCTCCCATTGAGTGGGCTTTAAGTTCAATTAGGTAGCTGTTAATTACCCCCAAGAAAATAGTGATATTACTGCACCAATATAGTTTGCTGTGCTGGTCATTGTTGTGATTATTAGGTCTTGAAGCTGGGATTGGACAATCAACTGATGTTTTCCCTTAGCAGCTTTACTATGCTCAGAAGCTATGGGATCTAGGCTTCAGGGAAGTGGCTTCCAGGTCAGTTCCAACTCCATTGCTCCAAGTCCTGTGCCCCAAATATGTCATGTCTTCAGCAATAGTGTCTTACCTTCAGTTTCTGAAAGGCAATCAAGGGTTGTGGCAATACTCTGTGTCATTTTGGGAGCCTCTTGTACTATATGCTGGCCAACAACCTGAAGGGAGTTTTCTCCTGTCTGGTGCTGTTTCTTATTACATAACCTTCAGCAATATACATGGACTCATGTAGAGATAGTGTGTGCGTAATTGCCACACATTTTGCTTTGTTTTGAGAAGACAGATAATCCACAGAGGAACACACAGTTATCAGAATTATGTCCTATTCTGATATCCCCATTACTGTGGTCTCTGTTCCACATGAAGACTTAGCTACTTTTTAAAGAAGCTCCATAAATTCAGTACCATATGTTCATTAGATCATCACTTCCTATGCCCCAGATGCCTGTGCCAGTTATATGTTTCCTCTCTGCTTTCTACATTATCCAGATATAATTCCAAAAGCAGGCAAGTCTTGCTGCCCACGTATACTAAATGACCTCCGTGTTTCAATGCTGACTTCCTCTGATTGAGTCCTCCTGTTTATTCTTTCAACAGGAAAGATACATAGTAGGAGGAGCATTGGAACTAACAAGGCAGCAAGTAGAATAGTAATCACACTTAGCTTTCCCTAGCGCCACACTAAGATGATTTTCTTTTGTTTTGTCTGACTTGTAGATATTGTTGAGCCTCCTGCCTACCTTGACTTTCTCTGAGATCTGTCTCAATCTGTTTTATTTCTCTCTCTCTCTCCTGGCTTCCAGCCAGACACTGAAACAGCAAGGTCGTTATTTATAATAGAGTATCCTCCATGGTGTATTTTTCATAAAATTTAAGTACTCTTTGGTCTTGCCACTAGGGCCACCGCCCCACCAGGCTTCTGGGTTATGTTAGAATGCTTAATTTCACTTAATAAAGAGACAGTACATAATTCTATCCTGAAAAACACTGACTCTTTCCAACATTGTAGAGTATTCTGAACGTCACTCAATTTATTGATGTTGAATAGTATATGCTAAACGTGTTCACTGCAGTAGGCCCACAGATAGACATATTCTCTGATGTAAAGTAATCTGATTTGTACTCCCATGACATCTTTTACCTGTAATCTAGTGTGTTACCCAACATTATACTGTGCTATGAGCAATTTTTCTCCATAATACTTGCCTGGAGTTTTTAAATTGGTGTGGTTAGTATGCATTTTGTAAATAAAGTTTTATCAGACTATAATCATGTTCATCTGTTTCCTGGTTGTATATGTGTGGCTTCCTGCTACAAGGCAGAAAGAGGTATGTTTCAAAGGAGCTGAGACATCAATAAAACCATATGGTCTGCAATTATCAATGTATTTAAACATCTCTTTCTTTTCAGGTAAGTTAACATATTTTGTTGCATAACCTTTATTTTCTAAAAGAATGAATGAGTTTAGGTCTGATATACTCAGTAGTCATTTATGAATATATTAATTGATTGTCATAGATTTTTCTGAAAACTGGTAGGCATTAGTTTGAGTAAGAGATATTTAGCTTTTGGGAAGATTATGTACCACAACATTTTGGTTTGTTAATTTGTAAAATAGGTGTGCTATAATTGTACCTGTTTGTTGAAGCAGTCCATCACTGAGATCTCAGAAACAGATCAGTAGTGTGCCCAGCACTCTTCAGCAGGTGAGTGTTGCTTCAATTATTCTAAACATGTTGCCTTCCACGTCCCTTTCTCGTGTTTCTTCCTTCTATTCATAATATATGAAATGTCTATAATCATGTCCATATTATAACATGAAATCTAGCCAACAGTAAATATTCAACAAATATATGTTGAAAATATGAACAACTGAGTTAACGTCTTTCCTTTCCTCACAATAGTAAGATGTGATTTGCCTTTGGTTCACACCGAAACAGGAGCAGAATGGGATGGTTTGCATATAGATGGGACAGTGTTCAAACCATAATATATCATTTATGGATAAATGCTGCATAAATACAACTCAGTGTGGAACAAACAGTACACTGTATGTTAAAGAGAGGCCAGGTTGCTTCTGAAGTCAGAACCTGAATTTTTAGTTGTCATCATAAAGGCACACACACACACACACACACACACACACACACACACACACCAGGGTGAAGGAGCTATGCTAGACTGAATGCAAAAAAATAAAGAAAAATGAGTTAAATGAGTCATGTACTTGGCCTAAAAGATAGTTTTAGCAAACTGTGAAGATAGTATGTAACTTGGCAAGCTTAATTCTTCAAGTGCTAGAACATGGCAAGAAATGAAGATAGCCATTGACATGTGAAAGTTGTGACTTCCTCTGGCTACTTGGATGCACTGAATGAAATATCTGATGTATGGCATAGTTTTAATTAGTCTTTGGGCTTTTGAGCCTGGTAACCTGGACTGAGCTCATAACTTAAGTAACATTACTTCCAAAGAAAGTATTGATTTTCATGGGGAGAAAGGTTAGTAGGACAGTAGATGATGTTGTTTAGGAATAAGGATGACTAAGCATATGAATTTCCATGTATATAAGACGATGACTCTACTGTGACTTTTCCTAGTAGGCTCTCTGGAATTAATAGTCATTATACTATTTATTTTATTATGCATTGTCTTCTTCTAAAGATAAACTATAACTGAATAGATAATGTTGAAGGTAATTTAGTGGGATTTGAGAATCTAACATCACAAAATGGTATAGTATAACAAAGAAGTACATACTTGTACTGTGGCTTTTGTTGATAATACACAGTTCTTTACAATGAAAATAAGTACAGCATCACTTTTCCTATCCTGTTTCCTATCAAGCAATAAGAGGAAGAAGAGGCAGATTGGTTATAAGGCTCCTATGCACTCTAGAAATAACAAGGAATGTTTGGGGATAGAATGAACTCTATGTACACAATCAGAGTAAGCAAGGAAAAAAAAGCCATGTGTTACAACTAATAGATTCAAATTTGTCCTTGTAAGCTGCTGAGTACTGAGGACATCCAGGGTTACCTGTGGGAATATATATACATATATGAATGAACATTCTCCTGTAATGTTAGTAATTAAATAATTCAGAACTTTTGTCTGTATGCATTCAGTCTAGAAGGTTAAAAAAAGATTAACAATAGCAACTAATTAAAATCAGTGTAAAATTAAAAACAATATAAATGTATTGTTTATATGTATTTAATATAACCAGAGAACATCATCATTATAACCTAAAACATCTTCATTTATTTCAAATAATCACTCTAAATTATGCTAATTATGATTACCTTGTGATTAATATGAAATAGATAAGAAAATAAAAAAGAAAATACTTAGGTTTTTTTAAAAAGAACACTACCTTCTCAAAGAATAACTGTTATTTTCAAGATATGAGTTGAAAATTTCTAAGAAATCCTCAAGTGAGAAATTAAAATTCAGTATTACTTTTTTAAGATGAAAATATTTTTAAAAGGAAACATTTTCAAATGTTTTATGGTAGTACTACAAGGAGTAATTTTTTTTAAAAATCAGTTAACATACAGTTATTTATATCACAAATTTATGATGCTTCAAATCTGAGAGAGAAGTGTAAGCTGCTCATAAGACATAAACAACATGAAAAATAAAATTTCAGAACAATGCTGAACCAGGCTGTTCAGCTCCTTCCACAGTTTGAGGACATTCAGTCTACCTTGTTTATACTCACTTCCATTTGGAGTAAGTTACAGAAATCTTACAATTGTCTCTATGATAGATTAGGTCATAATCTTGTTGTTTTATAAACCACTGGATCAGACATCCTTTCTCATCCCAGCTACTTGGGTCCCTCTGGCCTAGGAATACCTGATTCAGCCCGTGGCCCCCAGGGATGAGTAGTCTAAATCCTGCCATGCCTATCTCTGTGGTTTGGTTCCATCTCTAATCTTTTCCACTGCTACAGGGCTCAGGCTTCCCTGCTGGCTAGTAGGGGCCAACACATCCTTTTCCCATCCTCTCTCCTTAGGCCATGAACCTGTCCTTCTGATATGACTTGATTGCACCTGACTTGGCCTCAGACCTCCAGAGACAGCATACCATTCACCACTCATCAAAGAAGATTCTTTTTGCAACAGATGGAGACCACAATAGGTCACTCACAAAGAATAATTGTCTGAGAGATGCCCAGCCCTAAGTGCACACTTACAGTGGAACTTCTACACCTAAGACTCCTGGAATATAGCAGACCAGGAAGTAGAGAGAATAATAATGCATCTTTCAACACTCACTAATTAAGCTTCCTATTCTGACAGAATACAAGGTACACAGAAGGCCACAACTTTCCAACATGTAGAGAATAAGAGACTGCAGAGAGCATGTGCCTGGATAAGACTCCTATATTAAACCCTATTCACCCACAGTTCATAGCCCATTGCAGAAGAAGGGGTGGAAAAACCAGGGTCGGTGCATGATCCTTAGGAAACCGTGTTTTACAGGCCTCTGGGAACTTGCTCTTTTGATCTTTACAACAATGAGGTCAGCATTCACAAGACTCATGAAAACTTAAGCAGAAAAAAACCCACAATAGAACAGGGGAAATTGGCAGCAGGCCCCAACGTTAGGTGAAATATTGGCAACTGATTACTGCTGGGTAAGGGAGAGGTTATCTTTTATAAGGGAGAGACTCTAGTTTGGATGATTAGACTCCACTGGATGAAACTGTATTGAGGGACATCTGGCTACACAAGTGGAGCGGGCATAAAAATAATTAAGAATTTTTGTATTAAATGCACAAAAATTCAATAAACATATACACCTTGTAAAGGAAAAATGACTGTATCAAAGGTTTCAAATGTTTTAGATGGAAAAAGGGTGCTCTATTAATCTTGTAGTACATATTTAAATTTATACTATAATATGCAGAAATGTTGGTAAGATGCCAATTGTTTCATCATTTTGAAGAACTGTTTCTTGATACACATATCAGCACAACATCCTTTATCCCATGTACACCTTTCTTGAAATTTGTTCATCCTATCTTTTCCTTGCTGGAACCATGTCTCTCTTTCCATAGACAATTCAACAGGCACCACTTAAATGACAACCAGCTCCTCCTGGTCTCTCCCATAGGAACATCATCATCTTAAACCATCCAGCATGTCAACATAGCAGAACACTTTTGCTTTATTTTTGTGACCCAGTTGCATTATGTTCCTTGAGGTCACAAGCACATCTGTGAGTATATGATATCCATGTACTGACTCCATAAAGCATAGGGTCTTAAGAAATCTCATCCTTTTGAGTTGTTGGCAAGGGTAGTCCAAGAGAGTTCCAAAATTATACAGGCTACTGCCACAGTCCTTGATTGCCTCCCAGAACTTGATGGTAAGACCCTATTGCTGAGGACAGGGCATACTTTGGACACAGGATTTGGAACAATGGAGCTGGAACTGACCTGGAAGCCTTCTCTCCCTTGAAGGCTAGTTCTCATAGTTTGGAGAGCACTATGCAAGCTGTTAAGAGAGAACATCAATCTATGGTCCAACCCAAGCTTCAAGGTCTAAAAACCACACCAATGACAAGCACAACAAACAATATTGGTATAGTAGTGGAACTTTTATTCTAGTAGTAGTAGTTGAACTTTTATCATGACAGTAATCAACTGCTACCTAATTGGACTTAAAACCCACTCAATGGAGGAAACTCATATGTGGTACATTAAACCTAGCCAAATATACATCTTTGGAGAGTCATAGATCGTAGAGAAAACTCCAGGGCTCTCAAATCCCTAGACAAATGTAATTTCTTACGATGTGTAAAATATGGATGCTTAAATTTATAGACAAGTATCCCAGTCACCACCCATCAAAGAAGCTTCTTTTTCAAGAGACAGAGATAATTACAGAGGTCCACAACTGGTAACAAACAGAAATTGTCTGTGAATTGTCCAAGTCTAAGTGGCATATCTAGGGCAACCTCTACATCTAAGGCTCACAGAACATAGAACAAGTGGTGAAGAGAACACTAATAAATCTTTCAAATATCATCAAAGAAGTTTCCTCATGCAACAGAGGGCCAGGAATGCAAAAGTTACAAGTGGCCAAAACACAGAGACTAAGATTCTGAAGAGTCTGGGCCCTTGGACAGGACTCCTATATTAAAATCCACCCACCCAGGGTTCAGGGATCATTGCCAAAGAGGGGGGCAAAAAGATTGTAAGAGCCAGGGAGGAGGTGCACGGCCATATGGAAATAGTCCGATAGGTGCCTGGGACCCTTTTCATAACAAACCTACAGCAATGGTATCAACATGCACAAGACCCATACAAACAAGCAGACAAAAACCAAGCACAGAACAGTGGAAATGAACAACAGGTCTCAATCTTAGTCAAAGAATTATTGGGAGCTGATGGCTGCTGAGTGAGGGAGAGCTAATGTTCTTAAAGGGAGGGACCCTAGATAGGCTGACTAGATCCCAGTGGATGAACTTGTACTGAGGGACATCTGGGGACACTAACTTTACTTAATAGGCCTTAACACAAGTGACAGAAGGTATGAACTCCAGTGGGGGCTATGGGAGGATGCCAAAGTAGAAGGGGTTATAAAGATGATTTTCTGTATGAAATACACAAAAATTCAATAAAAAATTTAAAAAGACATGAGAAAAAAGAAATCTCATCAAATCAGTAATGCTAATTTTTGGAAAATAAGGAAGCTATGTGAAAGTGCTCAAGTGCATTTTTGATTGGGTGTGCCCTGGCTATCATTTTCAACGGTGAGATCTCACTCCTGATTAATGTTTTTCGATTACAAAGATAATTATGATATAGGAGGGTAGACCTGGTTATGTCAAATGGACCCTCTGTCTCTTTTTAATGTTATGAGATACAAGATGAATATGAATATCTGTATGCCTTGATGTGTGTGATGTTTAGTTCACGGAAAGAGGACAACAGTGAATGAAGTTAGACAACAGGGATTTCAGTATCCTCTGCTTAGAAGTAGGTACTTTCATTTTCGTTTAGGTAAATCACATTCTTCATTGTTTTATTTAACCTTCATTTGTTCAAGTTATGAGTTGCTTATTGAATTAGCAAGTTTATCCTTTAAATCTTCCTGAAAAAAAATGACAGAGTATTATTATTTATTCCAAGTAAGCAAAATGATTTAAAACAAATTTGACAGTGTACATCAAGCACAGCCCATATTTGGGAAATCTCACTAATTCATCTCAGGGATTGATGTGCTGTTGCCAGTCCCTTCAGGACATCATGAAAAGTTGAAAGAGCTAATGACTTCACAAGCATTTAATTTGTAAACATATTTTATTTCAAGAGGATTTGAAAATACTTCCTTCATATCTCTTGGAAATAATATTCAATGGCATTAGAAACAATTTCAATCACATTTTAACACCTCTTTATGAATTCTTCTCTTTAATTTCAGTTACTAAAAAATCTCTCGATAATATATTTTTCATACATCACACTCATAAGTTATATTGAAATATATATCACATTGCCCTAAGTTATCATTATGTGCCTCTGTAGCACATCTATAATCTTCAGGGCTTGTTCTCTGGCATAATATAATTTATATGACCAAATATTGCTAATCACAATTATAGCACTGATTAATGCTTTGAAATTTGTATTACCAGTTTCTGAATGGTACAACACAGTTATAAGATGACAAATATTTAAAAAGTATCTTTCTCGGGCCAGGTGTGGTGGTGCTTGCCTTTAATACCAGCACTTGGGAGGCAGAGGCAGGTGGATCTTTGTGAGTTTCAGTCCAGCCTGGTCTACATAGTGAGTTCCTGGACAGCTGGAGCTACAAGGAGACCCTGTCTCAATAAAGACAAAAAAAAAGTATCTTTCTCATCCATTATACTAAATCTTTAAAATATCTGGCATAGGTTCCCAATTTAAAACATCAACAATTACCCTGGAAATGTTGTTCCCATTATTTACATTGATGTAAAGATACAGAATGTTGTGTTAGTCTTTACATCTTCTGTTTAGAAGAAATGTTAAATAGTATCTCTATTAGTTAGCTTTCTATTGCTGTGACAAAACACTCTGATCAAAATCAATGTGGAGAGGAAAGGGTATATTTTATCTTACATCTCCCAGGTTACATTTCATCACTGATGGAAGCCAGGACAGAAACTCAGGGCAGGAACTTAGAGGCAGGAGCTGAAACACAGACTGTGAGGCATGTTACTCAGTGACTTGCTTCCCTGGCCTATGCTAATCTGCTTTCTTGTACAACCTAGCACCCTTGCTCATTGCTGGCACCACCCACAGTGGGCTGGGCCCTCGTATGTTACTCAACAATCAAGAAAATAACCCATAGGCATGGCCACAATCCACTCCAATGGAAGACATTCCTCAGTTGAGGCTCCCTCTGTGCAGGTATGTGATTTTGGCAGTTGAAGCTGTGAAGGACAATAGACCCCTTGTCAATTTGACACACAAGCACATCCCTATTAAACAACAATATTTCCATTTTTTCTTAAGGCATGATGCTGATATTAATATCATAGTATAAAATAAAAAGTCTCACGGTCTTTTTAAAAAATTCAAACACTTTAAAAGTCAAAAGCCTCTATAAAACATCTTTAATTGTGGGCTTCTGTAAAATTCAAAACAAGTTAAATACAGTCTTATTTCAAAAGAGACGAACTGGGCACACTAAAATAAAAACAAAATCTATCAATGTTGCTCAAGGCTGGACATCTGGGATTCACTCACAATATTCTGGGCCCCAGAGGGCTGGGGCAGTTTCACTTCTTGTGCTCTGCTGTCCACAGCACATACAGTTTGTCTCATAGACTCAGCTGGCTCCACTTCTCACCTGCCTCTGCCCTTTGTGGTCCTCCCATGTTGCTTGTATTTCTTAGACATTGGGGTCTCTACTGAAACTGAAACTGTACGTTCACCAAAGGCCTTCGACAAAATCCAAAATGCATGCATGTTAAAAGTTCTAGAAATAATTGCTCTGGAGGGAAAATACCTCAACATGATTACAGCTATATACAACTAGCCCATAGCCAATATTATTCTAAATAGAGAAAAACTGGAAGCATGCCCATTAAAATCAGGATGAGACAGGCTCTTCACTATCTCCACTCCTTTTCAATGTAGTGCTTGAAACTCCTGCAAGAGCAATAAGAGAAGGAAATGAAATGGGTACTAACTGGAAAAGAAGAGACCAAATGATCACTATTTACAGACAATATGATATTATATGTAAGAATCAGAAAATTCAGCCAGAAAGCTGTTAGAAATGATTAATACTTTCAATAAAGTGGCAACTTACAAAATCATATTACAAAAATCAGTACACTTTCTAAATATCAGTAACAAACAATCAGAAAAAGCATTCAAGGACACCCTCCCATATACAATAACCTAAAAGAATAAACCTTACTGAAGACATTAAAAATCTCTACAGTGAAAATTGTAAATCTATAAAGAAAGAGATTAAAGGAAGACACACAGAGATGGAAAGACCTACCAGCTCATGGATTGGTAGAATTAATATTGTGAAAATTACCATCTTTTCTTTTTTTTTTTTGTCTTTTTGAGACAGGGTCTCCCTGTAGCCCCAGCTGTCCTAGAACTCACTATGTAGACCAGGCTGGCCTCAAACTCACAAAGATCCACCTGCCTCTGCCTCCCAAGTGCTGGGATTAAAGGCGTGTGCCACCATACCCAGCTTTGAAAATAACCATCTTAAGAAAAGCAATCTATAGATTCAATGCAATGTCAATCAAAATATCCATGGCATTCTTCACAGAGTTAGAAAAAAATCATATTAAAATTCATATGGAATCACAAAAGACCCCAGATAGCCAAATCTTATCTTCGGAAAAAAGAACAATACTAGGGGATCACCATACCAGATCTCAGATTATATTACAGAACCACAGTCATAAAAGCAGCATGGTCTGATGCAAATATATACATGAAGATTAATGGAACACAGTAGAAGGCCCAAAATGAGTACATGCAATTTCAGCCACCTTATATTTGACAAAGATGCTAAGAACACACAATGGAGGAAAGACAGCATATTCAACAAGTGGTGATAGTAAAACTAGATCTCCAAGTGTAGAAGAATGAAATTGTATGCATATCTTTCACCCTGAACAAAAGTCAACTCCAAATGAATCACAGACCTCTATTTATAACCTAAAAACTGAAATTGCTAGAACAAAACATAGACAATACACTGCAAAATAAAGGGGTAGGAAAGGACGCTCTTAGTAAGATATCTGCTGCTCGGGCATGAAGATTAGCAATCAGTAAGTGAGACCTCATTAAGCTACAAAGTTTCTGTACAGCAAAAGAACCAACCAAGGAAGTGAAGAGGAAATCCACTGGGTAGGACAAAATCTTTACCAACTACATATCCGACAGAGGATTAATAGCCAGAATATACAAAGAATTCATAAAACAAAGAATCAAGAAAATAAATGACCCAATAAAAAGATAGACTATAGATGTGAACAGAAAGTTCTCAAATGAAGAAATAAAAATGACCAAGAAGCACCTTAAAATATGCTCAACATCCTTACTAATTAGAGAACTGCAGATTAAAAACCATTAAAGATTCCATCCTACCACAATCACACTAGCTAAGATCAAGAGAATGAAAAACATCAAATGCTGGTGAGGATGTGGCAAAAGCGGAATGTTCATTCACTGCTGGTGGGAATGCAAGGTTGTGCAACCACTGTGGAAAGCAGTGTGCAGAAGTCCCTCAAAGCTAAAAATGAACCTACCACATGATCTGGTTATACCAGTCCTTGGCAAACACCCACAAGACTCATCCTACTGTAGAGATACCTGTACATCTGTTTCTCGCTGTTGTCTTAATATAGCTAGGAAAAGGAAATAGCCTAAATGTCCCTCAGTTGATGAATGGATAAATAAAATGTGTTACATTTACACAATGGAGTTCTATTCACCAGTAAGAAAAGATGAAATTATGAAATTTGCATGTAAGTGGATGGAACTAGAGACTGTCATACTAAATAAAGTAACACAAATGCGAAAAAGCAAGTGATATATGTTCTTCCTCATTTGTGGCTCATATCACCAATCCCTTATATGTGAGTATATATCTTGATGTAACAGCAGAAGCCAGAAAATGGAAAGGAAACACTGAGATAAAGGAAAGGAAAATACCTGAAAGAGGAATAATAGAGAATAATAATAGAGAATGGATGTTACCAGGGAAGATGTGGGAAAAGCGGTAATGTTCGAAACACTGAGATAAAGGAAAGGAAAATACCTGAAAGAGGAATAATAGAGAATGGATGTTACCAGGGAAGATATGGGAAAAGCGGTAATGTTCAGCTGTGAAGGGAGGATGGAGGGACATGCAGGGTCCATGGTGGGGGAGGAGGGATCTCAGAAGATGGGGAGTGGTGGGAGGCAGGTGTTATAAGGGGGAGGGAGGGGAAAATAGGACACTTGAACTGAGGAGAGTGGCTGGAGACTGGATGGGGGAACAAGTATAGATGAATGGAACTTGAGGGACTAGGGAAGCCAGAGGGAAGTGTGTTGCCTCTGAAAACCCCTGAGAAATGTAGCTACAGTGCCTGAACATAAATGCAAATGTATACTCATATACCTGGGGGCAGTATGGGAAGGAACACGGTGTCAGACAGGACAGACCTCCATTCAAGTGGTTGGTCAGAGTGATCCATGAGTCTCCCAAAATAACACAGGCTATTGCCAGAGCTTGTTTACCTCCCAGAGCTTGAAGATAAGAAAGGACATTCTTCAGACACAGGACTTGGAGCAATGGAGCAGGAACTGACCTGAAAGCCTTCTACCTGAAGTTTAGATCTCATAGTTCTGGAGGATACTATGCAAGCTGTTAAGGGAGAAAAAAAATCAGTGGTCCAGCCCAGTCATAAAACCATAACGACAAGCACAGCAAATTACCTCTATTGGTAAATAGTGAAACTGTCATCTGGGGGGTGCGGGTGGGGGGTGAGACAACAGATATCTAATTGAATTTAAAGCCCTCTCAATGGGAGTGAACTCACAGGTGGCACTGTAAACACAACCAAATACACATGACTGGAAAGGTCACAGATCCTAAAGAAAACCCTGTCTCTGTTATATCTCTAGATAAACAAAATTTCTTATCATATGCTAAATATGGTTCCCTATATTTACAGACAAATATACAGTGCGACACTCATAAAGAAGCCTCTTTTTGCAAAAGATGGAGACTACTGTAGAATACCACAACTGGTCAGACAGAATATACATCTAAGAGATGCCCAGTACTAGGTAACATATCTAAAGTGGAACCTGTACACCTAAGGTCCACAGAACATAGTGGGGGGGGGCAGTAGAGAGAAAACTAGTACATCCCTCAACTCTCACCAGTGAAGCTTCTTTATACAACAAAGTGCGATGCACACAGAAGGCCACAACTGACCAGCTTTTAAAAAATCAGAAACTCTAGCGGGTCCCTGGATAGGACTCCTATATCAAACCTCTCCCTCCCATGGCTAATTGACCATTGCAAAAGAGGGGGTAGAAATATTGTAAGAGCCAGGGTTGGTCCATGAACATAGGGAAGCAGAGGCTTTGAGGCCACTGAAAGTTTGCACATACGAACTTGTGGCTATGGTGACTTGAGCATAGGCCCCATGCCAGCTCAGTCAGACAAGGGCCAAGAGTGGAGTGAGAGAAATGAGTAGTTGGTCTGTCTTAGTCTGGGAACTATTGGAGACTGATTATTACTGGACTAGGGAGAGTAGGCCTTAAAAACAATCTCTAGATAAGCTAACTAGGCTCCAGTAGCTGAATTTGTATCAAGGAATATCTAAGTACAAATGCTTGCCTGTATAGGACTTAGCTTGTATAGCAGATTACATGAGGTCCATAGTAGGGAGGAGGAGGGGGTGAATGGATGTGGGAGAGGTCTACTAAATTTGAATAAGAACTGTTGTATGAAATGTACAAAAGCTCAATAAAAACTAAAAAGGATTCTTAATTCAAAATACAAAACATAAATAACCCTAATTTTAGTGTCTTTGTTTCCCTTTGAAGCTTCACAGGACAGGCCTCTACCATTTACATGCCTTTTGTCATTGTCTTCCAAGTTCCTACAGGACAGCTAAATGAGCTGCAAGCACTTTCCAGTCCAAATCTCCAATAACCTGCACAGTCTTCCATGACACACGTGGAAAGGTCAATTGCAGCAATATCCCACTCCAGTACCAAACTTTGTCCTCGTTGCTTTCTATTGCTGCGATGAATAGCACGACCAAAGCCAAATTGATGAGGAAAGGGTCTATTTTGTCTTACATGTTTGAGGTCACAATCATCACTAAGGACAGTCAGGGCAGGGACTCAGGGCAGGAATCTGAAGCACAGAACATGGAAGAATGCTGCTTCCTGACTTGCTTCCCTGGTCTGTGAACAGTCTGCTTTCTTTTCCAACACAGGACCACCAGTCCAGGGTTGACACCACCCACAGTATGTTGGGCCTTCCCACACCAGTCAACAATTACAAAAATGTGCCCCAAATTGTCACCAACTAATCAATGGAAGAAAATCCTCAGTTGAGGATCCCTCTGTATCAAGCTGACAATTAAAGTCATTCAACACATTGGATTTTTGGGAAAGGAATACAGAAAGATATATTGGGAATTAAGAATACTAGGAATTTTATTTTAAAAAGGAAAGAAGAAAGCAAAACATGCAGTGAAAAAAAGAAAGATACAGAGATAGAAGATGCATTAGCTAATAATTTATTTATACAGCATTCTGAAATTAGTATTATACCCAAATCTATAAATTTTGAATTTAGATATTTTTGGAACTTTAAATAGTACCCTATATTATTTTTTACTCTCATATAATAAATGAAATGCAATTTATAATTATACACATTTATACATGTAGGTAGCAAATGGAACCAGCAGCAAGAAGTGTCCACTGGTACTATAAAGGCATGAATGTTTTGGGAGTAAACAACCATTTTCTGATTGGATTTAAAGTCTGCCTCAAAATATAGAAGTCATTCTTCGAACCTCTAATTGTGCCCTAAACCCATGGCTGGCCTAGTTGATAGGCCATAAGAGAGAGTATAGTGGTATTATTCTTCTAAATGGGCATAGTAATAAACCACTCCCTAAGAATTAATCTTTATATCCATAGATTAGTGCATCTTTCAGCCCTTATAAGAAAAGGTTAATTTTGGAGTAGATACCAACTAATAGAACGAAAATTAGTATTGTGAGAGCATAAGAGGCTGTGGATTGCTCAGCTCCAAATGGAACATCTATATTACATCCCTTTCTACAAGGTTCAGGGATCATCAACCAAGAGGAAGCAAAAAGATTGCAAGAGCCTATTGCAGTGCACATCTGAAGAGAAAGAGAATTTGCCAGAAATGACAACATTGATGCACATATGACCTCATAGAGACTGTGACAGCATATGCAAAACCTGTATAGTATCAGTCCAGCCAAAATCCTAGCTTGGATGGAGCTCCTCATTTATCAAGTTTCACACCTAGCTGAGGAGTTATTGGTAACTGATGTCTGCTGAAAGTGGAGGACTAGAGTTTATTTAGGGTTGTGGTCCCTAAGAGTTTATTGACGGTTGTGGGACCCAAGACACTAGCCATGCTCCAGTACTTGGCACATACAGGGAACTCTAAGTGGACTCAGTGAGTTTTTCAAGAATTGCAGCAACTGAAGTTGGAAAGGAAATGTGATAGGGAGATAGGGAAGAAATTGGATGAGAAGAATTTGGTGGGAGGGATTGATCAGAACAGTGTATACATGTATGAAATTCTCTAATAATAATAGTGCAATAACACATATACAACATATACAGTATTATGAATTTAGTTATTGAATAAAGCATTTAAACTTATTATTTATTTTCAAACATACTACATTAAATCTCATGTGCTTTAACAATGGCAACAATAAAGTACCCTAAGGGAATCTCAGTTCATTTCCAGGCTTGTTTCTTTCTATATAGATTACATTTTTGAAGCATTTTGTATCTTATAAATGAGATTCATTTTTGATGTGACACTCTACACATCCAAAACATTCTCTAGACAAAATTGATTTGCTCTAATGACCTCCATAGATCCCTCTTTTTTCTTAGATGGTTATTTGAACAAAACAAACATCTTTGATATTTTTGTAAACACTTCCATTTCATCTATCTTAACCCTTGCCATGGGCGTGAAATCTTCATCAATTTCAGCTCTGCCAGTTGCTGCATTACCCAGTGAGTTACACAAATGCAGCTCTTATTTTAAAAAATAAAAGGGTAAAGGAAGCGGTGGGGTGCAGAACATGATAATTCTTGTGTGCAAACAATGCACACACACACACACACACACACACACACACACACACACCTGATTCTCTAATGTCTCCTTTTCAGATCAATAACAATACTTAGTTGTCAAAGGCAGAGTCACCCAGCCAAATGATCTGCACAAAAGCTGGAATGCCTTTGGCACAATTCTCACTGCTTAAATCAGGTGTAACAATCCTTCAAGAGAAGTTAAAATGTCATCTTTACTTAATGATGTTGAATAAGATCATCACTCAAAGTCGGTCATCTTTGCCTCTGCAGCTTTAACATCTGACATATGTGGAACCAGTTGTTCAAGAGGGATGCTTGCAATTTGATTCTCCTTGACTGTGGAGCAACCCATTCTGCTTGGTTTATAAATGACAGTATGAGCATAATAGTTCATTTTGATAACAAGAAAATTTAAAGTTTGGCTCCACAATCGGGAAGAACAAAATGAATTTTGACATGAGTCTAAAAATAAAAACATCTGTTTGCAGCAGGAAATAGTAATGATTTATGGTTCCGACATCACTGTGCGATGTGTTATTTCACTTTATGGTAATTTACAGCATTTAATGTACTATATAAATCGACATAAACTGAGGTAATACTCCCCCAAATTGCAATAAAAGAGAACAAAACTGTAGAATATAAATGTTTGGTTTCCTGTGTGAAAGTTTCAGTTTTAAAGTGGCAATCCATGTGGAAAGAACAGAGTGACTCCAAACCAGAATTGCTCTCTAGGCGGCTTTGAAGTCTGACTGGTGTCTGCATCCTACGCATGTGCAAGACATAGGGCTCAAAGTGAGTCCAACAGCAAACCTCAGAAGCCAGCACTCCTGTTGCTAATTCATATTTACAGTTTTAAAACCATGCTTTTTCTGCAAAGTTCCAAAGCCCACCCAAAGGCCCCAAGTTATACCCATTAATCCAGTTTCCTTCGCCAGCAGTAAAGCTTTTGTAACTTTCAAAATCAAGTAAGTGATTTCGTATAAAATTGTTTCTACTCCTTCAAAGATGTCTACACATGAAATATTTAAAATGCTTTTTAAGTGTTCTAAGTCAATATCATCTTATTGAAACCATATTAATTTAATACTATCATGAAACTGTATAGATACCGCAAAACAAAGAACTCAGTACCTACAGTAAAGGTTTCATCAGTAAGAGACTATTCATCAACAAATGAGACAAGTATGGTGCCACATACGTTTAGTCCCAGAACTTGAGAGGTAGAGGCAGGTGGATCTCTGTGAGTTCAAAGCCAGCTTAGTGTACATATGACGTCCAGGCCAACCAGGGCTTCATAGTAAACAAAACAAAATACAGCAAATGAGTGAATAAAAAGAATGTGGTACATACACACAGTTCAATAGAGCCCAGGATAGAGTCCTGTCATTTACAGCCATGTGGATAGAAATCATATTAAAGAGGATGTGCCAGGCACAGAAAACTCCTTGATCTCACACACATGTAGAATTCAAAATTATCTTTGAAGTTTAAAAGTAGCATGATATTTAGCAGACCTTGCACAAAGTGGGGAGAGGCGAGGGAAAGGAAAAGGTGAATCACCAACAGGTACTAAGTTGTGGTTAAATTGGAGTAGGAAGACCTGGTGTGCACAGTAGAGTAATTACTGATGATGACTATATATGAAATATTCTCCAGACCTAGAAGAAAGTCTCATGGTCTTGGTACCTTGATCAGTTGTGAGTCTCTGTGTTAATGACCACCTACTGCCAGAAGAAGCTTCTCTGATGAGGGTTGAGAGATGCACTAATCTACAATGTATAATGATATGTTGTTAGGAGTCGGTTTAATACTGTGTCTGTTCAGCAGAATAATAGTACTAGGTTCTCCCATAGGAACTAAAATATGTCTAACCACTGGTGTTCAGCCCCAGGAACTGTGCAAGGTATTTGTTTTATCATGTGAACTGGACCTTAAAACTAACCATTAAGTGGTTGGCTACTTCTATAACATCCATGCCAGTATTGCAACAGTGGGTGAGTCCTGCCTGGCTTGTCATTATTGTAGCTCCAAGGGTTCACATCTGAGAAATATTGATGATTACTTTTCTCCTCTGGTAGCACCTTCCAGCACTATGAAACCTGACCAATAGGGATGAAACTTTCAGGTCAGTACCAGCTTGAGTACTCCATGTTCTGTGACATAAGTGTGTGATGTCTTCAGCAACATAATGCTTATCCCTAACAAGGACAACTTTATCATACCCTATACTCCCAAGGCTCAGAGATCATTATGGAAGAGGAGGCTGAGAGATTTCAAGGATCAGAGGTGGTAGATGACTACAAGGAGCAGCGTTTTCTGGTCACAACAATACAGGTGACCTCATGAACTCACAGAATTTATGACAGCCTACATAAGACCTGCTCAAGATCAAGTCAGATAAAATTGCAGCATAGTGAGGGGAGGTGGGCTAGCTGTCCCAAACACAGTTGAGGAGTTATTGACAAGCGTGTGCTGCTAGGAGAGAGTCAGTCTTCTTTAAGAGTCTAGCATGTGGTAAACCATGCTCCAGTGGATGGCCACATACTCAAGTTATATGAGAAATACAGATTAGAATTGATGTTTCATTTAATTTTTTTCTTTTAAATAAACTTTATTAATAATTTCACACATGC
>NW_008357493.1:4768920-4780495 GCF_000622305.1 Nannospalax galili | reverse complement strand
TCTCTCTCTCTCTCTCTCTCTCTCTCTCTCTCTCTCTCTTTCTTCTTTCTAATGGGGCTTTTTGCTACTCTAACATCCCCTCCCCCTGAAGAGGTAATACTAAAATCTTTTAGGGATTAGATAAGAGCTCCCAAATTCTTTTGACATTTTTGGCCTTTGGAACAGAGTATCTTGGTAAGAGGTCCAAGGACATTATGACTTTTAGCCAAAAAATTGGCCACTTTTATTTGGAGTCTTTTTACCCTAACTGACCAACTGATTTCTACCTCCTATTCTTAGAACACCATCCTCTGAAGAGGATGGGGAATTAGGATGCAGACCACTCTGGATTCTTCCATGCTAAACAGTTAGGCAGGGTAGCACAATTGGGATAGCCCTTCCGTGAGTCTATCTGAAAGACTCCCAAACTGCATGGCTCTTGTGGGATAAAGAAAGCCCTTGACTGGTGAACAGGGGATGTGAAGGAGAAGTAAAGGCAAGAGTAATTAGCATTACAAGTTCTAGACAGGGAACTAGGAAAAAAAAATCAGAACAGGACAAGAGTGATGGACTCAGGATTTGTTTTCAGGCACTTTGATAGCTGTTGGAGTGGCTAGAATCAGTGTCAGTTCCCTCGCAAAGGCTTCTAGATAGGGGGAGAAAACAAATTTAGCCATCATTTCAGAACAATAGCTGGTTGTCTCCCTTAGCTACAGGTGGGCGCTACAGTATTGCAGACCAAGATTTGAAGATTACATCTGAGCAGCACTTTCTGCTTGGAAACAAAATCATGAATGAGAAATTATTGTCTAAATAATTTTTTATATGGACTTAAGCCTAATGTCTGAGAAGTGTAATCCCTTGAACTCCTTTAAGAAATATACTGATCACTTTAATCTTTGGTTATACTTTCCTTTTGGGTGTTTAAGAACATACAATTGGCCCAAATAAACCAATTTATATTTACTCTTCAGGTTGTCAGAGGATCTGTTCCTCAGAGGTCACATGGACTTAGGAGGAGGCCCTGGCTCCTTTCTTTTACTAGATGTTTAATTTTTAAAATAAAAATACAACACAATATTTGGTTGGTAGGGATATAGGGGTGGGCCTGGGAAAATTGGGGGGGGAGTCAAAATACACCCTGAAACAATTAATATAAATTTATTAACAATTATTTAAATCTAGAAGAAAGGATTTTGAAATGCTTTCAGCATAATGATGAATGTTTCAAAGAATGGTAAGGGACAAATTTGAAATATTTTGTTCTGGTTTTTTTTTGAGTCCAGGTTTCATAAAACCCAGGTTAGCATCAAACTTACTCTAGAGCTTAAAATGACCTTGAACACCTGATCCTCCTCCTTGATTAGATTCATTATAAATACTTCCTAATGAAGATTTGTAAGGTTATTCCTATAATGAAACAACAAACTACTTGCCTAGGCAAAGTCAATAATATACAACTTTTATTAATAGTAAACATTATGAGCATGTGTCCTTCCTGTATGCAGGGATATATCTTTTGGGGTTTTATGTACTTGTTCTATGTTTAAGATTTGCTGTCATTAGTTTTAAATCACTAATACAGCAATCACATACATCTAGTGGTAACAAATATAAGGTTAATGTGTGAGAAATGCAAACACTGTAGTTAAAATTATAGTTTCAAGAGCTGTCTAGACGTTTTAGAAGTTTACACCCCTCAAAGCCCATTTCTCCCACTTTTGGTCTCCATTTCTCATAAGGAACTACATTTCCAAACAGTTCACCTGAATAACATAATTCCATAATTTAGATATTCTTAGGACCTAATTCATCATACACATGGAGAATTCAAAACTAATGCTGGCACTATTAAGAAAATAAACAAAGTTAAATGTTCATCAATAAATTAATATTCCCAAACAACAGGTATAACTGTTATTATTTTCTTTTTTCTTGTTTGTTTTTTCAGGTAAAATCATATTTACAAGCTCTTATTGTTTACATTGAGCATTATATTCTCCAAATTTATGTTTATTATAATTCTACACAGACATTCAAAATAATTGATAAAACTTTAAAAATAACTAAATCAATTATTTGAAGTTTTTCTGCATTTGCTTCTCCGAACTTTACAAGGATGCATCATACAAAACACATATCAAATGCCCATAGATAACATTATACATAGCATACATATCATATGCCTACATATATGCATAGTGTGTATCTATATTGTGCATGTGTATGTAATGTATGTGTGAATATAATATGCATATATATGTGAATACATGTTTATATATGCATGTGTGTATATTTTATAATGAATTTGAGTTTTGTGCTTCAGAAGTAGCTCCTTAAAATCAAGAATTAGTTTGACACCTAATGACAAAAGTTAATAGGATGAGTGATTAAATGTTCTACTTGCTAGCTTTCATTTTTGTGCCTTTACACTTCCATAAATATTTATTACAAGCCAATTATGGAACAGACTTTATTTTATTATTTTAATGTTTTATTTAAAACTTGGAAAATTCATAAATATTACATTTACATTAGTTCTGCCTCTTTCAGCCCCATTCCAGTGCCTCCAATTTCACCTCCAATCCCTCTAAATTTATTGTCTTTTTTGGTTACTGTTACATATACATACATTTATAAATGTGTATATATATATGTATATATATAATGTACTGAGTTCATTTAGTGCTGCTTGAGTGTACCTGTGTTTAGGGTTGCCCCCTTGGGTTTAGATAACCTCTCAAGTAGCAAGTCCCCGGAGAAAACTGATTCTCCCTCACACAGCATCCATCAATTGCCTGTAGCTCTTCATCAAAAGGTGGGACTCTATGAAATTTCTCCCATTCATCTTGACATGTCAACTGGTTGTATTGTGCAAGTATCACTTAGAAGTGGGTACCTCATAGTCACTTATTCCCTATATGTTGATTAGTTTTGGAACTTCATAACAGTCTCCTTATGTGGTGAAAAGAAGCTTCTTCAATGAGTGGTGAGAGGTACACATGTCTGAAAATTAAGTATATGTATTTATAATATAGTAAGAAATGAGTTGGCCTAGGGAGTTACACAGGTAGGTTCTTCTCTAGGGTCTATGACCTCCCCAGCTATGTGTACTAGGTTATGAATTCATAACCTAGTAACTTTTATGGCACTCTTTTTCTTACGAGTTTCCTGCTATGGACACTGTTTAGATAGCCATAAAAATTTAAGTTTTAACATGATGGAAATGAACCTGCACAGCTTAAGTCCAATTAGGCAGGTATTGATTATCCCCCAAGATAAAGGTGCCACTATCGCACCAATAGAGATAATTTATTGGGCTGATCACTGTGGTTGTATGCTTTATAGATGGGTAGGTCCACTGACTGGTTTTCTCCCTTGGCAGCTTGCATAGTGCCTTCTAATACTATGATAGCTGGTCTTCAGGAATGAGGCTTCCATTTCATTTCCAGCCCTTTTTCTCCAAATCGTTTGTCAGAAGTGTGTCACATCTTCAGCAATAGGGTCTTACCTTCAGGTTCTGGGAGGCAATCAAGGGCTATCGAAATAGCTGCATTAATTTGCAGATCTCTTGAACTACCTTTACTAACAACTGGAAGGGAGATTTTCCTTGCCTAGCACTATGATTTTTGCTGTGCTGCCTTCATTTATACACATGAATTCACATATATATGTGTAATTTTCAGCAGGGTTATTAAATAATATATTTCCCTTTGTCTTTTCACACCATTTAAGCATCATTTCTCTCTTTCTTTTCTCTTCTCATGCATTGCACTCCTTCCTTCCTCCCCAGTTAAAGTGCTCCCCATTTCCCCTTTATAACACATGATAGCAGGATACAGGAGACTGTTGCTATTGATTATCAACTTGCAAGATTCGGAATCACTGAAGACAACAATCTTCTGAGCGTATTTATGAGGAAAACTCTATATTAAGTTAATTGAATGAGAAGATCTATCTTAAATTTGGCTAGTGGCATTCAAAGGCCAGGAACTGAATAAAAATGAGAAAGTGACCTGAGCACAAATGTTTGTCTGTCTCTACTGCTTGACTGTGAACAGTGTGATGTGCTGCCTCCTGCTCCTGCAGCCATGCCTTTCCCACTGTGAAGACTACTGTTTATTAATTTTCCTTAGCCTATATTTATATGTGTGAATAGCTGTAACAATAGCTTATTTAAAATGTGTGTGTGTGTGTGTGTGTGTGTGTATCCATTGTTTATGGCATTTCTCAAGGAATTAGATAACATGCTTTGGTTTTCTTTCCTAGTACTTTATGAATAACAGTAAGTGATTCTAGGATGGTAGAAGTATAATATGGTTCTAACATCTATTTTTCATGGTAACTTACAGTAAATACTATATTCTGAACTTTTTAAAGTGGAAAAAAATGAATAACTACTTTTATGCCACTCTTTTTCTTACGAGTTTCCTGCTATGGACACTGTTTAGATAGCCATAAAAATTTAAGTTTTAACATGATGGAAATGAACCTGCATTTTTCATTTTTCTTTCACTTTTCAGACTTCTATTGCTTTGTTTTTTTAAAATACTCTTCTTGGGAAAAGACAAAAATCCCTTTTTATGTTCATCTGTTTTCTGACAACTAAATCTGCAGTATTAGATTCATTGAAAAGATCATTTCCTACACATTACACAATGCTGTTTAAAACTTTTAGAGATTTTTCCTCTAAATTTTAGTTTTTCTCCTAGATGACATTTCTGTCATTATAGAATAATATCTATTTCCATGAAGTGTGTGACAGAGCCCTGCATAGACGATCAAGTTCTATTTATGCACCTCAGAGTCCCCGTTATTTAAATATATCTTTTTATTCTATTTTGCTTTTTAAATTTCCTTTGAAGACTGAAGAAGACTATTTTCAAACCTTTTCAGAAGTACACAGTATATTTTCATTACATGTCAAACTGTGGAGTATCTAAGAACACAGGCCACTGTATTTCTCAAGAGCATTTGAGGGAGTTGCCATAGGCAGGCTAGTTCTTGGTATAATGCAAAATGAAAAACTAAACATTACTCCCAGATCAAAGCCAGCAGCAGACAACACATTCTGTCACACTGATTTTCATGCCAGAGCCCCTGACTAGAAGAAAACACTATACAGTATATACCAGAAGACTGGCTTCCCTGATCTTGGAAAGTTACTTTAAAGAACTGCAAAAGCAGTGCTTATTTCAAAGAGACATATACGGTTGTACACCAAAATGAATAAATGAATGAGAATGTAAGACTTTAGGATTCTTTTTATTCTTTTATAAATTAATAGAGGTTTTAATGCATGTATTACCTAGTGACACCATCAAAGACTGAATGTCTGTACACATGACTGGCAAGTTGCCTCTGTTCAGAGCTTTCTATTCATGATGGCCTAGCCTGTTCTAACATTGCATAAGTAAGGTAAAGCCAATAGAAGTTTGACTTACTGAAATAAAGGGTTCTATATAATGGTAAAGAAATAGAGGTGCATATATTCTGGACTCTATAATAACTCTTTATTTCCTAGAAAGCTCTTAAATATAAGACAAATGAAGATTATAGACAGTAGTAACACAGGCCTTTAGTCACAAGTCCAAACCCTCTCTGCAGGACTTTCACTGAGGTATTTATGACAAAGTTGACTAGAGCTGTAGGAGTTAAACTTTTCTAACTTTCTATTTTAGATTATATTGTGGAAAAATAATGAAATCAAGAAAGGAAAGGAACCATATAAACCTACAGAGCAACTATGAAGAAACGTAAAAAAAAGAGAGAGGTACAGTTAGGCATGGTGACACATACCTATAATCCAAGTACTTAGGAGGCTGATGCAGGAGGAGTGGATGTATGAGACCTGTCTGGATTAAACAGTGAGGCACAAAGGAAAGAAATCAGTAATCAAGAAGGGAGGAAGAAAACAGAGAAAAGGGAAGGAAGAAAGAATCTCTTCCACCAACCAGTGACCTAGCTTTGCTTAGTCAGGTTACCATTGCCCTAGAAATGGAAGAAGTACAGCAGAGGGAGTAAAAGGAGGGATAACAAACACTAAAGGGGCTTTGAAAGAGTTACGTGCAAACCTACTACAGGAGCTTCTTTCAATGTACTCAGATACGATACAAAAAGAGCTTAAATGTAGTTACCCTATGACAGGTGCTCAGTGGCGCTAATCGATACCACAGACTAGTGAATGAAAAGTCTATTGCCAAAAATGGCCTTCTTCTTTTGGAGTTGTTGACCAGAGATACCATATACCCTCAAACAATACTGTCTATTGCCATTGTTCTTTGTGACCCACCAAAACTAGACAGTAAAGCCCTATTGTGAAGATGCAACGCACCAAGTTTCAGAACGAACAAAGAGAAATCGTGCTAGGACTAAACTCAAAGCTTCATCCCTGCTTGCAAGCTTTCATAGCACTATAGTAGTCATGTGTGTTACTGGTAGAGAAAGGTAAAAACATTCAACTTACACAGCTCTGAACACTACGAGCTGCAGTAAGAACTGGCTTGGGAAAATGTGTCCAGTGGTGTAAAACCAGAATGGATATTGAGGGAATAACCAAAAACTTTCAAATTGAATTTAAGGCCCACGTTACAAGATGGAGTCCATAACTGATAGTGCTATGAGGGCCAAGAACCTGTGACTAGACAGGTATTCTATGAACTTGGCCTCTGCCTGGAAAGCTAGACTGGCAAGCTATGGACAAGATGCCTCTTTTTCAAGCTTAGATTCATCCACTTGCTTTGACTTCCATATACAATCTTGACTATGGATGCTCTGTAGGCAGAGAGGGGCAGAGAGAGTCAGTCATGTCTTCCACCCAAACAGCTGGCCTGAGTGGTATATGGGTGAGGGACTAAGGATAGGCACAGGGGAAGCCAGGAAGAGGGGGTGGCTTTTGTCATCTAGTGGGGGGACTCACCAAGAGGTCACAGTGGTTCTGGACAAAATGCAGAAGAAAGCCCTCATGTACCCAAACCTTTGTAAGTAACCCCCTACCTCCTGCTGTGTTAGGAATCCCAATAGATTCTTTGGTTCCACAAATTGTACTTTGTTGAAGTATTACCTCGGTTTGCTGTAAGGATGGTGGGAGGAGGGGGCCAGAAGCTTGTACACCTCCCAGAAGTAAAATTTAGCTACAACAGGTCACAGGCCACAGGAGAGAACTTACTACTATCACTCTGCTAAATAGAAAGAATATTAAACTGAATAATAATGACATTGTTTTTCCCACATATGAATGCATTCCTAAACTCTCGTCAAATAATTTTTTGGCACCATGTGGTGATTAACATGGAGACCCAAACTGGTCACCATTCAGAGAATAAGAGACTGGAGAGTATTCATTCATAAATGTGAAATCTATACTATACCTTCTCCTCATAAGCATCAAGGGTTTTGTGAAAGGGGAACAAGAGAAATATTGTGTCAGAAATGGTAGATGAATACAAGGAAATTGTTGTCTGGATACCACACACTTACTATACATATGAACCCACATTATGACAGCATGCAGAAGACCTGTGGAAACACAAGCCAGTCAGGGGCCAGGCATGAATGATGTAGGTGGGCAGGAAGCTCTATATCCTACTACAGAAATGATCTATTGGCAATTGATAGCTTCTGGGAGAGGGACAGTCAACATTTCTTACTGGTATGACAACCTGGGGGTTTGACTAGACTTCAAGGGATAGACTCACACCCAAGAGCACTCAGAAAATACAGATTATACTTGATAGACTACTGAAAAGGACAACTAATAATAATAGAAGACATGAAGTCGAAGAAGGGATAGGAATGTGGGGCCTCATAAGGGAAGGGGACTGAATATGATCAAAATATATTGTATAAAATTCTCAAATCAATTAAAAAATCCTTTAAATAAAAACAACCCAATTAAAAATTGCATAAGGAAGCAAGCAGAAAGTTCTCAAAAGGTGAAATGCAAATGGATAAGAAATATTTTTAAAAGGTTCAACATCTTTAGTCATGACAGAAATGCAAATTAAAACTACTTTGATATTTCTTCTTACCCCAGTCAGGATGGCTGAGATCCAAAAATCAAAGGATGATAAATGCTGAGAATGTGAAAGAGGGGAACACATATTCAGGGCTGTGAGAGAGAAAACTGTTGCAGACACTACAGAAATCAGTATGAAGGAGACTTAAAAAGTTAGAAATCATTCGTTGTATAACCTTCCTCTCCCTCCCCTCCCCCTCCCCGTTCCCCTCTCCCTCCCCCTTCCACTCCCCCTACCCTTCCCCCTCCCTCTTGGTCTCCTGCGCTATCAAGCAAACCATGTAACATATCTTTATGTGTATTTATTAACTTACAGAGGAATGAGTACCCAGTGCCTAGCCCCATGCAGCGGCTCAGAGCAGGCCATATCTGACCACACCACACCCATAGTCACTGCTCGCATTTGCTCACACCTCTGGGATCAGTGATTTCACCCCTGGTCCGCAAGAGTCAGTCCATTCTGTCCTTGAGCTGCCGCATGCCTGCTGCCATGCGTGCTACCAGCAACTCCTGGCTTCAGTCCCAAGATGGCTCCCAGCTGCCCCTCTGTACTCCATGCTCTGTGGTAGGCCCTGCCCCTGGGAGGAACCAGCCAATTGGGAGGCACTCTCCTCCTCTCCCTCTCCCTCTCCCTTTCCCCTCCCCGTCTCCCTCCCCTTCCGCCTCCCCTTCCCCCTCCCCCCCTCCCCTTCTCCCTTTTAAATGCTCCCATTTACCCATTTCCCCTTCAGTAACACCTGTCTCCCACTGTTCTTCTCACTGTTTGTTCCTTTCCTTTTTTCCGTCTCTTGCAGTTTAATCAGGATATATACTCACATATAAGTATTTGGTGCTAGGATCCACAAATAAGGGAGAACATAGATCTACCACACAATCCATCCATAGCACTGTTGAGTATATACCCAAAGGATTCTATATCAGAAATACTACAGAAATACCCATTCATCCATGTAGTAGCTGCACTACTAATAGTAACCAGGAAATGAAGGAAACATGTCCATCAGCTGATGAATGGTTAATAAAAATATGGTTAATTTACATATTGGAATATTATTCATCTGCTAAGACAAATGAAATTATGAATTTCACAGGTAAATGGATAGAATTTGAAGTAATCATCCTGAGTGAGGTATCCCAGAACCAGAGAGATAAATGTTTCCTTTAAAAAGCGGTATAGTTTTGAATCTTTAGCTTTCTGTGTTCCAATTGGAAAATAGTCATGTGGGGGCAAGGACTTCATGGGAGGCAGATAGAATGCAATACTATAAAGAGTGGAAGGGAAATAATGGAATGGGAGAAGTTAAATGGGGTGGGGAGTTGGTGGGTAGGGCAGAGGAGGGAGCATGAGGAAGGATAACTAACACTAAAGACTTTTTGAAAAAGTCATATACAGCCCTAACACTGTAGAAGCTTGCTAAAATACAGTCAATCTTTGTTAAGGGAGTGATGCTAGATAAGCTGACTAGGCTCCAGTGGATGAACTCATGCCACAGAAACTCTGGGTACACAAATCTGTCTCAAAAGGCCTCAACATATGTGCAAGAATGCATGAAAGCCTTTGAGCAGGCTATGGGGGATGTAGATAGGGGAGGGTTCTAAACACAATAAGATTTATTGTAGGAAATGCACAAAAATTCAATTCTTTAAACATGCTATTTTCCTCTTCTTGTGGAATATATATATATATATATATATATATATATATATATATATATAATGGAGTCACTGTATAGCATTGGGGAAATACCCCTATCAGATACCATAGGCTAGCAAATTAAAAAGTCCAATGCCAGGAATGAATGGATTCCCTCTTTTTGAGTTATTGACCAGGGGTATCCTGTAAACCTTCAAAACAATGATGATCATTGCCCTTTCTCTTGTTTGCCCAATAGAACTTGATGGGAAGACCGTATTGCTGAATAAAACTCATGGTTGTGTAGTAGAACAAACAAGGAGAAATCAGGTTAGTACTGACCTTGAAGCCTCATCTGTACTAGCTAGCTTTCATAGTAGCTGAAGGTGCTATGCATGTTACCAGAAGAGAAAAGCAAACATCAACCTTTCTCAGCTGTGAACTCCTAATCTACAGTAGGGCTTTCCTGGAAAGATATGCCCACTGGTGCATTAGTGGCAGGAATGTTATGAGACTAACCAACCACTTGACGACTGGATTTACAGCCCACTTCATATGATGGAGCACATACCTGACACTCTTTTCTAGGCCAAGATCCTATGGCTAGACAGGTCAGAGTTTGTAAGAAAGAACCTAGTATCACTTTTCTGCTAAGTGGACATAGTATTAAACCAGCTTCTAATGGCTTACTATTATAACCATAGATCAGTAAATATCCCGCTATACCAGAGACACTTCTTTCTACAGCAAAAGGTGATGAACAGGAGACCCACAACTGGTCAATATGCTGAAAGCAAGAACTTCGGAGCACTTGTACTATATGAGACACCTATATCACACTCCTTCCCCAAAAGGTGAAATTGCAGTAGAGGGGCCACAAAGAGTGTAACAGCCAGAGGTGAGGGATGACTAGAAGGAAAATGTTTTGGGCACAATGAGACTATTGCACATATGAACCGATATCAGTTGTGACAGCCTGTATAAGACCCGAAGAAGCCCAAGCCCGACAAGAACCCAGCATGGAGGGGAAACATGGGCAGGAAGTTCCAAACCTAGTTTTGTTAACTATTGGAAAGTGATAGCTGCAGGGATAGGGAAAGTCAGTTTTCTTTAAAGATGTGATGCCTGGTAGGTAGACCAGACTCCAGAGGATGGACCCATATGTAAGTGCCTCTGGACTACACAAACTGGATTTGGTAGACCTTAAAAGAAGATTAGAGGGACATAAAGTGAGAGAGGAAGGGAGGTGGGGTGGATCTGAGAGAAAGTGAGGGAGGGGTTGTGACGAAGGTGACAAGCTGAATACAATTATAATGCATTGTATGAAATTCTCAAGGCAAAGGGATTCCCAGATAGTAACCCAGCACAGAACTGGGAAAATGAACAGCAGACCCCAATCTTATCCAAAGGAATATAGGCCACTGATTACCGCTAGATTAGGAACAGCTGACCTTCCTAAAACAGATAGGCTGACTAGATTCACCAGAAGGGCAAGTAGTGGAGAATGGCTGGGAGTGTGGAAAACACAGGAAACAGTAGCAGGGATATCAGAGTATAAGGGCTCTAGTGGGGGGAGGGAGGCTATGGGAGGGTGCTACCTGGGAAGTGGGTGTGTAAATAAATTTTAAAAAAAAGAAAAAAAATAATTCTTCAAAGCATAAACATTTGCTCCTTAATCATTAGTAGATGTGAAAAACATTACCATTAAAATCTACCTGATGACTTTATATCCATGCTCAGATGCCAAGGGGCTCAAAAGTAACCAACTGTGACTAGCAATAATCAGATATATAGCGATTAGAAATGCATGCGCAAACATCTTAGTGATAATTGCATTAAAAATGAATTTTTCTGTATGAAACTGTGTATGTTAATAGTGAAATGAAGATCTTTTTTAAAGGTTAAGACCTCATTCAATTTTATGTCTTATAGGGTTTATACTGAGT
>NW_008357493.1:4765197-4768855 GCF_000622305.1 Nannospalax galili | reverse complement strand
AAGCATTTTGAATGTTTAATATGTACAATACTTACTTTAGTGTCTCTTACGAAAATAAATGATAAGAATATAATTTAAAAAAAGACTTTGTAGATCACATAGTTGGTGGCTGGGATCACAGGCTTGGTACCAGATGGTCTGGTTGCCATCCCAGTTCCTCTGGTTAGTTGCTGAGTGAACTTAAGTAATTTAAATAATATCTCTGAGCCTTAGCTGTCTGAAATGTACAATGCAGATTGTAATGCATGCCTCATAGGGCTACTGTCAGAATAAATATTGGAAGCATTGTGTAAAAAATAAATAAAAAAGTAAAAAAAATAAATTACTATTTACAAATTTTAGAAATAGAACTGAAGAGATAGCTAAGTGGTCCTCTTCTCTTGCAGAGAACCTGTGTTTGGTTCCCAGCACCCACATGACAGTTAACAACTTTCTGTAACTCTAGTTCTATGGGCTCTAATTCCCTTTTTACCTCTGTGAGCATTGCACAATACTTACCTACCTGTGTGCAATACATTCATACTTATAAGAGAATAATTTTTTTATTTAAAAAATATATCAGGGATGAGTATCACAAGAAGAAAAAAAACTATGTATTGTAATTGCATATTTGGCAGGCTGTACTAGGTTCCCAGTATGATGAAACAACATAAATTGGTTCACAAGGTGAACAGATAGTTCTGGTTTGACTTTCATTGGACTTAAATTTTTCTACTTTCAAAGTTTTTACTGAAGAATTTAACACAGAACAAAATAGAAACATTTTGTAACTAAATGATTTATTTCAAATTGAACTCATATACCATCTCAAATCAAGAAATGGAATGTTGCCAACACTTGGAAGACCTACTTGTAGGCCCTTAATCCCTTCTCAGCTCTAAAATTTGTCCTATATTGGAGTGCATGTGTCTTTCAACTTTATATGAATAGGATGATAGGCTAGATACTCATTTGCAGTCACTTTTTGATGACCATTATACTTGAGAGATTCATCCTTGCTATTTCATGCAGCAAATAGTTCATTTCCTTGAATTGCTTCATATAATCCCTCTGTGTTAGTTTCCTTTTCCATTGCTTTCACAATCACTGGAGAGAAGCTATTCAATAGGAGAAAGATGTATTTGAGCTAATCATTTCTGAACTTTGAATCCACAGGTGTTTTCCTTCATTGCTTTGAGATTGAGATGTGGTAGAAAATCATGGTGGCCAGAAATCATAGGAAGTGACACAAACAGGAAGGGACAGGTCAAAATAAACACTTCAATGCCATGTCCACTAGGAATTTTCATCTAACAAGTATCCACATTCCAGTAGCTCAACCAATATGAACTCACCAATTACTTAAGTCATCCATGATCTTAGCACCTCATGATCCAATCACCTCTCAGTAACTGGATCCATCAAATGTGACCAATCCTTCAATAGTTGAACCTATTGGAGTGTACCTCACATCCAAATCAGAACATCCTCCTGACTGACAGTCATGATTTGATTGTGAAATGTCCTCCACAGGCTGTTGTTCTAGATTCTTGATTTCAATGGGTGTTAATGTTTTCAAAGGTTTTGGTCTTTGGGAGGTGGAACCTGGCAGGAGTTTTGAGGGGCAACTTCTTCTTGGTATGTTATTCTTGGTTCCCAACCACTAAGAGATGAAAAGCATTTCTTCTCTAAAACATGCTTCAAATGCCACATGTTCTATCCCAGCACAAGGGACCTTGTGGTCATGGACAAAGAACTCTCTGAAAAGGTAAACCTAAATAAATATTTCCTCATTTTATATAATTTATACCAAGTGTAAGTAATACACAAGATACCATGAGTTATTTCTGTAGTCTTTTTGACTTTTGAGTTGTTTCCAGTAAGATTTTGACTATTACAAATTTGTTTTCCAAGAATTAAAGTCTTAATATTTTAATATAGGTTGAATTACTTGTGAAACATATGGCGATATATTTGTACAAGTTCAGTATTGGTATTTGGTGACACATGTCCTAAAGTTTCACATCAGTTTGTATTCCCACAGATCTCCCACTTACAGACCCTTGCCATTGTTAATCTCTTTAAAAGCTGAATTTTAGCAAACATTCTGATGGAATGCACACATTGACATATATTTTAAAAACCATTTAGAAGTGACAAGTCTGATGTCATTTTATTGTTAGAGATTTCAACAGTTTTTGTGAAAACAAAGGAATTATTTTTACAAAACCGCAATACAATTTTTAAAACTGGACAAGTAACCTTGACACGATTTTATTTCCAAGTGTACCAATAATACCCACAAGAGCTAAAAAAAGAATCACATATCAAACACTTCATCTTTGTCAGGATTGTTTTTCCTATAGATATTCTTTGAAGCTTGTTCATACAAATTGTGATTCTCTTTTGTCTTGTCTAGTTTGCAATGAAGGTGAGCATTACATTTTTAAATTTATTTAATAACCACATGATTAGAAGAAGCATTTCATTACAGCTTTAACATGTTCAATAATCATTACCAGAGCAAAGATACATCTCTTTCAAAAGTGGCTGCATTGAATTATATTTTATGTTACTGAATAGTTGGTGTCTTGTATCCTTTTTGTAAATTCTTCTTATTGTTCTAAAATATTGTCTACCATTTGATGAATTATATAGTATAGTTTTTAATCTTTTACCATATATATAAAACAATCCACAGATACACATATTCACCATCAATATATTTTTTAATATCTATGTAATAATTTTATTTTCACTACAAATATTTTCAGTAAATATGGAAAAGAACTATTTTTAAAAAATATTATTTTTATTTTCTGTGTATGAGTGTATTGCCTGCATGTATGTGAGTGCACCCGTGTTGTGCAATGCTGCGCTCAGAAGAGGGTTTCAGATTCCCCTGGAACTGGAGTTAAGGATGGTTTGTAGCCAACATGTGGGTGCTGGGAATCAAACCCAGATCCTCTGCAAGAGCAGTGCTCTTAACTGCTGAACCATCTCTCTAGCCCCTAGAAGAGCTATTTTTTATTAGCATGTTCCAGTAAGTTTGAACAATATGGGTAAAATGATTTCATTGATAGTAAGGTTAATAGGTTTTTCGATTTAAGTTCGAAGTTATTACAGTCACTTCTGAATTTAATCAATATGCCCCTATTATTTAGTACATGTATATATATATGCATATATATATGTATATATATGCCAATGGAAAGAAGAGTACCACCTGCTATCTTCTGCTTATAGCTCACTTGGCCTTTGAAACTTGCAGATTTATGAACTCGAGTCTGTTTTTGTAGTATGTTTTCAACAATTTAATTCTTTTCAATATTCTTAGGCTAATATCTGTGCTGGTAGCTACTGTTGTAATATTCTGAATTTAATGCTTAACATAGTGAATATAAAATAATCAGTGACGATAGCCAATGATGAGTCAAAGTAACAGAGATTGAATTGTCTCAATTTTGTTCCTTTACCTATAACAATAAATTCAGTTCGGTAAATATTCACCGCAATTTTTTTATTTTTCCCTAAGAGTTTCTGAAGATGAGTTTAGAAATTCCTAATAAATATAGGAACTTATTGTTCAGCTTCTAGAAATGATATTTAATAGAACTCCTTTTTAAAGAATGTTTATTTAATTAATTTATGTATTTATCACAATCCCATAATTTTAATT
>NW_008357493.1:4761169-4765107 GCF_000622305.1 Nannospalax galili | reverse complement strand
ATTCCTAGCACCCACATGGCAGCTAACAATCATCTATAACTCCTGTTCCAGGGGATCTGACACCCTCTTTTGACATCTGTGGGCACTGTGTAACAGGGGTGTAATTACAAACATGCAGGCAATGCATTCAAACACATAAAAAATACAATATTTAAAAAATTAATTTTTGTTTGGGAGAGGCAGTTTTTCTCAAACATGTGGCTCCTGGCAGTTTACCCATGCTCTAGTGACTGGTCCTGTATGTTTCCGCATATGAGCAACACTAATTGAACTCAGTGGGTTACTCTTTTTTTTAATGATGACATAGTTTGGAGGGGGAGATGTGGTGCTGGTTTCTGGGATGGTTTGCAGAAAGAATGGGGGATGGATATGATCAAAATACCTTGCGTACCTGCATGAAATTCTCAAAGAATTAGGTAAAAAAATATTTTAATAAGAAAATATTTGATAAAGGGAATTGTAAAAATTTTTGTATATCTTACTCTAAACTTTGACTTTCCTAAACAATGTACATATTTATTTCACATCAAGCTTTTCAAAACAAATTTTAAACATCTTCAAATTACAGCTTAAATAAAAGATAACTAGTATTTATAAAATTCTTTTTTTCTCTTCAGAGTTTCCTATTAAAAATAAATGTATTCATACCTGTCTTAGGCTTAAGCACCCTCCTACTCCTCCTGCAAGAAAACTCAATACTAGCCTAGTAAGTCAGAAAATACCCACTGCTACTTGATTTCTCTGCACCAGGACCAGCTACAGTCTTCAGTTCCAAGGCTCACATCTATTCTCCTTAGCCAGTTAGATCCTCCTCATTCCCAACTTGGGTTTAGGCCACATCCAGTTCCTCCATACTGAGACATCCAGATTATCCTTCTAAGCCAGACCCCACCCCTGTGTCTTCATACCCCTATATCAGGACCAACTACAATCTCCTACTCCAAGGCTCATATCTATGTTGCTTAACTAGTTAGACACTCCCTAAGCTGTCCATCTTCACACCTTGGGTCTAAGCCCCATCCTACTCTTCCCTACTGAGACCTCCTTACTACCATTCTATCAATTAGACAGGAGCAGAACAAAAACTCCTCAAGATAAATCATAGTAAGAACACTAATTATACAGAACAAAGAAAGGATACTGAAATCTGCAAGAGAAAGCAAGTTACATACAAAGGAAAACACATCTGAATTGCAGCCAACTACTGAGTGCAAAGAGAAAAGACAGAGGAACCTGAATCAAAGTATTCCAAGTTCTAAATGACAATAGATGCCAACCTAGAATACTTTATCCAGCAAACTTGTCTATCATAGCTGAACGGGAAAGAAAAATCTTCCACAATTCAAATAAGTTGGAAGAAATGATCATATTGTAGCTGTAGACAGAAAACAAATGAAGGTATAAACTACATAAACACATAATAAGATTAATAACACAAACAGAAAATAAAATGACAATAATCAATGCACACCTTTCTCTAATACCTCTAAAAATCGATGGCTTCAACTGCCCAGTCAAAAAACACAGGGTGGTCCAATGGACTGAGAAGCTAATCCATCTCTTTCTTTTCTATAAGTAACTATTACCTCCAAGAATAGTTATCACCTTTGGGTGAAAAAATAATATTCCAAGAAAATGACAATATGAAACAAAATAATGTCAAGCTATATTTAATCAGAAGAGATAAAGATCATCAATACATTCTGAACAAAGGAAAAAGGGATCAAGAAAAGATAGTTATCTTGAACATATATCCCCCAATCTCAGGTGTACCCAGTTTCATAGAAATAGTACTATTGGAATTCAAGTCACCAATTAACAACAACACAATATTAGAGGAATTGAACATGCACTTTCTCAATAGATAGATCATCAGGACAAAGAAAAAAACAGAGAAACGTCACAATAAATGATATCATACATCAAATAGACCTAAGAGGCATCTACCCAAGCTCCAAAGAATACACATTCTACTCAAGCAGCTCATAAAATTTTCTTGAAAGTTGACCATTTACTGGAGCACCAAATTTCAACTAATACAAAGAAATTGAAATAATTTTATATGTTCTATCAGACCACAATAAAATGAATCTTAAAATCAATAGGATAAGACCTGCTTGTCACTAGATCAACACATGGAGATCAAAAAATTCACATTAGAATAAAGAATGATACAAAGAATAAAACCTTTTAAAAGTATTTCTGTAACTAAATGAAAATGAAATGAATTTTACTCTTAAGGTCATTTGATGATCTGTTCCTCAGGATTCATATGGGCTTATGCAGAACCCCTGGCTCCTTTCCTCTGTCAGTTCCATCTACGTGAAGATAAGTCAAAGATCCTGCTCAACTATGGATGGCTTCACTTGGAAGCATGAAGGAAATGTTTCCTCTGTGCTGACCCTCCTCTTCGTAGACTGGACAATGGTTCAAGTCCATCTGTTGGGGTCTCCATGGCCTCTTTGATCTAGAAGACAGGTGACTCACCACAGTTACAGGACATTTTGAGAGATGCTCTGAAGTCCCCTGGAACTTAGTCGATCTTGGAGGGCAAGGAACAAAAACTGTCCTTTAAGTCCCTCTGAGAAAATTAGTATAGGCCTCAAAGTACGGCTGTCAAATATCCAATAAGTTTAGTTCAACCAGTTCCATTGCTTTTGATTACCATGTGCTATGTAGATAAAGCTTGAACGTTCTCAGATAAACCTTGACTAGACATATTCCTTGAGCTAGTTGTATGCATAATTTGTCAGTAGGTTGTTGGACTAATATGGTTCTCGCTGTCTTTTATTTTTAAACTAGCTAGGCATTACTTATGGCTCGCATTGTCTAACCCTTCCAAAACGGTTTCCCTATTTAAAGTGGCCCCATTTTTCCCATTTCTCCCTTAATAATACCCTTCTCCTGTGGTCCCACCTCTCTTGAGCTCCTTCTTTCCCTTAACCCCCAAGATTCCTTATATAACCCTCCCTCCCCCTTCCCCTTCCCCATTTTTGTCCATATCTTCCTATTAACCACTATTCCCTACTGTTCTTCTCTTTCAGATTCTTTGTTTTCCTTTACCTCCCTGGTTCCTTTCCATTATCCTGGTCCCTGTAGTTATGTCTGGATACATACTCACTTGTATGGATTTTAGAAGTTAGTACATTTCTTTTAGATTTTAAAATTTCACAGCATAATTTTTTTAAAGTAAAATTCCTGGAAACCACAAAGCTAATCCAAGAAGTGATCAACAACTTAGACTCATAACAAATAAGGAAATTGAAACAGTAATGTAACCCCCCAAAAAATTGCCCATGCCAGATGGATTCACCACAAATTTTTACCAGACCTTCAAAGTAGATATACATCCAATATTGCTTAAATTATTTAAAAGTTTGAAACAGAGAAACAACAACATAAACTCCCGTCCTTAATTTACATAGATGCAGAACACTCACAAACCACACACAGATGTACATCAAAAAGATTATCTGCCATGATCAAATAAAGTTCACTACATATACATAAGTTAATAAATGTAATATGTTGTATGAATGAACTTAAAGACAGAATCACATGATCATCTCAATAGATGCAGAAAAGGCCTTTGACAAAATCCAACATGCATTTATGATAAAAAAATCATAGAGGGAATTTAACTGGAAGAAACATAACTCAACATAATTAAAGTGATATACAATTCCACAATCAATGTCATTCTAAATGGAGAAAATATGGAAGCATTCCAATTAAAATCAGGAAGCAAATAAGGCTGACCACTGTCCATACTCTTTTTCAATATAGTGTTTGAAACTTTTGTGAGAGCACCAAGACAAGAGAAGGAAATCAAAGGAGTACTAATTGGAAGAGGTTAAATTATCACTACTTGCAGACAATATGATATTATACATAAGAGATCCCAAAAATTCCACCAGACAATTGCTAGAAATGATTAA
>NW_008357493.1:4756519-4760692 GCF_000622305.1 Nannospalax galili | reverse complement strand
CCAGATCTCCACATGCCCAAAAGTCAACTCTAAATAGATTAAATACCTTAATATGAAAGCTGTAATGCTCAACCTGTTAGAAAAAAATCATAGGCAGTGTCTTACAAGATATAGATGCATGAAAGGACTTTCTAAATTGGGTATCAGTTTGTCAGGAATTAATGTCAACAACTGACAAGTGGAACCTCATTAAGCCAAAATGTTCCTATATAGCAAAGGTAACTCCAATCATGTGGAGAAGATCACTTAATAGGACAATATTTTCACCAGTTTCACACCTGATAGAGGATTTATGACCAGAATATATTAAGAACGCAGGAAACAAAGGAAACAAGACAAGGGACCCAATTAAAAGATGGACTGTGGGTCTAAACAGAGAGTTCTCAAAAAGAAATGAAAATGGCCAAAAACATCTTTAAAATATTCAAGATCGTTAATAATTAGTGAAATGCAAATAAAAACCACTTTAAGATTTGATCTCACCTCAGTCACCATGGCTAAAATCAAAAGAACAAATGATACTAAACACTGGGGAGGATGCAGGGAAGGGAGAACTTTCATTCACCATTGTTGGGATTGCAAAACTTTGTGAACACTGTGGAAAGCAAGGTGGATAACTCTTGAAAAATAAAAATAATTCTACCATATGATACAGTTATACCACTCCTAGGCATATACCCAAAGAATGCATTCTATTACAGAGATACTTTTGCAGGTGTATTTGTTGCTGCTCTTTTCACAATAGCTAAGATATGGAAAAAAAAAATCTAAACATGCCTCAACTGAGTAATGGATAGTAAAAATGTGGTATATACAAAATGGAGTTTGACTCAATGGCAATAGAAAATCAGGTTGAAGTTTGTTGAAGTTTGTTTTGTACCCCAGTAGGTCAATTTTAGAGAACCATGTATGGGATACTGAGTAGAACATGTATTCTTTGGTGCCAGGTGGAATATTCTATAGATGTCTGTAGGTCCATTTGATGTAAGATGTCATCTAATTCGGATGTCTTTCTGTATATTTTTTGTTCAGTTTATCTGTATATTGGAGATAGGGGATTGAAGTCACCTACTATTACTGAGTTAGGGTTAATCTTTGTTTTACAGTCATGTAGTATGTTTTTGAAATTGAGTGCCACAGATTTTGGTGCATACGTGTTCATTATTGTAATATCTTCTTGTCAATTGTTTCTTTGATTAGAATGAAGAAAACCCTCTTTATCTCTTTTAATTAGTTTTAATTTGAAGTATATTTTTTCAGATATTAAAATTGCTAAACTTCTTGCTTCTTTGTACAACTGACTTGGAATATTTTTTTTCATTCTTTCACCATAAGGTAGTGCCTATCCTAAATGGCGAGATGAGTGTTTTGAAGGCAACAGAAATATGGAATTTGTTTCTTAATCTAATTTACTAGCCTGTTTCTTTTGAGTGGGGAGTTGTGGGGTCATTGGTATTTAGAGTTATTGTTGAAAGGTATGTATTTATTACTGTCATTGTAATTTGTTTCTGTCCTTGGTCCTATTTTGTGATTCTGTAATTATACCTTCCTTTTTATTCTTTCTGTAACATAGGGAAGCAGAGGCTTTCAGGCCACTGGAAGCTAGCACATGTGAACTTGTGGCAATGGCAGCATCAAATACAATACCCATGCCAACTCAATCAGACAAGGGCCCAGAGTGGAGCGATATAAATGGGTGGTGGGCTGGCCCTAAAATGGGAACTATTGGAGACTGATTACTATTGGTTGAGGGAGAGTATGCCTTACTTACCATCTCTAGATAGGCTGACTAGATCCCACTGGATGAATTTGCACAGAAGAACATCTGGGTATAAATGCTTGACTGGATAGGACTTAACGTGTATGGTGGAATACATGAGGTCCAGGTGGGGTTGGGGGGCATGATTAAGAACTGGTGTATGAAATTTTCAAAAGCTTAATAATTTTTTAAAAAAGAAAAATCTTGTATAATTCTGACGGATTTTCATTTATATTTAATTTGTTTTTCTTTAGCGTCTTTCAGTACCCTCTCTTTGTTCTGTATGCTTACTGTTTTTACTATGATATGCCATGTGATTTTCTGTTCTGGTCCTATCTAATTGGTGTTCTATGTGCTTCTTGTATTTGTATCAACATGTCTTTCTTTAATTTTGGGAAATTTTCTTCCAAGATTCTGTTGAAGATCTGGTCCATGCCATTTTCTTGGGATTCTTCTCCTTCCTGTATGCCTATGATTCATAAGTTTGGTCTTTTTATGGTGTCACACAATTCCTGCATATTCCATTCTTTTGTTTTTTTTATATTTTTTTTTTTTTTTTTTTTTTTTGGACTTTTTTGAGACAGGGTCTCCCTGTAGCTGCAGCTGGCCTGGATTCACTATGGAGACCAGAATGGCCTTGAACTCACAGAGATCTGCCTGCCTCTGCCTCCTGAGTGCTGGAACTAAAGGCATGCACCACCACATCTGGTTTGATTTTGAGCTAATTTTTAAAAAATATTTTATTATTTTTATTTTATGTATATGACTATTTTGCCTGCATGTATGTAAGTGCACTGTGTGCATACAATGCCCAAAGGTGCCAGGTGAGGGTATCTCATCAGGAACTGGAGTTGGCGAACAGTTGTTTATTTACCATTTTTATTTTATTTCTGTTTCTTTTGTGAATTCACTTTATAAATTCTGAATTGTTTTGTTACCTCATTCAACTGCATATCTGTATTTCTTGAGCTTCAGTTACAAGTCTGTACTCTTTCAGTACTTTGAGATGTTTGTCTCTGTGTTCTTTACGTTCTTTGCTCATGTTCATTATGGTTATTTTAAATTCTGCATTATGGGGTTCCCCGAGGTGATTCTCATTGTAGTATACATCTGTAGGACCAGAGGGTTTTGTTTTGGACATATTCTCTTGGTTTTTCATAGTATTTGAGTTGTTGTATTGCTGTTTGGGCTTATGGATGTCTTTTGTTGTTTGTGTGTCTGAAAGAAAATTCAGTTCTTCCTTTGTTTAATTGAAGTTTGGTTCTGTTTACATTGTTGATGTAGCTTGGATGCTTTTTGTTCAGGTACGCAAAGTTAGTTGGTGCTTCAGGTTCTCTCAGGGCAGTAGGCTGGTCTGTGTAGTAGGCAGGTCTATTGTAGTAAGATCAGGAGGAGTGTCAAAGACAAGATGAGAGTGCCAACAGTATTTGGATGGTCGAACAAGGAAGCTAGAGAATGGAACTAGTCTGGGTGCAGGGGATCAGGACTCAGTGGGTGGGTCTGGCCTAAGAAGGTAGTTTAGAGATGTGGGGTAGAAAGAGCATGAGTGGACTTGGGCCCGAGGCTGGAAGGTGGACAGGGTGCAGGGATAAAGTGGTGCCGCTCAGGGTGCAGGAGAATCAAGTCCCAAATGTAATGTCTTGCAGTATGCTGTATATGTACCTTTATATTTACACAGAAATATACATTTATCAAAGAAACTCCGTTTGCAACAGATCAATGCTGTTACAGAGTTCCACAACAGGTCAGATGCAGAGAATTACTTTCTGTGACATGTTCAACCTCAAGTGATATGTCTATAATGGAATTTCTGCACCTCAGACTTACAGAAGATAGTGGAATATGTGGTAGAGTGAATAGTAAGGATCTCTCCACTTTCACCAGGGAAGCTTCATCATGCAACAAATGGAGATTAATACAGAATGCCACATCTGGTCAAAATATAGAGAATAGAAGACAGCAGAGTACATGGCCCTGAATAGGACTACTATAATAACCTTTGTCAACCAGAGTTCAGAGACCATTGTGGAAGAGGGGGCAGAAAGACTGTAAAAGCCAGAGGGGGCAGATGAACACAAGAAAGCGGAGTTTTCCAGGCATTTGGGAAGTTGCACTATGAACTTACCGCAATGGTGACGGCATGCATGCTAAAACCAATCAAAAACCCAGCATAAAAGAGGGGAAATGGATAAGGAACTATTGGCAGCTGATTGTTGCTCGGTGATGGAGAGTTGGTCTTCTTTAAACAAGTGATGCTACATGCACTGACCTGGCTCCAATGGATGAACTTACATCAAGACACATCTGTAGACACAATATACGACAGCATGTATTAAATTTGATTTGGGGGGGGGATCTATGAAGTTGTGAAAATAGGGGAGGGGGGTCCTTATTATGATTAAGATATATTGTAC
>NW_008357493.1:4742999-4756351 GCF_000622305.1 Nannospalax galili | reverse complement strand
TTTATTTATTATTTTATTTTATGTGTATGAGTGTATTGCCTGAATGTGTGTGGGTACAATTGTGTCGTGCAATGCCAGGGAGGTCAGAAGAGGGCTTCAGATTCCCCTGGAACTGGCACTAAGGACAATTCATAGCTGCCACGTGGGTGCTGTGAATGAAACCCGGGGCCTCTGCAAGAGCAGTCAGTGTTCTTAACAACTGAGCCATCGTTCCACCCCTGAAAAAAATTCTTAATCTCTTATTAGGTCAAATGAGGCAATTATAAAAATCGCCAGTTTCAGGAACCCCACCAAATGGAAGAAACTACTTTTATTTTATACAGTCTTTTGAGTTTTAATATTATCAATGGTTATGAATTCATGTAAAAGTTTTGATTTGGAGTTATTTTTCTTGGTTTATTTCTTCTCTTTTTACTAACATTTTTCTTTAACCTATTGGTATTAATGTGTTTAGTCTGTATTTTTTCAATTACAGGTATTTAATACTATATTTTCAGAGCTGGAGAGATGGCTTATCAGTTAAAAGCACTGGCTGTTCTTGCAGAGGACCAAGGTTGTGTTTTCCGCATTCACATGGCAGCTCAAAACCACCTGTGACTCCAGATCCAGGATATCCACTGCCCTTTTCTGGCCTCTGTGGTCCCTTCATGTATATTGTGCACATAGTTACATTAAGAAAAAAACATTCAAATACATAAAATAAAAATAAAATTTAATGTTCTATTTTCTGTCTTTGTACATAGATTTATATGAACCAAATATAACAATTTAAACAGTTTTAATTATAAGTGTTTCTTCTTTCTATTGACTGTTTATAGGTTGCTGACAAATAAAGTATGCAACTTTTAAATCAGCAAGAATTTTTCTATTTCTATTGTAATGACATTTTTACTATTTTTTTCTGAGTCTCTACAATCTTCAGAACATTTGCTATTTTTACTTTGTTTCATCTGGGGGTGTATATTCTTCACATAATTTAGTTCATTCATACTCAATTATTAAGTTCACTAGAAAGTTTTAATCTGAATTTTGTTGAAAATATTAAGTGCATTAAAGTGGGTGTGCATCATGCTTTTCCCCCCTGCTCTCTTCTCATTCCTTTCTCTCCTCTTCCTCCCTCCCTCCTTCCTTCTCCACCGTCACCCCTCTGAAAGACTCTTTGCCAAGTTGTCTTCCTGATAAGGTGCTTTGTTATTTTCCAAAGTTAATAGATATTTAGAGACTATATCACTGTACTTCAGTAAATATTTTGAGTGTCAGGACACCAGGGACAGTTACAGGCAAAGGTAGGGTCTCAGTCATCTAAAATTCATGTATCGATTTTTTTCTTACTTTTATCATAATTTTTTAGCACCCTAAGCCAAACTTAGGTTCATTCAAGTCATGCTGCTATAAGCATGTTTTTGTCCTGTACACCAAGATATTGAAAGAAACTACTTGCCCTTCAAACAACTAGCTTTGTCCTCTAAAAGAACCTGATTGCCCTGGGAATTTAAAGGTTCTGCAAGTTGTTTCCAAATACTACACAGATTCGTATCGTTTCTTGGGTTTTCTCTCCATATTCTGATAAACTATCCTTTCCAGAAGCTGGTTTTAATTCACAGAAAAACAAATGTTAAAGTATAGATTATGAAAAAAATTATTTTTTAATACTCTTAGGATAAACCTTCTGATGTATCAAGATCAGAAAAATTAAAGGTTCTGCAAGTTGTTTCCAAATACTACACAGATTCGTATCGTTTCTTGGGTTTTCTCTCCATATTCTGATAAACTATCCTTTCCAGAAGCTGGTTTTAATTCACAGAAAAACAAATGTTAAAGTATAGATTATGAAAAAAATTATTTTTTAATACTCTTAGGATAAACCTTCTGATGTATCAAGATCAGAAAAATGGAATTCCTATGTATTAGAAGATACTAAGTGATACCAAGTTTTCTTCTCAAATATAAAATTCTCAAAGACACTCTTTCTTAGGTGACAATACAAAACAGATTTTGGTATTTTGCCATAAATCACAGTGCTTTACTTTTGAAAACTGCCAGTTAAAATAACACTTAGGTTCAACTAGGAATGTACTGAATACCTGTAAATAGAACCTAGGACAAGCTGAGAAAGATTAACAGAAGAGAGGCTTGGGTAGGCTGCTCGCCTTCAAGCATTATCATGCAGTATATTTTAAAGCCTTTAATATGGTTAGTGGCACTTTGAGTTTTAAGGTTTTTCAGTAAATAAACGGGAATTCTCTTGATAAAATATTAAATTGACAAGGTGGATATCTATTTTCCTTTCTAGAAACACTGTAACATATGAAGCTGCAAGAGAATATTTTCTTGGTTAACCATACCTAGAAGTTTAACTTTATAGATTACATGAAGGAAAAGAAAATATTTGTTTTTCCTGTTTGTTAAAAGTGCCTGAATAGAGAAACAACTGGAATTTCTGTTGAAAACATAGCCATCTGAAGGCACAGACAGTAAAGGAGAATCCACTGTTGTTAGGTGGAAATGGTTTTCTGTCACAGTATGAGCTCCTGTTTGCCAATTAAGATCAAGTTACAGCATGTCTATGAAATACAATGCTGTGGATGTAAGGATTCATATTAGTTCATTAATGCTGAAATTTTTGATCCAAATGTATTTTATAGAATTATTCAATTATGATACTAGGAAGAAGACATTTTTCTACCCTCACTATCTCTACAAATATAACACCTAGAATGTGAGCTATAAACAATACTCGGCGGCCCCTGCAGAGTAGAGTAACTGACCAGCTGCTAAGAAATTTCAGCAATTGCCATAGCGCAGGACGTTAACATATTTATCAGATACTTGAGATGAAAAAAATGGTATTTCGTGGGGACGTTTTACCCTATGCCATCTGGTCCTGAGGTGCCTATTACATCTATTATTGACTCATTAAAGTCAATGAGGTGAATAACATAATTAAACTTGTTTACTTGTCATGTAATAGTCCGTTAACATTGAAATGTTACTTCCAGTCTCCCTGCCACATACAGCACAGACCCACTCCAGGAACACTTAGTGATACCTAAAATTAGTCTCAGAATAATATCTTTCAAAATTATAGCACAAATTCAAAGTGCATGAATATTTGAGGCTACTTTTAACATACAGAAGCATATAACAGTCACAATGAAAATCAATCTTTCTAATTAAAATAATAAAACAGAGTAAGTGGCCAATGGGGACCAAACACAGGAGCACATTCCTGCAGCCCACTAATCACTCTGTTGCAGATGGCTTGAGCATCTGAAAATAGCTTACAGAAAAGGGGGGTCCATTTGTGGAGTCAGAGGCTAGAAGGCAATGCTCTCTGAGTCAGAGACCTTATTGCCACAACACAGTTTCAGGATCCATTATTAGAAAAGCTTTTAAATATGTACACAAATAATAATGGTGCAATAAATGTACTGTACACATAAAGATATCAGTCTTATGTTTTAACAGGCTCTCAATACATCACAAAATTACTACTAAAATATACTTTGACTTAGTATTTGACCTAAACAGTCAATGTAACAAAAGTTTAAAGTCTGTGCATATTTATGTAGCTGTATAATAAGAACTTAGTGATGCACATCTATGGAAGACAGTACTTGAAATACTATAAAGTGTACAAATTTTATTTCTAAATTCCTATTGAGAAAAGATTACCTGTTCATGACTCACTTTGGAAGTTCAGATACATTAATGAAATGCCATGTTGAGAATTAAATTCCTGAGTAATCTACATTAGCTTCAGAAATAATGGTGAGCTAACAATTCACAACTGTCAAAGGAATTATCTGTACATGTGTTTTATGACAGAAAAGGGTCATTTATATTCCATACAGGTAAATAAATGCCAAAAGCACGTGTAGATAGACATGTAGACAAAACATAGACAGATGGTAATTGATAAATAGATGATAGATTATAGCTAGATGACATATTAAAAAGATTATAGACTGATAGTTTAGATAAATGATAGATGATGGGTAGATAAATAGATGGATGTGTAGAAGGGGGGCAGACAATGGTACATAGAGAGATAGATGACATATAGATCCACAGTTAGAGCATAATTAATAATATGGCCTTCTGAAACCATCTTGAAGGCCAAATATTTTCAGGATTTTCTCTCCCCTTTGAAGATCTGTTTTAGTCTGTCAAGTAACAAACATTTCAAAAGAGACCTGATTCATTGTTGACATCAACCATTTGTGGGATAAGAGAAATATTCATTCAGTTTAAAACTTGAATTCTTTTCTTAACAAGAAATTTCTGCTAACTGGAATCCAAGTAAAAAAATTAAAAATATAGATTATCAAATTTTCTTCATATCTTTATGCAAATCTGGGCAAATAAGTCTACTATAAATTGTCCATTCAAAAAATTTACCCCAAATTCCAGACAAATAGCATTGTATGTTTTTAAAGTAAAAATTATAGGCAGATATTTATCCACTAAACTCATACATATAGCACTTTGAGGAAATAGTTCCAAAAGGCATTGTGCCTATAAAGAAAGAGAATCTATGGAAATCAAGAATTCACCCCCTAAAATATTTAGAAAGATAATGTGGATCTAGGACACATTCCACCTGTAGATGGGGGAAAGACGGGAGGAAAAGGGGAAGGAAGGGAGGAGGGGAGGAAGAGAGAGACCAGTGATATAGCCACTTAAACCTGATTCTCTAGATTTTTGTGACTAAAAGTCCATGCTCCTCATATTACGAGACCAAAATATAAACTCAGAAAATACAAATAAAACTTATGACACTGGTATGCTGCTAAATAACGGGCACAGTCACATTTGAACAGACTTTTGGAAATGGTCTTGTCACTGCAGCTGTCCTGATGTACCCAAGACTGCAGTGTAAGAAAATCAGTGCTAATCAGTGATGATTGAAAATAATACCAGCTTTGAAATTCCATATATTACAAAATAATCACTCAAAAATATTAAAGACACATATATTTAGGGTTGGTGTAATCAGATAATTGAGAGTACCAAAGAACATTTGGAGTCACCCAGACAGCAATGTTTTCATGTATTACTAGAGAAACAATTGTGGTGTTTTCTGGGCATACATAGGCAAGGGCAAAGGTTAACTGGTCTGCATGTTGCGCTTATTGATAATTTCAAGTGGTAAAAGTCCTTTCCGTTAATGACCTTATCTTTGGCAGCATCACAGAGTAGACAGAAATGAGAATCAGATTGATTTCAGTTCAAGGTATGACCATCTAATGCACTTCAATATACAATGTAGAATTTATCTGTTGAAAGAAAAGAAGTCCATTTCTTTCATAATGAGGAATTTAAATTATGTAAAAGTAAATATACTGGATGTTATTCAAGAGGAAAAGACCAGAATCATCTTAGAAAAAAATCATCATATGATATGAATTTCTGCATATATGATCCACTTAGAAAAAAAGTTGTCTAACCAGTCTATTAATTGTTGGATCAAGTATCCTGAGAAAGGGAAATTGATCTGCAAATGGACACTGGGGATGAGATGACAGTAACCAATCCATATGGATCAGAGTAAGTAAATACAAGGTTAAATACTTTATTTTGAAAATGAGAAAAAGGGAAGTAGCCCTGGACCAGTGAAGTCATTTAAAACATCGTTAATGTACATGTTGGCTCAGGAGTCAAACAGGGCAAACTATGAAAATACAAAGACAACAAAATCACTCACATTAGAACATACTATTTTATTTCAAAACCTTTTCTTTCTTATAGAATATTAGCAGTAATAAACCTACTGTGAATATAATGCAGCCACAGAAGCATTTTTATGGAAGCAGTGATCTATAGAATGTGTGGTAATTTTTTACACCTCATGGAAAAAATAAATTTATACTTCATGCGAAAAATAAATTGGAAAGGATTACTGAGCACTTTTCAAATAAAGTATAATAAAATGCTTCATAATATTGAGTAAGCAGTAGTGCATTCAAATCTGGAAACATAAAACCAGACACATAACAGCATCTACAGTGATACAAATGAAAGCTTTCAGAACTTTTCATTATGTTGGAGAAGTCTGAAAGCCCCTGAGCGCTGTGTGTGCTCTGAATCACACAAGTTCTCCACAGCATATGAAGTCTCAGTGCACTGACTTAAGCGGCCAACAGCGTGTTTGTCCCTTTGCTTAACGCACACGAGAGGACCTCTCAGGAACAACTCAGACTACCTTCAGTGAGCTACTCACAGAGTTTACTCCGGGAAAAACAACATTCCCTGCCTTTCAGTACAGTAAAAATTATCAAAAACTCCCTTTGATAGCCTTCTGGAATATCTAATCGCCATTAATAGCTGGTGTTTTATGATTTGAGTGTAAATGAATCCAACACATGTAGGTAATAATTCCATTAAGATCTATAAGTTTGTCAGAATCATGAGCACAGACACTCTGAAAGAGGCATTTGATGCTTTAACTTCAGGTGTTTCTATGAAAAAACAGGCAGTTGGCACGTCATTCCTAATGTGTTTTTGGGAAGGATACTGATGAAGTCCCACTCGGCAAGTCTGTGCTGAAATATTACCTAGATTCTTAGGTATTCACTCTAACTTGATTTCATAAACAGTAATTGAAAGATAGCATCAAAATCAATATAGACATGATGAAAAATATTCTATCCCTGTCACACTTCACTTAAAAATGTCATGTTAATTGATTGTTTTGAAATAGGAAGTGATTATGCTTTAGCTAAAATCTTCCCAATAATTGTATTTTGGATTATTTTACTGATATTTCACCTTAAGAAGTTTCTCAAATTGAGGAGCTTAAAATATAAAACACACATGATATATTGCATTCCTGCTGTGAAAAACAATCAAACAATAAAGGCTACTAACCCTTGACTTAACTTGTTTGCTTATCTATATTTTTAAATTTTTATTTATTATTTTTACTTAATGTAAAAATTTGTTATATATTTTATTTTATTTTTGATTTGTGTATGCATGTATTACCTGCATGTAGGTAAGTGCACCAGTGTTCAATGCCCACAGCGCTGATCCCCTGGTACTGGAGTTACAGACAGTTGTTAGCTGCCATGTGGGTGCTGGGATTTGAACCCGGGTCTTCTGCAAGAACAACCAGTGTTCTTAACTGCTGAGCCATCCCTCCAGCCCCTGCTGTATCTATACTGACACAAAATTAGCAACACCATATCTAAGTCACAACTTCATCCACAATAATAATATTTTAAGTATATTCTTAGAACGGTGCATCAACAAATTACAACATTTTCACAGTCAACCGTCACTCCCCACTGCCTACAGCCGGTTGGTCTCCACCTCCATCTACTCTTACTGTTATTCTTCCTAACACTAGGGGGGAGCCTGCTCTGAATACTTCAAAATTAATGGAATCATACAATGCCAGGTTTTTTGTAGACTGGATTATTTCACTTAGCACAACTTTTAGGTTCATTTCTTTATTAGAAAATAGCACAGTGTTGAATAGATGCCATATTTAATCTCTCCATTATTTGTCTGATGGACATTAGGGTCACTTCTTTATGGTTGTTATGAGTACTCCCCAAGTGCTATGATGTGTTGTGATCTCCATTCCCCAGGTAGTTGTGCATTTCTTTGACATTTCTGGGTGGTCCTTCATATTTAAGGTTTTGAAGAACTTAAATGATGATTCCTCAGCAGCATCACCATCATTGCGTTTGATCCTGGCCATCTGAGTGGACATGAACTGGTATATATTCAGAATTTGAATTACGTGCCCCTGTTGGCTTAAGGACAGACCTGTCCCTGCTCTATAGATAAAACAGATATGTGTGCCCTAGTGGGGATCACCCAACTCTACTTACACAGATGACACACAAAGTTGGAAAATAACTAAAACAGTTGGAGAGAACAACATTAAAATGTACCACATGTAGTAAAGCAACATCCCACATAAAGAACACAGGAGATCATATTCAGGCTACAGTAGGGATCATCTAGCTAGGTGTCCTCTGAGTTAAATAGGAAGGAGAAAAAGCTCTGTGAGGAATTCATTAGAGAAACAGATATATCTATTTCCCTAAGAGACACTGCCCATATGAAAGTCCTGAGGGAGAAAAAACAGGTTTTTATTTTTGTTGCTACTGTTATCCTTTTGTATATTTTCTGGGTTTTTGAGACAAGGTCTCCCCCTATATAGCTCAGGCTGGACTCTAATTCATCAATTCCCTGCCTTAGGCCTCCTGAGAGCTGGGAAAACAGTCATGAACCACATGACTAGCCAAACATGACACTCATAAAAAATGTAAAACATCCAAGGATAACTGCAGTATATAGACTGGGTTGGGGGATATTAATAATTTGAAGAATTCACTAACAGTATTGTGAGGCAATAACAATAATGAATAACTTGTCCAAAGTTCAATGCATACTATTTATGGTCATTATTTTAGTAGCCTATACTCTCATCAAAGATATATAAAGATGTGATTGCTTCAAGGAAATATATATCACAATGGAATCACTGTATACAATTAATACACACCACAAGCAAAAATTACTGAGATTGCAAAGAAGTATAACTGCAGGAGTTAAAATAGTCTTCTGTTTCATGACTTTCAAATAGATGAATTTACTGTTAAAGTTAGCAGCAGAATAGAAAAGTCCTATTTGGAAATCCTGTGTTAAAATCTCAAGTCCCCGGGGACTGGCTCAGCCTTGAAGAGCACTGACTGCTCTTGAAGAGGACCTGGGTTCGATTCCCAGCACCCACATAGTGGCTAACAACCACCCATAACTCCAGTTCCAATGCCTTCTTCTGACCTCCATGGACATTGCACGACATGGGTGCACTTATACACATGCAAGTAATGCACTCATACACATAAAATAAAAATAATAAATTAAATATTTTTTAAAAAATCTCAAGTCCGTGTCTTTTATAATAAAGGTGCAAGAGTAAAGTGTGTTAAGAGAGGCACTGGGCTGTCCTTTACCTCTGTCCCACATAGTCAGAGCTGAACTTTGAGAAGTTTTTACTTTGTTCCAGCTTGGCTGATATGAGAATTTCCTTTTCTTTCCACCAGTAAGCTTCAAGATTCGAGTTGTGCTTTGCCTTCTGAACTTGTCTTTGCTACAAGCTGGAATGAAAGCCACACATCGTTGATGCCTGCCTAGGTGACTGTCATAAATTCCCTGTGATGCAGGGTCATGAAGCCAGACACACAGACCACTGACTGGCTGGCATACTAGCCACTGTGAGTGGTCTGTCCTCAGAGAGTAATTTCAAAGGCTGATATGTGGTAGGTGGCTGCTTGACCCATGTGGGCATCGATTCCCTGGAATTCAATATGAATTCTCATGACTTGCTGTCCTGGTTCCTCCTCCTGGTAGCATATATTCCTTACACGGAGTCGGCTCTGTCCCTGTCTTGGCCCCACTCACTTCCACTAAAGAAAGACCTATGAAAAGTTAGAGGGAAAAAAGTAAGAAAGAGGGAGGCCCATGTCTTCCCAAAGTTTTTCTGCTTATGCTCAGATCTACAGTTGTGACCTGGAAAGGACTGTATTGGCCCTCTCACCTGCTCATCATTAAGGATTAGTTAATAAAGAAGATGTTAGGAAAGATAACTTGATGGTTACTCAGTCAATGAGGCATCTTACCACAAATTAGCTTTGGGATTCCCACCAGCTATAAGATGAGAATGATAGTACAATATCACATGCAAATGTAGGGTAACTTATTTGTGCTGAGATCCATTGCATCATGTGCTTAACCTCCAGTCTCATTTAAGATAACTAATTCTGTACTGTCCTTAATTCTCTAGGTCTTGTGCGTTTTTGTTTTTTGTTTTTTTTTCCTTGATGCAGAGCCAGGCAGGCTTCTTCCTTTTCCTCCTGGAGTTTTGTCCTTGGATGGCAGCCAAGACAGATTTCGTCAGCTCTGTGCCTCGTCTCCCTGAAGCTTCTTTCTTATTTCAGTAGCAGCAGCTCCTTCGGCCATTTGTATTTTTCCATCCCTCTTTGAAGAGCAGCATTTTGACTTCCGGCGTGTGGCTTCCTCAGTCATCCTAAAGTGTTTCTGTCTCACTTTGGGAGGAAGTCTCTCCATTTAATTTTTTCCTCATTATACTGATATCATTAAGAGAATATGTTAGTTTCATAAGCTACAGTGAAAGCTCCTCTGAACTGAAGCACTTTTCTTCTGAGGAAGTCTTCCTTAAGACTCAGAAAGTAAGTAAAACTTACTCAAGATTTAGGAAGTTCACAAAACCTTTAAGTCTCAGGAAACTCCTGAAACTTGAAAGATTCATGAGACCTCCCCAAGGTTATATAAACTAACAATTTCAGGAGCAAGGAGGCTCTCCAAGCAATTGAGCTACTTGCTCCATTCCAAGTCATCATACACTATGATGGGCTTTCCTGTGGTATGATTGCTTTTGAGTCACAGCTGTTTCTGTAAATAACCCTTGACCCATACTCCTGTAAGTAACCCCAATAAACTCACTGATTAAGGAATTTAAACTTGAATGAAATAGTTTCTTGGATCTGTTATTGCTGCCCTATTTGAGATTAATGGACTTTGTTCATGTATCCACAGGAAAAGTCACATAGCACAAGGATATTTTTAGTATTGTCATCACCACCTACAAACCACTTAACATGAAGTAGACATAATATAGAGCCTAATGAATTATTAAGGAAAATACTAATTTTAAGTCATTTTCTTCCTCTGTCTCTGTCAGCACATTTCAACTGGCAAGTTTGTGGTTAGTATGCTAACACAGCTAGCTAGAACCGCTTGCTTTGTCTCCAGCTCAGGAGAAATCCATGCATGGTGCTGTACGAGCAGGCCTATCCTCAAGGTTGGCAGGTTGTAGATCCTGGCGGAGATCCTACTACTGCCAGTTTCCTAAGCCAATGTAACTTCTCATAATATTCTAAATACATATTCTTATAGGCACAGGCAAATGTAGTTCTCACCACTCATCTAAGAAGTGTCTTTTCACCAACACATGGAAACTATTACAAACTTTCTCAAATTGTCAAAACTGAGACTAAGTGACCATGAGGTGCATTGCCACAATTGAAACATCACAAGACAAACCACACAGGTAATGTTCAGTTCACATATTGGAAGAAGGAGGCAGGAAGATTTTAAGAACCAGATGAGCAGGATGTTTGCTGCTACACAGCATCTTCTAGGCTTCACAGGGGAGCTGCAGCCCATGAAATCTCAGCAATATGGTTGCCTAAATAACAAAATGACAACACTTGGCGTGACAATGTGTTTGGAGAAAATTTAACATGGTCCCACCTCTAGATGAAGAGCTAGAAGTGATCAATGGCTAATGAGAGAGGGATAATCAATTTACTTCAGGGATGAGCTCCCAGATGGATTTGCCAAAACCAAAAAATCACCGATAAACACAGGTACACAATGAATACTACTAAATGTACACAATAAATCATATATAGGTGTGTATGTGTCATGTATATATGTTATATGTTATTATTAATCAAGCATAAGGCCCTGAAGTTGAGCGGGAGGGGGGACATGCGAGGAGTTTGGAAGGAGGAGAGGGTAGAGTGTTGGTGATGTATATACAGTACTTATGCATGAACTTCTCCAAAAAATTATACAAAATTAACCAGCATAAAATCAAATTAGCACCTGATTAATAAGTGAGAAGATATTGGGAAGAAATGAAGCAAATGCAATTGACTGTTCATTTCCTAGAAAGCCCAATATAAAATATGCCATTTTCAGACCATATGAAAGCCGTTCCATTTCTCTAGGTGTTTCAGTCATTATTTGAACATTCTGAATTCTCTTACCAGATGGTGTTGTGTTATCTGTGCAATCTCATAGGGGTCAGCTTTGCTTACTCCATGGTGCATGTTCACAAACACCATTCTTCTGCATGCTCCCATGTGCTGTGCTCCCTGAAGAACCAATTTGGGAACTGTGATGCTTGCTAGATGAAAGTGCAGTTTTCAAATTAGCTCCAAGTTCTGGCACCAGTCATACAAAATTATTTCTAGTAAGTGAATGTATTGAAAGGCCAGGAAAGATGTGTGTGTTTAAAGGGTGTGTGTGCATAATTTAGCATTCCATGAAGGGCAGATACACTAATTAATATGTCCCCCAATAATAGATGGGAGGGTCTTCTCTCCACATTATTCATGAGCACAAAGTAAGCAATGCGTTTTATTTGGGCGACAGTTTCTGCCCAGAAGAGAAGAAAAATATCCATAGCTTCTTACAGTTTGTTCTGAAAGTATAGATCTGTCAATTCAAGGGATAATGACAGCTTCAGTGTCAGGATATGAAGATGATTAATAATAGTCAAGTTGTAGGAGACACCAGACAGCATCTTAGGTCTATCCAAATTTTGATAGGACCTGCATTGGAAAGAAATTTAAAAAAAAAAAAACATTGCTAATGTAATAGAGCCCCTTCATGTCTTGCCATTTCTATGCCTTACTTGGCTGAAAATTGACAGGATATAGTTTTCCCTGAAAACTATATCTGCATAGTCTTCATCAATTTAAACAGCCAAGGAAAGAGAGAGGGATGGTAGGATATATTGAGGAAGGAGACACAGATTGAGGGAGGAGACACTGAGAGAGGGAAGGAGGGATGGGAGAGAGAGAGAGAGAGAGAGAGAGAGAGAAAGAGAGAGAGAGAAAGAGATCTACAAAATTTCTCTGGCAGATTTGTAAATCTTCAGTTTATTCATGTAACAAGAGCAGCAGATCCTTTAGTGATAAATTTTGCTACTCTAACAATGTTCCAGGTTGGTCCCAAATGATCAGTGTTGCCTAGAGTTCTAAGAAAGGAAGTGCCTCACCTTTCCTCAAAACTGTAGAGTCAGAATGTTACATTTTAACAAGATCTCCAGATGATTTCTGGCACAGCAGCTTTTGAGAAGATGTTGGTTAAACTAGACACCTCTTCACATGTGTTTGGGGATGAAAGCTTTGGATGAGAGAAAAATGAGTGGATTAGATAGAAGCAAATGATAGTATACATGCATGATCTCCATACAGACTTCCAATATAATACAAGATAATACCCTATGCTGGGATGGGTAAAAAAAATCTGGACATATTTTCCATCTCTTGGTTAAAACAACTTTATTGAGTGTGAGCCACAACAGCATGTTATTGTAAGGAGGGTAGCCCCAAAGGGAGGCCAATTTTATGATCTAGATGGTACTTTACATAGGACTATTTGGGAGCAGAATGTCAAGGAAAAAGCAATAGAAAAAAGAAAGCTAATGAAAATCTCTACTTTTCTAATTGAAGAGAAGGTAGGTTCTTGTAGATTAAACGATGTGTCCAGGTTAACACTGATGGAAAGTAGTGGCTGAG
>NW_008357493.1:4703477-4742931 GCF_000622305.1 Nannospalax galili | reverse complement strand
TGAGTGTTATGCCTACATGTAGGTAAGTGCACCCGTGTCGTGCAATGCCTGAGCAAGACAGAAGAGGCCGTTAGATCCCCTGGAACTGGAGTTACAGACAGAGTTGTTAGCTGCCATGTGGGTGCTAGGATTCAAACCCTGGTCTTCTGCAAGAACAGTCAGTGTTCTTAACCACTGTGCCATATCTCCAGACCCTGAATTGTTCTTTTTATTACTTAATTCTCTTCCTATGATGTGTATTTCTTATCTGTGAATGGTTAAAATTCTACCAGCATTTTATCATTTCCTTCAAATGTGTGTTATATTTCATTTTCCCATAATTCCTGTTATCAATATTAATATTTTATATACACCTATATTTCTATCGCTTTCATTTCAAAACCAATTTTCATATATTAAGTGGTCTCACTTTTAAATGGTTCCTTCTTTGTTCACTCCATCTAAAGTAAGTATGATAATTTGTAGGTAATGCTCTACTTCATTCTGTATACCGCATGCTTTTTCAACATTCTGGAGCATTATTCTGATTTTTTTTTGCATACACTATTGACCACTAAATAAAAAAAAAAAAACAAATAATTCTAACTATGGAGTTATTTACTGGTTCTGTTAGCATTTTTCTCCATCAGTATGCTCTGTGGTGTAAACTCAAGTTTCCTGTCCAGCTCATTTCCTGAACAAGATCTGCACAATGACACTCATTGACATGCCAATGGCATTATTCTGATTTTTTTTTGCATACACTATTGACCACTAAATAAAAAAAAAAAAACAAATGATTCTAACTATGGAGTTATTTACTGGTTCTGTTAGCATTTTTCTCCATCAGTATGCTCTGTGGTGTAAACTCAAGTTTCCTGTCCAGCTCATTTCCTGAACAAGATCTGCACAATGACACCCGTTGACATGCCAATGTGAATGGGGAAAACTTCACAAGGTTCCACCCCTAAATGAAGAGGTACAGGAAGTCAACAGCTACTGAGGGAAGGAGAATCATTTTGCTTCAGAGATGAGGTCCCTGATGGGTTCTTCAATCCCGAGGGATCAGCTCTAAACACACGTACATGATTGCAACACTAAATGAACTCAGTTGATCATGTATGCATTATCTGTGTACATACAGATATATGTATAATGATAATGATAGAAAATATAAAAAAGAGCAGGAATAGAGAGGATGTGGAAAGACTTAGAAGGAGGAGAGGGCTGGGTGAGAGGAATGTAAATACAGTGTTCACGTATGACATTGTCAAAAATAAGAAAGCTAAATTTTTTTAAATTCTAAAATGAAGTAATAAAATAAAATTATTAGGTGGTAGATGACCAGAAGAAAACAGAATACTCCAGTCTTCCGGGAACTTGCTCATACGAACTTACAGCAGTGGTGAAAACAAGCATAAGACCCATGAAAACTCAGCCCAGATAAAAACCAAACATGGAATTGGGGAAATGGGTAAGTAACCCCAACCTTAGCACCTTAGCAGAGGAACTATTAGATTACTGCTGGGTGAGGGAGAGTTGATCTTCTTTTGGATAGGGTCACCAGGCTCCAGTGGATAAATTCACACTGAGGGATATCTGGAGACACAAGCTTGACTCGACAGGCCTTAACATATGTGATGGAATGCATGAAACATGGTGGGGGGTGCTATGGGAGGTACATATAGGGGAGGGGATCTAAATATGATTACGATGTAATGTATAAAACAAAAAATGTATAGGTAAAAACACACAAAAAGTAAAATAAAATAATTAATGTGGTACCTGATCCTTTACCACAGTTCCCTTGACTCTGCACTGGGGGCTGGATAATTCTTCTCCAGGGATGTGTTATACATTGTTAGATGTGTAGCTGCAGCCCAGGTAGCACCTGTGTTGTGTTTCTGCTTCTGTTGGGTTGGACATGATCAGTGCTTTCTTGAAGCAACTCAGCCCAGCTTGTTCTCCCACAGGAGACCCTCTGGAGATTTGGTCTAGCATTCTCTCCTGGAGGCACGGGGGGGGGGAGGGCTCAGATCAGTCGAACTTCATGAAGTCATTTACAAGCTCCTCTCCCTAAGATACCAATTGCTACTTCATAAGGAGATTCTCTTCAGTGGTGCAGCTGCCTGTACACTGGCCAAAGGACTTCCAGCTGATGTCGCTGCCTGTGAGCTGCCCATACTCCTTGTGGTGGTTTGAATGAGAATATCCCTCATAGGCTCCAAGTACTTGGACATTTTGTCCCCAGCTGGGGGCTCTGTATTGGGAGGTTTTAGGAGGCACAGCCTCATTGAAGGGATCATGACTCTGGGTGCAGTCTTTGAAGATTTTAGTCTTTGCTGGGTTTCCAGTTGATCTCTGCTTCCGGTGCCTGCTTGAAGATGTGATCACTCAGCTTTCTTCTCCGGTCACCTCTGCCACCGTACCTTCCCCTCCATTGTGAATGCTAACCTTCTGAAATCATAAGCACAAATAAACTCTTTCTTTAGAAGTTGACTTGGTCATGGTATTTTATCACAGCAACAGAAAAGTAACTAATATGGTCCTGAAAATAAGCCTAATAAACTCATTCATTCACCACAATGGACTTGGATTCTTTTTGTTGTCTGTTGATGCCCTCTCTATCTGGGAAGAATAGATGTTTCTTTATGCCTTCCCATGAAATGTCACTTAACAACCCATTAGAAGACAAACAGCTCCTTTCTCCCCTGTCCAGGTCATTACAATGTAAGTATCTCCAAATATTATCACACATTCTGTGGGTGACAATATCACTCCCAGTTGAGATCCTCATGTGTCCTCCTGAAGTCACTCCTGACTAGGGACACTGCTTAGTGTTATGTTTAATTTTACACACAGCAGCGCAAAGCCACTATGCTCCTGGTCTTTGCCTCTCTGTAGGATTCCACAGCAGCATACTCTTTTCAAACACTCTGCTGATTTTTAATCTGTTCCTTTTCTCCCTGGACTTGACCACTGAGCACCCTAAGATCTCAGTTCTTTGTGAGATTGCTATCACTGCTGTGATAGCAGTGGGCTTCCATTCCTCATCCACATTTTCATGGCCAGCATATTTCTTTCTAGTCACTGCTCCCTTCCTGAAAGCCCTGCCCCCCTGGCTATCAACCCTTGGCTGCTCAGCCATACTAATGTTTAATGTATACATGTACTGCCTTAACTTCAACATTCCTGGTATTCATCATCTACTTCCTCTATCAATTGATGTCCACATCATCTGTCAAGTCTTCTTCCCTCTCAAGCTCAAGTGAGTGTATAACACAATGTGTTCATAAGAAACACATTTATCCTGAATCTGATCTGTCCAATTTATCAGGACACCTTCTTACGTTAAAGCAAACTCTGTGGTTTCCTCATCTCTTTCTTGTACCCTTTTCATGAGCTCAAAAGATGTTTCTCCATGACCAGGTTCCTTGGATATTGGTCCACTGTATACACACTGATGACAAATTTGTTGTCCTTAGAAATAAATTAGAATGTGTCACTGCCCTGATTAAAAGACCTTTGCTCTCGTGCTTTTCTTTCTGAGCATAATTCAGTCACATAATTCAATCAAATAAAGAATTTATGGTCTCTCTGAATATCTCCCTTGAGAGTTATCACCCTTTCCAGCCACAGGAGACTCTGCCATTTTCCCACAGAGAGCGGGAGGGCTGTCCTTCAAAGCTGGCAGTATTTTACGGATTCTTCTTGTAGAAGTTCAGAAGAGGACTCAAGTCACAGAGGCAGAAATTGTCACTTATCATAGTGTTTTATATTGTCACAATGGCTGTAATTCTTCAGAGTTATACATTCTCTAATAAACTATCAGATCATTTGATAGGAGTTATAGAATGCCGATACCTAAGCAGAATATTATTTTAAAAGCCAAAAGCAAAACTAAATAACTTAAGTGATGAGTTCTATTGATTCAGAATATACTTTACAAGAAATCAGAACTAAAAGCAAAAGATCCATATGTGTATATTGGCCTATGTATGCATGCCTATGTACAAGTATACATGCATCTGTGTACACAGAGAGAATAGAAGAGAAAGAAAATGTTTATGAACTGAATTAATGTAGGTACATCATAAAATACTAGAAAATTCATTAGAAATCTAAGAAAACAGTAAATATAAATAAAAAGAAACTATTTCGTGATGAGAAATTAACGGAAGTATATGTTTATATGACAGTTTTCATATTTAATACAATTAACTTAATAAATTTCATTTCTCTCAGAAAAAAGAATGGTGAAATACGTTTTTATTTTGTTTTGTTTTGTTTGAGATAGGGTCTTCCTGTAGCCCTGACTGACCTGGAGCCCACTGTGTAGACCAGCCTGGCCTTGAACTCACAAAGATTTTCCTGTCTCTGCTTCACAAGTGCTAGGATTAAAAATGTATACCACCAAGTCCAGTATGAAATATAATTTGAAAATTAATTTAAAATCATATGTTTATCTTAGATCTTGCAATGTTGAATACCAGTGGTCCTCATTAAGGATCTTACCTACTGAGGGGATTTTTAAATTCTACATTCTATTTAAGTGTGCAGAGGTCTCCTTATCCTCTTCCAATTAATTTAATCATCTTTGCAGTACTAACATGTACTTTGGAATTTCATTCTGGGTTAAGGTCATTGAATCATGGCTCAAAATTGATGCAATCTTGAAAATGAAAGGCTAGTTCTTTATCCTCTAATCTTCTTGACAATATTGACTCGGTGTCCATGGATGCTCAGGGATAAATCAGTAAGGAGATCTTAATGGACTTAGATTGCTGAGCGCAGCCACCCGTGTTCCCAGGCAAAGCCCAATAACTGAGTCAACAGACCCCCCTCTCGCTTGCCTGCAGATACTTTATTAGAAGAAGAACATATTTGCACATACTTTCCTAATTGTTTTAGGAGCCTGAGTTCTGCTGGTCATTTAGCAAATTGTCTTGTAAATGTGAAACAGCTTATTTGTAATGCGTTTTTTCTAGTCCGCTGATCAGAATCAAAGTTAAAAATGGAGAGATTAGAGAATCAATTACAAAGGAAATGAAAATTGCTTTATGTATGTTTTCTGTATAACATTTGTTAATAATGCAGTACTGATTTTCACAAAATGAGTTTTGCAGGTAAAGTAAAGCTAAACTTCAGGGCAGGCCTTCCCATACAGACTTTACCTTTTCTTTCAGTGACAAAAGCATGTACTGAGAGCGCTAGGTTTCATTCTCACCCACTGGTGTCACTGTGTTTGACGAATAGAGTACTGTGCAGCTGACACTCTGTCAGGGTGACGGGCAAATCATTTCGGAGCATCATCCTAATTAGATCAATAAAAGCTAATCCCTATGAGAACATAAATAAGGATTTGCAATTACACACTTAATTCGAAGCAAAGAAGTACTGTTTTCAGTAAGTGGAACGATTAACTTCCATGGCTCTTCTTTAAGGCTGATTTCCTTGGTTGCCTGAGCTGCAGAGGGCACCAGTTAGATGCTGGACCCAGGTGAGTAAGGTGGAAGGGAGGAACAACGTGGTTGATACTCATGGCTGTTTGCTATCTACAGACTGATTATAGGAAACAAAATAGGTTTTTTGTTTTAAATTTTTTATTGAACTTCTGCAATTTCAACAACATGGTTTTCTAAAAGGCTGCCAGATTGTACCCTAACTACTTTTTATATGCTTCTGGGAGTGACAGATGCTCAAAGACACTTGCAAGTGCTTGTGTTAAAGTCACTTGAAATCCTTCCACTCTGCCTCCTCCAGAAAGGTCAAGAAGCAACAACACTGCTGTGGAGAGCTACGCCTGTGTGATTCGAGTGGAGTTCAGGTCAATTCACCATCATTGCCCATAATTAAATAGTCTTTGCACTGAGCAGCCTGTGCTGTCTGAAGTGTGTCCACCATAAGCAGAGCCACTGCATATTGACCTGGAATTGATCTGGCCCTTTGCTTTATTCTCCATGTAGAAGCCCCAATTACAGCACTGTTACTGACACCATGGTTGGATGCAAATCATTTGCTCTCCCTTACAAGGCTAAAACCAAGGAAGTTAATTACACCATTTGTTCAGACAAAATAAACCAGTTCAGGTACTTTATGGTCAGATTCACTGTCGTACAGAGCATGTGGTTACTTCAAATTGATTTCACCAGTTTGACATTCCCTTTGACCTCTATTTTAAGGTAAAATGATATATTTTAGTATCTTGACAATGTTTATGAGGTTCATTCACGTTGATTTATAAAGATGTAGGCCTCTCTTAAAGACTGTTGAATGTCAATGACATTAAAAAGAACTGTAAGCATGTATCTTTAACTGCAAAGTTATTTAGATAGTGATGCTTAACTGATAAAATATTGATGATCTATTTTCATTTAAAGCATAGCAGTACCCAAAATTCCTCCCTTTATGTATTAGATTATTGATGAATCTTTATTACCTAGAGTTCTGCTAATTTATGTATCCCACCCAGCCAGCAGAACATCTCCTTCTTGTGCTTTCCTGGTAGCTCCCCCCTTCCATCTGTCTTGGAACAAGACACAGTTCTGTCTCACTAGGACAATGGAGCAGGTGAGATCCTTTCCTCAGTTTCACAACAGAAAGTGATGGGACATTCAATGTCTTGATTTTATACCTTTCAGTTATAAGAAGTATACTTTAGATAGATTGTTTTATGCTACCTCATTCTTTTTAAAATACATTTAATTAAATTTTTGTGAATTTCATAATATACACCTTAATCATATTTAGTGCCCCCTTCCCTATTTACAGTGCCCAAACCCTATCCACAGGACTTCAAGTATTTTGTCATATATGTCAAGGCTGGCTTATCGAGTCAAGTTTTTGTACCCAGATGTTCCTCAGTGCAGTTCATCCACTGGAGCCTGTTCAGCATATCTAGCAAACAACTACATCATCTGTTCTTTGAAAGATGTAAAGGATCATATACTTTGAGATAAATGCAGACACATGGACACACAAACACATGCAAAGCACAAACACTAAATTGAAAAGAGGGGAGAACCTTTTCCCAGAAGTCAGCTGGGCACAGAGCAGCTGTTGAGGCTCAGCATCGCACCAGGGCTGCCTATGTTCAGCCACTTTCTGACTGTGATCTCAGGTGAGCTTCCTTGTGCCTCACTCAACTTTCTGTGTTTCCCAGAGAGTCTCTGACCTAACAATTTGAAATAATTTATACTTTTTGTGGGAGACATAGCCTAAATGTGATGAAAGAATGAAGAAAAAGGAACGAAGCAATCGAGTAGAGTGTTTGAATGCTGTTCAACAGTTAAATTTGAAGAAATGCATAAAAACTCAACCTTTATTGTCAAACAGATGCCTACAACATTGCCTTTTTCTGGATCCCGAACATCATTCATCTTACACTTTAAATTTCCTCCCATTTCATGCATTCACATTTACAATAGGCAGGTGATGATTGGCCATCCAGCTGGACCTGGGACCTGGCATGCTCCATTTCTCAGAGGACACCAGCCTGTCCCCAAGAAACAGTCAGCCATTTCATCATCTCAGCAGATACTTGTATGTAATTGCATTTTGGATACACAGACATCCATACGCTTACACGACTACATTTAAACTTCAAAGAGGAACTTTCCAAAGGGTATTTGGGTCTTATGGAAATGAAATAAAAATGAACTGTATTCAAGGGGTGAGGAAAGCTGCACACAGGAGACCTCTGTTTTATTGTGGTTTAGCTCATGGAGCAAATATGTTTAGTGGTTTCGGTCTACTTCCTTCGAAAAATGTCCACATTAAAAATGACCACCCAGGTTAGCAGTGTCTGGCATCATACTAACATCCTAGAAAACAGAAGTCTCTATCCAGGGCCCATGTCCACTTCCAGCTCTTACTAAATTCCTTTTCCTTTGGGAAGAGATTTAAGTCGAATCCAGAGAAGTTATTCTATGGGTCTAAAACAATGCAATAAATTGTGCACTTTAAACCTGTAAGTATTAAATCAAAATAATTTATTAGCCCCCATTTTTAACCATAAATGGAAACTGTCAACTCCGGGATCAACCAAGAGTGAACTATTCCCCAGTTGGTTACAAAATTTATTCGGATGTCATAGAATTGTGACCTGTTAACCTGCCCGGCCAAAGAGAGGTGGAACATTACAAATGAGCAGGCAGTTGGGCTATATAAAAGTCTTTCCTAAAACAGTATAGCATTGTCAAAAGGTTTTATGCTCATTATTCCATGTCATCATACTGCAGAATGTACTGTCAGCCTCTGGTTAACTTTCCATTTTCTCTGCTCAGCAAAGAACTTATTCTGGGGTCAGCCTGAGATCACCACATGGTTTTGAGGATATTTGGCATCTCCATGTATTATACAATGAGATTTGAACAGAGTGTAACTATGAAGTTGTTTTCAAAGATCCCATATTTGCATATACACTATAATAAAACACAGCTTCTTGAAATACTCTCAATAATAAGGTAGACTTCAGGAAGAAATCTATACAGTTAGCATAATAATAATGTAAATGTCTGAAGGAAAGTAAATGAATGGTGGATATATTTGCTTCAAAGTAAAATAAACTCCTTTTTTAATATACCGAATCATGATTCTGTACACATTCATATCTATATACATATATGCATATATATATATACATAGGGAGATTCATGTATTGATATGTGTATATATTGCAAAAACATATATAATCACATAATTATATGGAAACTGGGTTTCAGCATTGAGATTTATATAGAATATACCAAATAATTTAAGGGTTTGTTTTACCTAACGTGAAGATTTTAGCAATGCTTTAGTTTCACATAGTCAATATTTGATTTAATCTTTTTTATGTAATATAGTAGTCTCAGTTCCAAAAATGGAAAAATAAGCATGCTTACTAGTTCAGGCATTTGTAAATTCTTGAATGATGAATTTTTAAATATATTTCCAGAAAAGCAAAAGTCACATAGTTTTCTACACTACAATCTCAAGAAAGGAAATCTTTATCTTCTACCTATACATGATGCATATGAGACTTGTTGAATAAATGTAGAATTATGAAATCTAAAATACTAAGTGACTGCAGGAAAGTAACTGATGGAGTAAAGTTGATAATGTCAGCATTAAAAGGAATTTTAAGCCAATTATCAATTTCATAGCAAAGAATTTACGTTTGAGATTAGGATAGAAAACTAGAGATGACAGAGATGGAGACAAGAGACATAGCTACAGAGACTGAGAAGGAAATGATAGAGTTAGAGATGGAGACCAGATAGAAATCAAGATGATCAAGATAGAGATAACAGAGTTAGGGGTAGGGATACAGACAGGGTGAAGTAGAGAGAGGTACTTAGATGATGGATGGATAGATAAATAGGGACATATGCAGAGCTAAAGAAGGGCTTTATATAAGCAGAAAATGCTTACAAGTGTTACTAGAGATTATTCATCAGGGGATACTTCTGTAAAACATTGGGATGGGCAAATAATCTACTTAACACAACTCAATTTGAACCGAACTGAAAAAATTCTAAGACACATGAAAGAAAGGCACACTGCAGGGTTCTCACTGCCTGTCCCCAAGTCACTTAGAACCAATCTCAAGAACTGTGTTCTTCTTAATTAAGGTTCCTGGGTGATCCTTCACCTTGGCACCAGGTATTGCTGTCTGAATTTTTGTCCGCAGTAAATTAACAAATAAAATTTTCTTAACTATGATAACTTTGTACAGGATTTGCTGCAGAGACAAGGAGTGTGATGACAGTGCAAGTGAGAGATTGTGGTTTCCTTATAGAGCCTGACGGATCTTCTTAGATTAGCACTATTTGCAGGGCTTGGCATCAAAGGGAAATCAATAATTGCATTTGAGTGGTTGAATTAACACTCTTCATCTTGTGGTAGAAATTTTATTTTAACTGCAGATTCATCTTGTCAACTGAAAGCACTTGGTAGTTTAGGCTTGCTTTAATCAGCTCATCAATAACTTAATTTCTTTTGTATTTGACTCTCAGGTATTCCTTATGGAAATGGCAGATAGCATTGCATATATCTTCATTAATCAATTATAGTAACTTGGGAAAAACAATCATATTGAAGTATAATGCAAATACTCCTAGAATTCAGTGATTAACATGAGCATAAATGGTGGTTTATTTTTAGTGAGAAATATTATTATACTAGTTTTTCAAGGAACAATTGAAAACACGGCTTCTAGTGAGTGATATTTTCAGTACCATTAACATCACAATTCTCCACTAATTTTGTTTTTTGTTTCTCTTTCAGTTGACTAGAACAACTTCTCTCTCATTATGGTCTTTTTCAATTAAGATGAACTCATGTGGATGGGCAAATATTTGCATTGTTATAAAACTCTATTAATAACACCCACAGCAACATCGATTAAATCACCCATTAGCAAGATTTAATTTGTCAAAGATTTTAAACAGGTCTATAAGAAGTGCAATTGAATTCTTTTCTCTCATACCTTTCCTTTGTATTTGCTATGAAATTTATTTCATCACATACAATATTATTCCCATATTGAATGTTACAGAAAATACTAAAATTAGTAACTGCTTATCTTTGTGTTCTCTTTCCTTAAGACAAATACTGAAATAATACTAAGTTTGGTAAATGTTACCAAAATGTGGTAATTGATCCTTTTGCTGATGAAAATTTAAAGTTTATATAAGTCACTATTAAGAAATAATTAAGGGTAAAACTTGTGTCTGTTATGAAAGAAAAAATGATTTTTAAAAGCTTATTTAACGGAATTTATTAAACATATGCAAGTTAGTCAAGGGAATTTGACACTTCGATATATTAATTTTTGTGCTATTTATTGTAAATATATTTCCAAGTTCATAATCTGTCTTTTGACAACCAAATAAATAGCATCAACTAAAGTAACATACAGGTCAGCAATACTACAGCACAATTGCGAACATTATTCTATGTGCAACATACACACACGCACACACACACACATACACACAAACACACCCCATTAGTATGTGAATGTATACACCTGCACACACATGTACTAATTCAAACCTTACCACAAAGCTGTTTTGGTGCAGTTTGAATCAACCAGATGAAAACAAGTCTTTTCTGAGGATTATTTATCAAAGCCATGCTAAAATTATTTTTAAAAAGTTTTTGTCAACACTTCTATCAGGCTTAGAAGTAATGCTGATTCTGCTTGTCAAGCACTGTATTTTGAGAAGAAAAGTCTTGGATAACATTTATGATCCTTCGCAAACTTATATTTTAAGAATTTGCCCAATCAATATTGTAAAAATGCTGTGAAATTAGGAATGCTTTAGAGGATCTTCCTGTTCTCTCACAAAGTTGTTTCTCTTCCTTTGGGGCTGGTAGAATTGTTAATGATGTTTTATGAGTCCAAACTGAAAATGTTTGCTGATGTCTTTTGAAGTCTGAAAAACTTAGTGTTAATGCATTAGTGATAATGAAGAGAAAGCAGTCTGTACATGTCCTAAATTTGACTCTTTCACAGACAAGCAAACATCCAAGAGTGACTGGTTTATATCTTTACTTCAATTTTTTGCTTTCTTTTTGAATATATTTTAACTTGTGTAGTCAGTAAATTAGATATTCTCAGATCAATAACAATGACATTTCCTGTCTATTTAGCATGTCTTCAGGTGCCCAAAAGTACTAAATGGGTAAAGGTTATAAGATATTTTTAAATTAAACACAATGATATTGCCCACCTATTCACCTGAAAGTACTCAATTCATAAAGATTATAAAATAATATGTTTTATTTTCCATTGATCACATTTACATGTAACTTAGACATCTGTTAGAAATCAACATGCATTAGAACACATGTACATGGTACATGTAGTGTTATTATATTGCAGGGTCCTTATGTCTACAACTTGACAATTCTCTGTATTGAAAAGTAAAATATCAGTTTTTCAGAGTCGTTTCTGTCATATATTTCACAGGACCCAATCTGTTGGCTTTTCAACTATACAATAAAATCACACTATAAAAAAACAAGTAGAGAAAATACATAAGCTGAATACTTGAGCTGTATCTCAGAGAGGTGCTGCTTCAGTAAGTGAGAGTGAAAAAGAAATAAGAGATAATAAATATTAGTCCATATTTATTTAAATTTTGAAATTCTACAAATCGTGACAAATTATTCTTACTACAGGATGTATAAAATACAAATTGATAGATTACTTATCTGAACTTCTGAGGGCATTTTTAGTGACATCTATTTAAACTACTTCAATCTTGGAGCTGGAGAAATGGCTCAACAGTTAAGAGCACTGGATGCTCATGCAGTGGACATGAGTTTGAGGGCTCACACCGTCTGGAGCTCCAGTTTCAGGGGATACAATGTTCTCTTCTGACTTCCATGGTCACCACATGAGATGGGTGCACCTATATGTATGAAGGCAATACAGTCATACACATAATGTAGCAATAATAAATAAAGTATTTAAACTAGCCCATTCTTGATTAGGGAAGCACTCTCTCAACACATCTTTATTAGTAAAGATGAACGCATTTAAGATTATTTTCCCACAGGGCTGAAAAAATGATTCAGAACTTAGAGTACCTGATTTCAATTCTCAGCAACCACAAGATGGCTCACGATGGTCTGTAATTCTGATGACCTCTTCTGACCTCTGTGGACACTGTACACATATAATACACATACACACTTGCAGGCAAATATACACATAAAATTAATTCATCATTTAATCTTTAAAAAAAGTTTTCCCTCCAAAGTGAAGGAAAGGTTGTTCATCAATTTTAAGAAATAATTTATATTAAAATATTGCTCCTTATGAAAATTCCTTGTTTCTTATGATTTTTTTCTAGTTTCTGTCTGAAATAATATTCTAAATATAAAAAGAAGATTTAGTATTTCACTATTCAAAAACTTTATTTTCAAAATCAATTATCTTTTTCTAGTAACTAATAGCCAGGGTTTCTAAATTTTATTAATTCGTCCATCTGTCTTCACTTACATTTTTCTATAGTTAAATCCAACAAAGGATGTTCATTAAACACAGAACTTGGAAGCTATCTGAAACCTGTGTCTGTAAATCAGCATATTGTGAGATAAATTTTCTGTCTGTGGTAGTGATTTCAAATAAGCTGTTTCATTTATTAATAAGACTGTTTTTCATTGACTCCATGAGTTCACTAGGAAATATAACATGATTTTTCTCTAATTCCATTTTCAGCATTCCTTTAAAAGTCCCTTAAAATTTACTTTTAACAACTGTAACAGTAGTTATCCTTATCTGTAACAGTGTATCTAGCCACCGGATGCTACTAATTTTCTATCCTTTCTTATTTCTTTGATAATTTTCTGTTTAGATTTGCCTTCCAATTTTACTGATAACATAAGAGACTGTCTTAGTTATTTTTGAGTTGCTATGAAAAAACATTGTGACCAAGGCAACTTATAGAAGGAAGAAATTATTGGACTTACAGTTCCAGAGGATAAGAGAGCCCATCATGGTGGAGGAGGCATGGCAGGAGGCAGCTGGAGCAGAGTTGAGGACTCACCTCTTCAATAGACACAGGAAGTATAGAGAACAAAACTGGAAATGGGACCAGGCTCTGAACTCCCAAATCTCCCCCTCTCCCCAGTGACATGCTTCCTCCAATAAGGCCTCAAATCTTAAAACTCCCAAAACAGTACCATCAACGGACCATGTGCTCAAATACTTGCAGCATATAAGGGACATTTTCATCCAAACCACTACGTTCCACTCCCTGTTCCCCATAGGCTAATGATGTTATCATAATGGAAAGTACATTTAGTTCAAACTTGAGTCCCCAAAGTCATTCACATTCTCAACACTATTCAAAATTCCAAGGGGTCTTCTGAGACTCAAGGAACATTCTTGTCTGTAAGTCCCTGTAAAATTAAAAGAAAAATTGTATACTTCCAGTATAAAATGGCATGGAGTACACAAGCCCCTTGCAAAAGGGAGGAATGGGAGCATAGTGAGGAAATACTGAACCAAAACAAGACCAGAACCCAGCAGGGCAAACACTAAGTTCTGTAGCTCCATGTTCTGTATCTGGGATTTTAGTTCCAAAGAGCTTAGATGGCTCCAAGCTTCAGCTTTGCTGCCTGTAACATACATATCACTCTTGGTCCAGCAAAACTCCCCGTATAAAGTTCCCCTTGGCAGATGTCTCAGGAATCTGGTATCTCCAGCATCCTGGGGTCTCCACTGTGAACCATGCTTGATCTTATCTTTCCACAAAGGTCTTTCAGCCTCTTGGCCTGTCAGGGTCTTCTTTATATAGACTCTCCCCTACTACACAGTGTCTTGCTTTAGTGGATCTCTGAAACTAGAAAAAGAACCAGTGAGCACCCATATCTTCGAGTAGGCACAGGAACCAGAGATAGGAAATCTATAAATGACAATGAACTCTCAGAGCCTATCCCTGGTGCTTCCTCCTACAAGGTCACACCTCCTAAATCTCCCCAAACATTGTTGCTAACTGATCAAGTATTCAAATACTTGGAAACCATGGGACATTTTCATTCAAACAACCACAGATACCATCTTTAGAATACCACACTTTTGGGAGGGAAGAACAAGAAAGAAGTATGAAATATAATAAACCATGTTTGCCTGTAGTTCTATAATTTTACCTTAGAAACAAAGTCAAAATTTGTTTTCCTTGCCCAGCCAGCCCCGACCTTTATCCTGGGTAGCCACAAGTGTTTTCCATTTTAAATTTTACTTTACCAAAATTCATACAACTTAGACATTGTGACATGATCATTTGCTCTTCCCTCCAGGATTTCCAAGTTTTTAAACAGTGGATTCTTCACCTAATAGCATGCACTTTTGTTCTGTATCCTGAATATTGTTGTGTGTATTTAAATATTTACATTTCAAAAGTAAAGCACATTATTTTATTATGTGACATGCATACCTTCCTATTTATATGCAATTTGGAAGAGAAATTTATCAACTACCTTGTAGATTAAAAGCACACTTGAAGTAGATAAGAAGGAAGAGGAAGAAGAAGTAGGAAGAAAAATGAGGATACAATGTGATTCAAAGGAGGTGGTGGAAGAGGAAGAAAAAGAAGATGGGGGAAGAGAAGGATGCAGAGAAGGAGGTAGGGCAGAAGGAAAAGGAGGAAGAGGTAGAGGAGGAGGAAAAGATGGAGCATCGGGAGGAGGAAATGAGGAAGAGGGGGAGATGAGGAGGAGGAGGAAGAGCAGGAGAAGGATGAGATGGAAGAGGAGGAGGAGGAGGAGGAGGAGGAGGAGGAAATATCAGAATTTCCGGGTCATCTGAGAGTAAAATCATCAAAGTAAAAGAACATATAATAGTTATTTAATGGAAATTGGCATAGCCAGTATTACTTACTAAATTTGTGTTTATGTGTAAACGTATTCAAAATAGAATGTTCTAAAACTGAGTAGCTAAAATCTGCAACATTGCTGCCAGACACAGGGAAACAAAGTAAAATTCTCCTTTTGTGCTCACTTAACATTTCCCCCTGCATTTGCAAGAAGTTAAAGGTAGGTATGTGAAAAACCAGTAGTAAAATATCAAAAATCTTCGTGACTAAACAAGCGATTAATGATCAGAGGGAACAAGGCATTTTGGAATCCTTTTATCCCGTCTTTACTATGTGCCTAAGTCTGCGAATCACAGCCGCTCCTGAAATTGATCACAGCTGTAGGCCTTTCATCACAAGCAGATGTTTCATCTGTTAGAGATGGGACAGAGTTTGCCTTGATTTTCTTCCCTCAATTAACCCTTAATCTGCCTAATGAAAAAGCAACCTAAAATTCCCTGACCTTGAGTTCTGCTTTAATCCCTAATTCTGACATTGTTTTGTAAGGATAATAAAACCCAGAGTGCTAAAATTCCTCAGAATTATTTCATTAATTGTTAGAATTCTTCTGATTCTGAAAATAAGGATAACAAGATGAAATCCAAGCAAGGTTTTATTTCCATTTAAAATTTTTTAGACTTGTGTGTGTGTGTGTGTGTGTGTGTGTGTGTGTGTGTGTGTGTGTGTGTAACGTGTGCACCCCTACCTGCTTTCATGGTGAGTATCTACTTCATTAGACTCTTTCAGAGAAAATCAATCAATTTCTAAATTTTAAAAAGTAAACATTTAAATAAACAATAATAATGAAAGAAGGATCTGTTACCCATTTGGCCCAACTATAATCCTTGGCAATTTCCTATTTACAGCCTGGGTAATTTAATGATCAATGGATATAAAATAAAGTCGGTATTTTTCACATGTGCTTGTTTTTGAAAATTCCTAGGAAATGTGCACGCCATACAAAAAAACTTTCATTATGGTTAACAAACTTTGGTTTCCTAAACATTTAAGCAGGGGTTTGAATGCTTAAAGATGACCTAAGCCTGTTAGTAGCATCAAAGAGAATTTTTATAACATTTATTTTACTTATTTGCCTATTCATTCATGGATTTATTTATTTATTTATTCATATGAGTATATGTATCGGAGTATGTGTATGGGCATGTTGGTGCCAGGCACGTGCACGGAACTCAGAGGAGTCAGCTCTCTTCTTCCACCATGTGGGTTTTGAACTCAGGTCATTATGTATAACAAATGCCTTCAGCTGCTGAGACATCTCACTGACCCCTCAATGAGAATTCATATCTATTATTAATTATTGATATATTATTTATTTATTTTAAATCTTTCTCATGACACCTGTGAAACTAACACTTCTTCAAAGATAAAATTTTGAGGTTTTTCTTATGGTATTATGATTGCCGTTGTATTTATCATGATTTTCCACTACTGCTTTCCATTTGGTTCAAACTAAAGAAAGATTCCATAATTCAAGATCTGCCGTTAACTTACAATGAGAGTGTGTGAACAAAATGTCCAATCCAATAACATGCTGGAAAACTATTCATAAAAATTAATTCTTTTGTTTTCTTCATTAATAAGGTGCAAATTTAAAACATACAAACTGTAGATTGATGATGTCACACTTTCAGTTGTTTCTCATCTGTCAAAAGCATCTACAGATTATAGGTAATGCATAAAATTGAACAACCCATCAGTCAAAGAGATTACTTAGAGTTCAAAGATTATAACCATGATTGTAATTATTTTTCCTTCCTTCTTCTTGGTCCTCCTCCTCCTCTTCCTCCTCTTCCTCCTCCCCCTCCTCCCCCTCTCCCTCCTCCTTCTCTTCCTCCTCCTCCTCCTCCTCCTCTTCTTCTTTCTTCGTCTTCTTCTTTTGAGGAAAAAAAATATCCTTTCTAAGTGAAGACTCACCTGAGCGGAGTTTGTAGTTATCTAAAACCCTGCTGACCAGGTTTCTACTGACCCAGGACGAAATCAAACCAGCTGCTTCATTGGGAAGCATGGCTTTTCTGGAAAGAGAAGGCCAATGAGCACTTAACACAGTGTGATCATTATTATGCTATTTATTATGGACTGGAAAAATGGCTGGGAGAAGGGACTCAGGATTTTAGGTGGGGAGGGAGAATACATGACTGGGAAACAGTGTGGCCAGAGCTGAGGCCCCTCTTCATTCTTTATTACAGGAACTGTTGCTCTGTGCTTCTGGAGATTGGTGCTTGGGACCAAGAATGGAAACTATTAACAGAGTCAACACAGGCCCATGGATGGGTGATATCAACAGAAGAGTATGTGGCAGCTTGAAACAGAGGCCATGGTCCTGAGAATCAAGGCTTCCAGGCAGGCCTATTCCTAGCATTTCACCTAATGAAAGTCTGAGTGAATTACTAGAGTTTTAAGAAGCATTTTTGGGAAAAGTGTTGCAGGGTTTGAGAGTCACAGGACTTCTCACAGCTCAGCAGTGCTTGACTCCAGGACCTAAATGCCAGCTGTTCATGCTCACCAAAGATCAACCTGCAACAGGGTCACCAAGTTTTATGTCTCGCGCCAATGAAGATTAATGCTGTGGACTCGCATAATAGTATGCAAGTTAAAAGAGGCTTTATTAAGAATTATTACAGAAAAAATGAGAAACTGAGGCAAAATGAAAAATTAAAGAGAGAGAAACTTCCTAGAGCAGGAGAGGTTTCTAAAAGAAAAAAGAAAAAAAAGAACTATCAAACTCCTTTGTCCAGGGATTTTTATAAGGCAATGACAGAAATTAGAAGAGGGTTAACATAATCTTTATTGAGATTGGTCATTTATCTAGACTATCATGGACGAAGCCAATGAAGGGCCCACATGCTCTATGCCTCACCCCTGCCTCAATCAGAAAGATGATTATGCACTATTCATGGGCTCCCCACCCAGATACGGGTAGTTAAAGATACACTCTCTTCATCTCTGACTCTGGGTTTCTTAGTTACTGACCTTGGCTGTCTGCTGGTTGGTAGTCACTGGCTGATATTGCTGCCTCTCCTCTTGTGGTGGTCTCAAGTCTATTAATTATGCTAAGCTCCCTCTGTTCTCACATTTACATGATCATTTAGTGGCTTGCAGAAAGTTAACTCTTCCACATCCCCCAAGATATAGATAGATATAGATTACATTGTTACTGGCTACCTCACAAATAGCTACTTATCTGTGTGTGGTCTGGAGTAGTCTACTGCGTAGAAAGGTCTACTTAGAAGCCACACTTACTTGCAGTTGAGTCTGTAATAGTGATCTGTATTAGAAGCAAGAATATTCAGTACTTTCACCGGTTATAACTATCTGCATTAACCACTACCAATTGCAACAAGAAGCTTCTCTAACCAAAGTTTAGGGCAATATAAATTTGTGGGTATAAATTTAAATATTTCAAAGGCATTTTGATAGCATTAGCTACTTTTCTGTTGTAATAAAGCACCATGACCAAAGCAACTTATAGAAAGAAAAGTTTATTGGGATCAAAGTTCCAGAGGGATGAGTCCATCATGGTGTGGGGAGGCATGGCAGCAGGAGGCAGCCAGGACAGAGAGCTGAGAGCTCACATTATCAAGCAGATGCAAGAAGCAGAGAGAGCAATTGGAAGTAGGAATGTGGCTTATGATCTCTCAAAGCCTGTTGGCAGTGAATTGCTTCCTCCAGCCTGGCCACACTTCTTAAAGGTTTCATGACCTCTTAGGAACGGAGGACCCAAGGTTCACATACTTGATCCTATGGGTGACACCTCATTCACACCACCACACCACCTCTAGGAGAACTATAAGAAATTGATTTTAGTGTGCAAGTTCTTATTTGGGGATTAGTAAATCTGTTCATATCTGACAGATACATAGATAGTTGGAGGAAACACAGACCTTTTTCTCTGAGTCATTTTACTAGACTATGTTTTTATTTCAGCAGAAATAAAGCTAATTCAGTAGAAGAGGTAAGAGAAATTTCTCACTAGTATTCCCTACTCTGTTTTGGGTGTAGATTCTTTGCGTCAAGGATTCGATATTTTTACCATCTTTTCAGTTGGGGTCTTCAGCCATTGGCCCTTATGATTCTCAGACATCTCACATAGAAAAGACATTATGTCGTGTAGGTACAAAAATGCATGTGATTTTAATATGTAAATGAAAACCAGTGTGCTGTGAGTACCTTCAATAGTTACCACATGTATATGCACTATTCAATATAGCCATTCCATGAATATTTTATAACTGTAGTAGACAAGCATAAAAATGCATGTACAAAACATGCACATTCATGTCATATATACATATATATAGTCATGCCCTAATTTTTATAAAATGCTGCTCTAAATTTCAAATGAATAAAAATATATGAAATATATGTTTTAAAAGAGGATAGGCAAGACCTATGTATATTTAAAAAAACACAACTCAAGCTTTTTCTTCTTTTACTGGTAGGTTTGGGAGTTTGGTTTTTGTTTTTAATATTTTATTGATTATTTCTATTTTTTTTCTGTATGAGTGTATTGCCTGCATGTATATCAGTGCACCCGTGTTGTGCAATGCCTCCAGAGGACCGAAGAAGGCACTAGATTATTCTGGACCTGGAGTTACAGGCTGTTGATAGTCAATATTTGGGTGCTGGGAATCAGACCCAGGTCCTCCCCAAGAGCAGCCAATGCTTTTACCAGCAGAGCCACTGAGCCATCTCTCCAGCCCCCTGTGGGGTGGGGTATATTTTTATATTTAAATTTGAGGTATAGATTTATTTTCTATTTGGACAATCAGTGAGAAATAATACTGATGGGTCTATTCTGTTATCTCTGTCCACCTCTCTGGCTTAGCTGTGCTGACTTTCAGTGACTCAGCATCCTGTTGATGGAGAGGGCTGTTGCAGGCAGAAAGATGACCCAGGTGCTAGAGGAATTTCAAAGCTCTTGTTTTATGGGTAACTGGAGACCACAAAAATTGCTGCACTAATGTAATTGATATTCAGGAGAGTAGGTATTTTTGTGGCTTTTAGAAGGGTATAACTTACTGATGGACTATAGAATAAATCAGCCTGAGAACAGTGTCCTCATTTGGAAGGATCTAAAAAGATCCCAGACAAGTCAAAGTCCCAGGTCAAGTGTAAGTGCATGTGTTTTTGTCATGTTTTTGTATTTTTTTTTTCTGATAATTTTCTGTTTCATCACCCTTTGCCAAAATCACACCCAAGCTTCAAACACTGATCTGATTTTCCATGCTGATTCTATAGTCTCTTGGTTGGAAGTCAGACACACATGGGGTATTTGTTTTTCAGATAAGGCTTCATCACATTGAAATGACTAAGAATATCAAGTCACATCAGAACAAATCGGCAGCTTGGAAAGGTTTCGAAGTGAAGGTAAAATATGAAAAGATCAGACAACACTCCTATGATTTTGTATTTTCAATTCATCCTTCTCTCTGTACCTGACATGGTGCTCTGCTCAAGGTTATGGTAAAATGAATACATTTTGGGCTGATTGCATAGATATTCAATAAAGCCATATAGAATGAAAGAATGGGTGAATATGTGAATAAATCCACCCTTCTTTGTGAATCCAACCCTGGCAACAAAAATTGTGTTGCATAAGAAATGAAAAGGATGTGGGACCAGGAACACTCTGAAGGAGCAGCTTGTCTAAACTGTATGCCTTCGTAGACACGAAGTGTGCAGTACGACAATTTCTGCCTTTCAATTTTTCATTTCCAATTTTATGTAGATTTTATAGTCACATTAAAATTACTTATATTACTGTTCTTGTATTCCTAAAAGGATTATTATTGGCCTTGGATACATTATGATAAACATTCTTACCAATAGCTTCCTATAAATAGTTAATAGTTTATCAGATAAACAGTGCTGATAAATTGCATGAAAAAATAAGCAATAGAAGAAGTATACGAAGGAAATTTCAGAGATAGACGGTACCCGGCAGATTTAATTGCATATAGTATTTTTAAAAATTATAAAAATCATTCAAATTTGCCACATACGAAATTGGCTGAAGTATCTCCAATTGTAGGTTCAAATATCTGAACACTTGTTTCCAGTTGGTAGTATTGTTTGGAGGTGATGGAACCTTTAGGAGGTAGGGCCTTGCTGAAGGAAATACGTCACAGGGGACAGGATTTGTTAGTTCATAGCCTTGTCTTCTTTCAGCTTGCTCTCATTGCTTCCTCTGCCTGCTTGGAGATGTGAGCTCTCAGTTTTCTGGTCCTGCTGATTCTTGGCATCATGGAATGAGACGTGTATTAGTAAAACAAAAGAGGAAATGACATGGAAGTACTTGGGGATGATGTTCTCTGATTGGGTAGACGTTCCCCTCTCCTTGCTACACTGGGGTTGCAGTAGGCATGGGGAGTGGGAGGAGGACTACCTAGTCACGTCAGAGATGTGAATCCCACTGCACACCTTGCTGAATGCATGCTGTCAGACTTACTTTAATTTTCTAAGCCCTGGCTCTTCTTGTGTGTAGTAGACCATTTACTGCTTATAATTGTACTAAATATCTTGGTATTTATTTTTTTCTTTTTATTGATTTATTGATTTTTTTGGTCAGGATTGCCCTAGTTCTATACCACCTGAAATTTACTATGTGGACAAGGCTGACCTCCATATCACAGAGATCCAACTGCCTCTGCCTCCCAAAAGCTGAGACTAAAACAGGTGCCACCACACCTGGCTTATTATTTATTCTTTTAAAATATTTTATTTATTTATTTTTATTTTATCTGTATGAGTGTATTGCCTGCATGTATGTGAGTGCATCCATGTCGTGCAATGCTGCAGAGGTCAGAAGAGGGTTTCGAATTCCCCTGCAACTGGAGTTAAGGATGGTTCATAGCCATCATGTGGGTGCTGGGAACTGAACCCAGTCCTCTGCAAGAGCAGTCAGTGCTCTTAACCACTGAGCCATCTCTCCAGCCCCAATATTATTTATTCTTAATAAATATAAATAAGCCCTGTATGACAGACAACATATATTAACTTTCTATATATCTGTCATTTTTAGATGCATAATACGAAACCATTGATTACATAAATTAAATCAGTTAATAAAATAGCAAATAAGAAATTCTACTTTGAATTTATAATATAGGAATTGCAAATATTTAATTTTGAAGTCAACAAAAGTAAAGCAATTTTTTTTAAAAACTAAGTATCACAGTTTACATATGTTTTCCATAATGTATGCATGAGAATAATAAATGTTCTTTTTAAATTTTTATTTTATTTTTTTATTTTATGAGCACGAGTATCTTGTACGAATGTATGTAAGTACACCCATGCATTCAATGCCCGTGGAGGACAGAAAAGGGCATCAGACAGTCTGGATTTGGAGTTAAAGACAGCTGTTTATTGCCATGTGGATACTGGGAACCAAACCAGGGACCTCTGAAAGAGCAGCCCATGAGTTTAAACATTGAACTATCTCTCCAGCCCCATAAGAAATGTTCTTAAACAATAACCAGGGAAGATTCATGTTGAATATACAAATAGTATATTTTGATTGACAGGCTGGGAAGTATAATATTAAAATCACATTTTTATTAAAATATTGGTAATTATAGAAATTATAGCCTTATATTTCTAAATGCCAATATAACAATAATAGTAATAATAATTACAGTTACAATAATTACAATTACAATCTAATGATTATTAAACAATTACTGTATTGCCAAGACCCTTTACAATCTTTATTATATTTTCAAAGGGACAAAAATTGATTCAAATGTTCTTTGTCCTGAGTCTGTATCTCCACTCACCTATTTTAATTTCTGAGCTTTCTTTGTGCTTCACACAGCTCCAAGGGAAAGAAAACGAAATGAAATATGGCTACAGGAAAACACTCAAACATGCCTTCATATACATGTACATAAAACAGAAAACTGTGGAAATCGGTGGAAATCAAGAGAGTAATGTAGGCAACTGCACTGTAGACAGGCCTTCAGAATCCATGTGACCTCCTGCAGTCCAGGCTTTCCAGTATTTGCATGGTTTCATCCAAAGATGATTTAGTATAACATGAAAGAGAACAGTACTGTGCTGAAGTGACATTTAATGCATTGCTTAATTCTAGGGTGGAATTTTCTTTAGCCTTACATCCTCTTTATTATAAGATGGTGGCACATTTGAAACAAGCATATTTTTATGATTTTTTTTCTCCACTCTTAATTTTGACAAGAGAGAGACAGACAGAGACACAGAGAGAGACAGACACAGAGACACAAAGAGGGAGAGAGGAGGAAAGGAGAAAGGGAGGGAGGAGAAGGGAGGGAGGGAGGAGGGAAGGAGGGAGGGAAAGAAGGAAGGAAGGACGAAGGAAGAAAATAAGCCATTCTCTGCCTTAAGATATAAAATAGCATTGTCATTCACTGATTGTCTCACAATTATGGTGTTGCTCACTTGACTTCAAGTCATTTATCTAACAAAATAAAATTTAAAGGGCGTAAGATTCCTTCAGCCAAGAAAATCGCGATTGAAAAATCCCAGACTTATCTAAATCCCCTTTGGATGCTGTGTTTTCTTAACATTATTGACAAAAATGACAAATAGAAGATGAGCTGTTTCTTTTTCTAGGAAACACAAGGGCTTATATCCCATGATGACACTTGGAATTGATTAAGAAATCTTGGGACGGTTAATGAGTAGAGAAGCTGGTAGCATTGATGATTAGCATGGAGTCATAGATTTTATTTCTCTGGATAACGTATCACCTAAAGCCTTTTGAATAACACCTGCTACAAGATGTGTTTGTGTGTGTGTGCGTGTGTGTGTGTGTGTGTGTGTGTGTGTGTGCAGGATTAGGAGGAAAGGAAGGAAACTGCAGGGAATGAGTCAAGAAAAATGGAGAAAAAGAGAGGGGGAAAGAAATGAGGAAGATGTAACTGGTTGAAACAAGAATTAATCTGATAGTTTTAATGGGCATATTTTAGAAGTGGTTTCCACTGTGGTGGTTTGAATGAGAAATGTCCCCATAGGCTCAAGGATGTCATGTCTAGAGCACCATTGTGGATTCTTCCTTTGAAAATGCAAATAAAAATAAACTTTCTTACATAAGTTACTTTTATCAAGGTATATCATCAAAGCAACAGACAGAAAGTGACTAATATACTGGAACCGTGAAGCATTTGGGGAAGCTAACATGGAACTGATCTCATTGGCATTTGTGCCTTCATTTCATTGATTCTTAACTATTTGCCTCTCACCACAGAGTGAGATGCATGTTCAGTGAAGGCCTGAGAGATCCCCATTATTCACTCTGCATTGTCTTTATGAGTGGACTTTTGAAATGTGATTAGGATTCCTGTGGATGCCTTGATCCTTTGACTCATTGGTTTCTTGCTTTTAAAGATTCACATACATGAAGGAAAATATATCTATATTCTGTGGTGATGATTTGCCCTTACAGAATCTCCAGAGATCTATTTGTGACCTGCTGGACCCCAGGGCTTTTCGTTACTTTGTTGCTTGGGACAAATGCTTCTGAACTATTGGTAGTATTTTTTTCCTCTTGCCATTGATTTTTCATTGGTAAGTGAAGCATGCGATGGAAACACTTACCTCTATCTTTTCAAAACAGTTATTTGAGTGCAGAAATCTATTTGCACCTAAGTTTAGCAAATATTAAAGAAGAGCTAAAAACAAAACCACTTCCCTAATGTAACCAAAAGTTAATGAATTACTTTTGATACCAGCTACAAAAAATATTAATAAGGGGCACACACCAAATTTGCGTATAATTTATGTAGGCATAAATGTTCATTTATGAAAATTCAATGTGCATATATTATATTGTCTGTTTCCAAACAGAAATTAATCTTTTTTTTTCCAATTTTTACCAAAGCTGTGATTTATAAACTCTCGCAGGCATATGATTTACATGTAAATATGATTAAAAGATGGATACTGTACTCCTACAACCTCATCTACCCTCCCAGCTTCCCCACCCCATCTCTCCTCCTAGTGTGAGCACTGGCCCATTTTTTCTCTTGGCACCCCAGACCTCTGGACTACCCTCTTGGCCCAGACTCCCCACAGCTTCCTGATCCTTAGCACCCAGACCAACCCAATTTCTCAGTCTAGTCCCTTGGAGCCCTCAAAGCCTGTCCCCTGCCCCACCTTCTGTTTGCACACCAGAGACCAGGCTGCCTCAGCCATAACCTGCATGGGATTCCTGAGACCATGCTCTTTCCCTGCTTGCCCTGGATTCCTGAGATCAACCTCCTTCCCTCACTGCCTGAGAAAACTGAATCATATCTCTACCTAGAAAGCCTCCCAAATTGTTCTGTGGCTGCTGACTAGAGGCATCCAGACCTTAGGAGGAAGCTTGAGAGCGTCTGATCCCCATCTGACTTGGGCCTCTGTGGAAACTCCTGAGTAGTATGACTAAGCCATCTGGCCCTTCTAATATAAAATGAAATGAGAGAACCTGAAGCCTAGACCAACCAACTTTTTGTGTCCATGTCACATCATAGTAAAAACACTAAGCATACAAAGCAAAAAGAGAATATTGAAATCTGCAAAAGAAAAACAAGTCACATATAAAGGAAAACCCATCAGTATTACAGCTGACTTTTGAGTGAAAATGATGAAACCTAGAAGAGCCTGGATGAAAGTATTCTCAGTTCTAAATGACCACAGATTCTAACCCAAATTACTTTATCCAGCCAAAATGTCTATTATAGTCAAAGGGGAAAGAAAAACCTTCCATGACATAAATAGGCTGAAAGAATTCATGTCCACAAATACAGCCCTTCAGAGAGTCCTTGAAGGAATATAAAAAGCAGAAAAATGAACAACTATACACAAGGGGTTAACAGAAAAAAGTTCATGAAGGTATAACTGTGGAAGCAAACAATTACACCAATAATGCAAATAGAAATCAAAACAATAGGAATAAATACACATCTTTTATTAATAACTTTAAATACCGATGGACTGAACTCCTCAGTCAAAAGAAACAAACTCGTTGAATGGATTACGAAAAAAAAAAAAAACAAAACATCTTTTTGTTGTCTGCAAGGAACCCATCTTACTTTCAAAGACAGATACTACCTTAAAGTGAAACGATGTAAAAAGATATTCCAAGCAAATGATAATAAGAAAAAAGCAAGAGTTGAAATTCTAATATCTGACAAAATAAACTTCAAACTAAAATTAATCAGAAGAGATAAAGAAAGCCAATTCATTCTGATCAAAGGAACAATTGACCAAGAAGATAATCATGAACATATATTCACCAAACTCTGGTGCACCCAACTTCATAAAAACAGAACTACAGGACTTTACGACCCAGATTGACCCCAACTCATTCATAGTAGTAGACTTCAGTACCCCATTGTTTCCATTAGATAAGTCAACAGGACAGAGAATTAACAGAGAGACATATGAATTAAACAATACAGTACATCAAATGGACATAACAGACATCTACCAAATACTCTGCCCAAACACCAAAGAATATACTTTCTATTCAGTGCCCCATTGAACCTTCTCCAAAACAGACCAAACACTTGGACAAAAATCAAGCCCCACTAAATACAAAAAGATTACAATAATTCCATGCATTCTATCAGACCACAATGCAATAAAGTTTAAAAACAATAATGGAAGAAACCCTAGTAACTACATGAACACATGGAGATTAAAAATCACACTTCTGAGTGGTGAATGGGTCAGAGGAGAAATTAAGAAAGAAATTATATTATTACTGGAACTAAATGAAAAGGAAAGTACAACACAACAAAACCTCTGGGACATGTTAAAAGCAATCGTTAGAGGGAAGTATATAGCTCTGAGTGCCTGCATTAAAAAAATCAGAAAGGACACAAATAAATGACAGCATTGCAACCCAAGACATTTGAAAAGCAACAACAAATGAAACCCAAACCCAGCATACAAGAAGAAATAACAAAAATCAGAGCAGAAATTAATGAAATAGAAACAAAGAAAACAATACAAAGAGTCAAATAATCCAAGAGCTGATTCTTTGTAAAGATAAACAAGATTGACAGACTCTTAGCCCAGTTAACCAAAAAAATCAAAGAGTACCTCCAAATCAACAAAATCAGAGATAAAATGGAAAACATCACAACAGACACCAAAAAAATCCAGAACATTATAAGGGATTACTTTAAAAATCTATATCCTACTAAATTTGAAAAACTAAAAGAAATGAATGGGTATCTAAAATCATGGAAGCCACCAAAACTAAACCAAGAAGAGATCAACAGCTTAAACAGACCCATAACACATAAGGAAATTGAAACAGTAATACAAAACCTTCCGACCAATAAAAGCCCAGGACATGATGGATTTACAGCAGAATTCTACCAGACATTGAAAGAAGATCTATATCCATTACTACTTAATCTATTCAAAAAGATAAAATCAGAGGGAGTACTTCCAAATAACTTTTATGAAGCCAGCATCACTCTAATACCAAAACCAGGTAAAGATACAACCAAAAAAGAAAATTGTAGACCCATATCCTTAATGAACATAGATACAAAAATTCTCAACAAAATACTTGCAAACCATTCACAGATGCACATCAAAAAGATCATCCACCATGATCAAGTCAAATTTATTCCAGAGATGCAGGGATGGTTCAATATAGGCCATAAATCATATAAATGTATTCGAAGACAAGAACCACGTGGTTATCTAAATAGTTACAGAGAAAGTCTTTAACAAAATTCAGCATGAAATTATGGTCAAAGTCCTACAGGGAATTGGACTGGAGGGAATATACTTCAACATAATTAAAGCTATATGTAACAAACCCATAGCCAACATCATTCTAAATGGAGAAAAACTGGAAGCATTCTCATTAAAATCAAGAACCAGGCAAGGATGTCCACTATCTCCATTCCTTTCTAACATAGTGCTTGAAACTCTAACAAGAGCAATCAGACAAGAGAAGGAATTTAAATGATTAATAATTGGAAAAGATGAGATCAAATTATCCTTTTTTGCAGATCATATGATATATCTAAGAGGTGCCAAAAATCCAACAGAAAACTCCTAGAAATTTTAACATGTTCAGTAAAGTGGGAGGTTACAAAATTAATTTACATAAGTCTGTAGCATTTCTATACACCAATAACAAGCAATCAGAGAAAGAGTACATGGAAGCACTCCCATTGTCAAATTCTTTCATTCACAATAGCATAAAAAAATCTAGGAATAAACATAACTAAAGACATTAAAGATATCTAAAATGAAATTTTTAAATTAAATCTTTAAAGAAAGAGATAGAAGATACTAGGAAATTGAAAAAAAAATAACTTGCTCATATATTGGTAGAATAAATATTGTGATAATAATGGTCCTATCAAAAGCCATTTATAGATTCAATGCAATGTTAATCAAAATCCCCATGACATTCTTCACAGGATTGGAAAAAAAAAATCCTAAGATTCATATGGTGAAGCGGACCTCACATGCTCATGGCTTGGAAGAATTAATATCATGAAAAATGACTGTCCTACCAAAAGCCATTTATAGATTCAATGCAATGTTAATCAAATTCCCCATGACATTCTTCACAGGATTGGAAAAAAAAAAAATCCTAAGATTCATATGGACACAAAATTCCTCAGATAGCCAAAGCAACCCTGAGCACTAAGAGCAATGCTGGAGGGATTACTATACCAGACTTTAAACTATATTACAGATCTATAGCCATAAAACCACATGTTACTGGCACAAAAATAGACCTGTAGATCAATGGAACAAAATTGAAGACCCAAATTTCATGCAATTTTAGCCACCTGATATTTGACAAAGGGGCCAAGAACATTAACTGGAGGAAAGACAACATGTTCAGCAAATGGTTCTGGCAAAACTGGATCTCCACTTGTAGAAGAATGAAAATAAAACCCTATCTTTCACCTTGCACAAAAGTCAATTCCAAATGGATCAAAGACCTCAATGTAAAGCCTGAAACTCTAAAACTGTTAGAAGAAAACATTGGCAAAAACCTACAAGATATAGCTGTAGGAAAGGATTATCTAAACTGGACATCAGTTGCTCAGGAAATAAGGTCAAGAATCAACAAATGGGACCTGATTAAACTAAAAAGCTTTTGTACATCAAAAGAAGCAACAAGGGAAGTGAAGAGAAAACTCACAGAATGGGAGAAAATCTTCATCAGGCACTCATCTGACAGAGGTTTAGAATCCAGACTATATAAGAACTCAAAAACAAAGAATCAAGAAAGCAAGTTACCCAGTTAAAAGATGGGCTAAGGCTCAGAACAGAGTTTTCAAAAGAAGAAATAAAGATGGCTAATAAGCATCTTAAAAGGTGTTCAATGTCCTTGCTAATTAGGGAAATGCAAATTAAAACCACTTTAAGATTTCATATTACCCCAATAAAACTGGCTAAGATCAAAAGAACAAATGATACAAAATGCTGGCGAGGATGTGGAGAAAGGGGAATGCTCATTCTCTGCTGGTGGGATTGCAAACTTGCTCAACCCCTATGGAAAGCAGTGTGGAGAACCCTTAAAAACTAAAAATGAACCTACCATTTGACTCAGTTATACCCTCTTTGGCATATACCCAAAGTCTGGAGTCTCTCCCTTTCCTTGTGGGTTGTTGGCCACAGGTCCACGAGGACAAAGGGAGCAGAAGTGACGAACTGGGTGAGGACAGCCAGTGAGCGCTGAGGGAAGAAAACCCTTCCGGGGAGGCAGGTTCAGTGATACAAATGGCTCTAGACTCAGTGAAACAGCTCCAGAGTCAGTGAAACAACTCAGTTTATTCAGTGGGGGTTAGGGAAAATATAGTGTGGAGACAGTAGCCAATGCTTCAGCTGATAGGTGCTCATAGTGTGCTTTATTTATATATGGCAATAGGCTTCTATCATCTGACTATTGGGCAATGCCTAATTACCATATAGAAAAAAACCTGGGGGTAGTTTTTACTCCAGGTAACTATGCCAAAGATCATGTTTTAAATGAGGCCAAGCATCCATGCTTGGTGGCACTTTCCACGTAAATCAGGCAGGAAGCCCCTGCTGAGAAAGGAGCCAACCTTAACAGCAGGGTTCCCCAACACAAAGAACTCGTCCTATTGTAGAGACACTTGTACTTCCATGTTTATGGATGCCCTTTTCACAATAGCTAAGAGATGAAAGCAACCTAAGTGTACCTCAATTGATGAGTGAATAATGAAAATATATGGTACATTTACACAATGGAGTTCTCAGCAGTAAAAAAAATGAAATCATGAAATTTGCAGATAAATGGATGGAACTAGAAACTTTTGTACTAAGTCAAATAACATACTCAGAAAAACAAAAGAAATATGTTCTCCCTCATATGTGGATGCTAGCACTAAATCCTTATAAACAAATATCCCAGTCACCACTCATCAAAGAACCTTATTTTGTAGCAGTCAGAGACTAATACCAAGTACCACAACTGGTCACACACAGGCATTGTCTATGAATTTCCTAAGCCTAATGGACACATCTGCAATGCAACCTCTACACCTAAGGCTCATGGAACATCGAACACAGATAAAGAAGAAGACAATAAGCAATCAGTTCTCAATAAAGAAGCTCCCTCATGCAGAAGAGGGACAGGAACACAAAAGGTCACAAATGGCCAAAGTGTAGAGATCAGGAGTCTGCTGAAAAATCAGCCTTGGACAGGAACCCTTTATTAAACTTCATCTGCCCAAGGCTAAGGGACCATCTTAGAAGAGGGGATGGAAAGATTGTAAGAGCCAGGTTGGATGTGCATGACCATATGGAAACAGAATCCTACAAGCTCCTGAGAACATGCTCATAAGATTCTATGGCATAGATATCAGCATATACAAGTCCCAAGCAAAGTCAGGCAGACAGTAACCCAGCATACAACTGGGATAACAAACAGCAGATCCCAATCTTATCTAAAAGAATTTTGGCAACTGATTGTTGCTAGATGAAGGACAGCTGATTTTCCTAAAACAAGGGACTCTAGATAAGCTGACAAACTCAGTGGATGGACTTACACTTAGGAATGGCTGGGGGCATTGACAACACATTGGATGATAACAGGGTTGAGAGAGTATATGGGCTCCAGTGAGAGGGGGGAGGCTATGCGAGGGTGCCAGTGGAGATGGGGTATAAACAGCTTTAACAATCTTAAGATTGTTTGAGATGTTTGTATGAAATACACACAAAAAAATCAATCAAAAAATTTTTAAAAAAATCATTGCAGGGCCAAACTGTGTACAATTTGTTGTTTGCAGAGAAGCTTCTTTTGTGGGGTGTTGAAAGGTTATTAAAGGATACAGACACACACACACAAAAAGATGGTTACTGCTCTAGTAGAGTGCAGTGAGGCACAGCAGCCATTTCTAACACTCTCTTTACTGATACTGTAGCTAATGCTGCAAAGAAGTATTTTTGGTAGCAATGAATTGATATCCTGAATGCAAGATTAATTGTTTCTTGATGTAGAGGCTTTCTCTCTCTTGGTACTAAGGAAAAAATTAATGGTAAAAACTGCAAGTTGCTCCAATATGTTGCAATGAGTAAAGAGGTTGGAGTTATAAAAAAAGATTAAGAGTTCAAAGGCTGGTTAAGTAGCACAATGTGCTTCTATGGAGAGATATCATGTTTCCTAGTAAGAACCCTCAGTAGGGGGAGAATAGGGAGGACAGACCAACAGGGAGGTCCTTCTGGGCTGTGCTACCAGCTCTCCTAAGCTCCCCACTACTCATGACCCTGAGAGTCATAGCACATCTGCCTTGTAACACTTGTAACAGCACATCTGCCTTGTAACACTTGAACTACTGCTAGTGGGTTCACATCTGATTTCAACAACTGGGAAATATTTACATTGCCAGATTTGGAAAATTAAAATATAGAACACTGCTTAAATTTAACTTTCAGATAAACAAATAAATTTTAGTAAATGTATGTCCCAGGTAATATTTCAAGTTAGGAAACCTTCCAATCCATGCTGGAATTGACTGGCTTAATCTTGTACAGATCTGAATCAGATAGCAGCAGCTTCTCTGAGTTGATGTGTGAAACAGCCGTGTCAAGGCCAGAAGTCACTTTTCAAGGCTCTCTTTCCATTCTACCAGACCTTATAGTATTCTGCCCTTTTCTGTAATGTTCCATGAACTGTGGATGGGAGGAGGTTGTTACAGATGATTTGTCCACAGAGTTCAGCATCCACTTTCTTGCCTGTAGCATACATTTTTCTCTTGGGCTGATACCACTCTCTAAATACATCTCTCCTTTGAAGAGTCTCATGACTCTGGCTTCTCCAAAATATGGCGTCTCCATTTATAGTGAGCTGAGAATTCATACTTAAGTACACTAGGCAATTCTACCTGCCTGGCAAAATGATCCCACTGTGAAATAGTGGCATGACAGTTATATGAGTAAACAACCACTTTCTTTTCAGAAAAGGATCCAACTCCACATGAGAAATTTCACACTTGTTTCATAAACCTGGTCAAAAGCTCAGGATCAGGAAGTCCATAGGCCTCAGGGAGGAATTTACTGCTGTTGTTTGGCTAAATGGTTTGCTTTTGAACAATGGAAAGAGTGCCATCAGGAAAAGACCTCACCCAGCTAAACTTTCAACTTGTGAAAGTACAAAGCCAAGGAAGTTTTCTTCTCCCCAGTAGTCACAACATACAAAAGCATCTGATAATGTGGAAGAAGTAGGACAAGTTTCATACCTAGCCTGCAGGGAAACTTGGCAGTGTGCTTCAGTGACTCTGGCTTAAGAGGCATGAATGATGGAAGGATTATGGGGTCATCAGTTCTTTCTTCACAGATTGAGTGAGACAGTGAAGTCAGGCAGTGTGTAACAGGGAAGTCCCCATGAGAAGAAGGCTGTGGGAGGCCTACAGGCCTTGAAATGCCACAGGATGAAGTTGTGAAGTGGAAACTCATTAGCAATGGAAATCCCAAGATTTTGGAGATGCCAGAGCCATAACACACCTGCCAAAGAGAACTGTATTTAGGGAGTAGTACAAGTTAAAGAGAGATGCATGTTGCAGGCAGCAAAGATGGAGGGGCTGAGCCATCTAAGTCCTTTGGAAGTAAAGTCTCAGAAACTAGATCTGGATGCTATAGCATTTGATTCTTCCCCTGCTGCTTTTAGGTTTTCTTTTGGCCTATTATTTCCTCACTATGCCACCATTCCTCCCTTTTGGAATGAGAATGCGTATTCTGTGCCATTGTATGTTAGAAGTAGGTACCATGCTTTTAATTTATAGGGAGTTAGTGAGAATACTTTGAGTCTCATAAGGGAGTTTAGAATTTGGATTTTGAAGAGTGTTGAGACTGTTAATGTATACTGGACTTTAAGTTAGATTAATGCATTTTGAATTATGATGTGGTCGAGCTTATGGGGCCAGGGAGTGGAATGTGGTGGTTTGAATGAGGTATCCCCAATAGGCTCAAGTATTTGAAAACCAGATCCACAGTTCATGTCTCTGTTTGGGGAGGGCCATGGTATCTTCAGGAGGTGTGGCCATTGTGGGCAGCTTGTCTACTCAATTTTGAGGATGGAAGATGACTGTTTACTTGGGCAGACATGTTAACAGCACTCTTAGAACACCACCCGTGTAGCACAGACTGATGAAAGACATCACAGAAAAGAGATTTTCTAAATTTATCAGCGCTAATTGGAACTGTATATTCACACGGGACTTCTAAAATCATATCAAGAAAACCAGGCTGAGAATTTATTGGAGACAAAAGACCAAGGAAAGGGAATAACTCCCTGACCTGAACTCCGTAAAGTGTACACCTACTATGTCGATAACCCCAGAACCCTGTCATATGATTACTCAGTTTGTGCACCAAGGTACTGATAGGCAAGAAGTCTCCACTTTTTCTCGGGTTTTAGTTGGCTTGTCCAACTCAAACCATGGGCCATGGAAGATGTCGATGTGCCCATCTTCCTAGTGGCCTGTCTGGACCACTGTCTCTTTGTCCACTGATGCCCTTGTTCACTCCTATAGCTCAGCTCTGCCCCCATAGCCTTATTTTGGCTAGCAGCAAGAGCAGCACCTCCTCTCCAATGAGTTGTATGAGATCTGAAAATAAGCATTAATGATAATCATCAGAATAGAAGAACCTGTGTTCAACTTAGCCAGGCTTACCAAGGAAAGTGAGAGTATCTAGAAAATGGCTGCTGTTTAAGCCAGTATAGTTTATGAATTTATTGTTAGTCATGATAATAAAAACACAGGCACAAGGTAATCGTTTGTTACTGACATAGCACACTCAGAACAATAAAACAAAGAATCCTGACAAACACTAATTATGTAAGAAACTTAAGATCAAATTGTTCTCACTATCAAAGTTATATATCTCCTTTAAAAATGTATGACATAATCCAAATGCTTTTGCAGGATTCTAGGTTTTTTACTGTATCATTAGAAATCTATGTTTGCTCTGATTGTGGCTGATTATCCACACACAGTTTCACCTGCATTCTGACATGAAACCTCATTTTCTACCACATTACTTCACATCTCTGCATTTTTATGAAGACTACTAAGTCCCCCCCATACTTCCTTTTGCTTGATATAAGATTTTGTACTGATGCTGTACCCAGAAAACATGATGTACATAAGCAATTTCTTCAACATAAAACATAATTTATAAGATTTATAACAGTATTTAGTTATATGAAACTATAAAATTATAGAAACTAAATATAACACAAGAAGGCTAACCTTTGCTCACTAATGAAGTTTCTAAGTCTGTTGGTATTGAGGGTGTAGCCAAAAGTAGTAGAAAGTTCCATGGAGCCATTTCCTGAATAACCTGTCTAAGAGAAAAGGTCACCAATGTTTATTCATTGTTGAAAAACCAAAATGATACCTTAGCTATATCCCTGTCAGAAAACAAAAGGCAGATGGAATTGTTTCTCTCAAATTGATGCTCTTCTGTAAAGATTTTATATATTTTCATATCCCTTTTTAAAATTATACATCTCCTCTTCATGTGTATTAAAATCTATTTGATATATTTCCATGAGCAAATTTTCAATCCCATAAATTTTAAATACCAGCATGACAAACTTAGAATTTTTGTGAGATGTTTCAAATGAGAAAAAAAAGTAAGAAAAGAAAGAAAAAATGAACACGACAGAAAAATTAGCCATCAACATTAGATGACCCTCAAAACAAACAAAAACTTCCTTATTCTCATTCACTTACACATGAATTGAATGTGGAATAGAGAATATTTTGAGAATTAAGACTGTTTAATGACACAGTGTCTCAGTATATCTTTTCTCAGACTAAGTCTTTGATAATACAAAATTTCAAATGGAAATCTATGTAAGGTTTTTTGTTGTTGTTGTTGTTTGAAACAGGGTCTCCATGTAACCCCAGCTGGCCTGGAATTCACTATGTAGACCAGGCTGGCCTTGAACTCACAGAGATCCAAATGCCTCTGCCTCCCAATTGCTGGGACTACAGGCATGCGCCACCACACCCGGCTCTGTGTAAGGTTTTTACAATCACAAAAGCACACTTTTAATAGTAGATGTATTTGGGTATCCTGTTTTGTTTTTAGGATTTCATAACTGAGCATTGTGTTTTAATTATTGCTGTTCTTCCCAGTCCACTCACCAAGTCCTCCTAAGTTACCCCTCTCCCTCTCAATTTCTTGACCTCTTCTTTGATGATTAGTTTGTTTGGGGTTTTCTATTTTTGGATTAGATAGCTTTCCAAGGATCTAGTCCCTGGAGAAAACTGATCTCCCTCTTTCAGTATTCACCAATTGCCTGTAGTTCTTCATGTTGAGGTGGAAGCCCATGACAGTCCCCTCTCCAAGTTCGCATGTAGAATAGTTTTGTCATTATGTAGATCTCATTAGACTACAATATTGTGGGGATTTTTATTGATACAGCTATTGTCTCATGTCTTGAATGCATTAAATGGCAGCAAGTGTCTTATCCTGACATTCTTAAGAAAGACCTTATCTTCTTTCTTCCTCTTCTTCCACAATAATCCCCGAGCCTTAGGTGTACAGTTTGCATTATAGATGTGTCACTTAAGGTTGGGCACCCCACGGTTACTTATTCTCTGCATTTGATGAGTTGTGGAACTTTACAGTGAGAAGCACACTTTTCTGTAACTATTAAAAAAAAAGTATTCAGAATACAGTAAGAAGTTATGTTGCATAGGGAGGTGACAGAAGTAGGTTTTTCTCTAGGATCGATGACCTCTCCAGTCAGGGGTACTTGGCTATGTTTGCCATATCATGCATGGCTTCCCTTCCATTGTGTGACCCTTAATTCCAATTAGACAGCTGTTGATCATCCACAAGATAGATTACCATTTCTGCACCAATAGAGATAGTTTCCTGAGTCAGTCGTCATTGTGGACTGCATCCTTTACAGCTCGGTAGGATCATTGTTTTTCTCCCTTGGAAGCATAATATCTTCTGATACTATGAGAGCTAGTCTTCATGAATGATGCTTCCCAATCAGTTCCAGCTCAATTACTCCAAGACCTTTTTCTGAATTACATTGTGTCTCCAGCAATAGAGTCTTACCTTCAAGTTCTACAAGGCAATCAGGGCTGTAGCAATAGCCTCTACTATTTTGGGAGTCTGTTGAACTACCAAAACCAACAACTCAAAGGGAGGTTTCCTATGCATCCTACTTGTTTTTGCATACAATTATTTATTTACTTATTTATTTTTATTTTATGTATATGAGTATTATGCCTACATATGGAAGTGCACCTCTGTCGTGCAGTGCCCATGGAGGATAGAGGAGAGTGTCAGATTCCCTGGAACTGGAATTATGGACAGTTGTTAGCTATCATGTGGGTGCTGGGATTTGATCCCTGATCTTCTGTAAGAACTATAGAGCCCTTAATGTCTGAGCCATCTCTCTACCCAGTTTTTATGTATAATTATCAATATCCTATTAAACAAAATATTTTCAAAAGTAAATGGTTACTGTATATCTTATTAAAGCCTTGAGGTATCACGGACCTGAAAAGGACAAACAAGATGGAGCTGTGGTCTATCCCACAGTCTGTGTATTTATTTAATTGTGACAAGTGAAATAGTCAATAAATTATATTCTGTTTTGGGACTAAACTCATTCCTATTAACAGTAAGAATTTTGCATTTAATATTTGTTGTTATATTAAAAACAGCTCATGTAGTACTAGGACGTTTCTGAATAATGGCCCTAGTTGAACTGCAACTGTTGTTTCAAAGATGCTGTATTTTGCCTTTGGCAAAACCCTTGCACTGCTTCAACTGTGGCAATCATTTACTGGGACTGTGTTTCTTTTGGTGAGGATAACACCAGTCCTTCAGAATGTTTGAAAACCATCCTCATACAGAATAGGGAGCTGTCTTATAGTATAGCATGGATCTGTTTCTTTTATGGTAGATGAGAACTCACATTGACAAATTACATCGGGTACATTAAAACTACCAAAAACTTGCTGTGTCTGTACATAGTAGTAAGTAAATATTTCTTGATTTCTATATTATCACATCATTTATTTTATTTGTTATAAGCCATTAATTTGTCATGCTAATTACATTATGCAATGATTTCAGATTGATAAAATTTTTATTAAGCAAATAAAATCTTATAAATTAGATATGTTCTATGAAAATGTATTTATAGACTTTCTAATCCAAGTTTTGTAACTTTTAAATATATTAATATGCTATATAACTTAGTGTCAACTTGACTCACCTGGGTAGAGGGATCCTCAGTTGATGAATTGCCTCCAGTGGACTGGCTTGTGGCCACGTCTGTGGGGCATCTTCTTGATTATTGAGTGATGTATAAGGGTACAGCCCACTGTAAGTGGTGCAATCCTTGAGCAGGTGGGCCTATTTTATATAAGAAAGCAGGGTGAGAAGGGGCCAGGGGAGCAAACCAGCAATCAGTGTTCCTCCACAGCCTGTGCTTTAGCTCTTGCCTCCAGGTTCCTACCTTGAGTTTCTAGCTTCAGGAGATATAAGCCAAATAAACCATCCCCTCCCCAAGTTGGTATTAGTCAGTGTATTTTGTCACAGCAGTGTAGAAACAAATTAGATCACTACATGAGGATATTTTTCATTTCTCTCTCTCTCTCTCTCTCTCTCTCTCTCTCCCATCTCCATTTCTGTCTATCTCTATATCTCTCACTCTCTCTGTCTCCATGTACTTAATTTGTTCAAATCTATCATTTTCTTCAGTCTTAGGCATTTTCCAAGTTTCAGACATTTTCCATTTTCCATTTTATTTTAGGAGATAGACAGCATCCGGAATGCTCAAGATTAGGAAACTGGCGACCAGTTCACCAACATTTGCTAAACCTTTTAGTCACCTAACATGCTTCAAAATATAATCTTAGCATATATCAACAAAGAGAGTGAGGCCAGGTACTTATGTTTAAGAACATAAGGTGTTCTTAAAGTAATCATTCTAATAGATAGATGAAAGACTACTGGCAGTGGTCAGACCATTTCATAGCCTTTGGTGGAATAATGTTTATTTAAAATTCTAGAATTTCAAAATTATTATATAAACATATCAGCAGTATAAACATTCTCAATTTGTACTGAAAATTGATATATTTACTTAAAAGTATGAATGTTAGCATAGCATGTGTATGCTTCTCTTGAAGGTGATTTCCCTTTGTCACCCTGCATATATGCACATCTTGTAGAGCACAGGCAATGATCATAATTTGAGCTGCTTTGTTCCAACATGCTTTTCACTATGATGTATGATGTTCTGCATCACCCACAGGACAATACATTAAGTCTTGGGTTGTAGGACCCTGAGACCCTCTTCATTCACCTGCTATCCTCCAATCTCTCAAGACCCCCACTAATTGCCCTTTTAGCTTCTGTAAAATGCTTGGCTGCTGCTTTAGACATGCCTAGACATGACCTGACCCCATCTGCTATACCCCCCCTTCCAGGAAACTATAGATTAACCAAGCCCGGGCATGAAAACTGCCCTATAAGGTAAAAACAGAGACTCCTGGCCCCACAGATAACAGTCAGGACATTCCACAGCCCTGAGAATAGCACCTACCAATAAGAAACTTCCAGGGCTGCATCTTATACATCCAATC